>NC_061508.1:42235148-42602757 GCF_022539505.1 Lolium rigidum
AAAGGAACTAGTTCCTAAACCTAGCTCCTATTTAGCTAGAATCTATTCATAGCCTCTATAGCTAGTTAAATACTCTACAAATAGAGTTCGCGATAAGACTAGACTACGAGTCGTTCTTCTGGAGTTATTTGTAGTTTTACCTCATTGTAAAGTAGGAGGCTGTGATGATCTTATGTAACAGAGTCAATGTTGTAATTCTATAGACATGCCTTGGACCCGCATATGTTTCTGTTGTACCACTCTGAGCGATATAATACTAGTGGAACGGTGTTTCATTGGTGTTATATCAGACTTGCATACTACACCATGCAGTGGTATGCCGGGTCACCACACTAGCTCCGCTGTCCGCCCTGCTGTGCACCACCCTGCTGTCCGCCACCCTGTCGGGGAAGAAGCAGCCCGCCACCTCCTGCTCGCATCGGCCATGGCACGAGCCGACACTGGCTGGCCAGCCCCACCTTGCCCTGCCAACCGCTGCCACCCCCAGCATCCGTCCAGGTGCCGCCACCTCTGCCACACGCATGCCATGCCTTGGAAAACTTAGGCCCGTTGATGCATGGCACGAGCCTGCACCGTCCTACCGGACGCCCGTCGCCCGATCATCCTCCTCTCTGCCACCTCCCGCACCAGAAATTGCCTAAGGTTCACGTGAAATTGGCCGGCTTCATCGGCGGAAGGGAACCAACTTCCTGAAATTTCCCTCACGCCAACAATGCAGGGAACTGAATAGCTCGGCCCAAAATCCATGTATATGCAGCATTCCGCGGAGCAACGGGGTTTGTTGCAAAAAATATTCGGCTAGCGCATTTTTCCTGTATCTTTTTGGGACCATTTTCTGCCCGGTACCACATACTGGCGGTTATTTTGCGGGTTTCTGCCGGATAAGTATCTTATAGAGAGATGCTCTAACTTTTTCTTTTGGCCACCAGTCAAATATATGGCCGTACATTTCTGCATAAAGATCAGTGCTAAAAGCATCGGTGAGAGACTGCAACGAGCATCCTCGTCATCGATTTGTTCATCGTTTTTCCTATTTTATTTGTCGTTTTTGGTTTTTTCCACATATCGTTGGGTTTTCTCCCTTTCAAGGGTCTTCATTTTCCTTTTTTTCTCCGAGAGGACGCCACGGCGTACCATTTTTTTATAGAAGGTAGCCGTGGAAATCCGATCTTGTTAGAAAGAAACCCCTTCAAAAAAGGGATACAACTCCCTCAAATAGGGTAGCTTCTACTCCAAGTCTCTTCATTTCCATTTTCAGCCGGTCAGGGAATTTCTCCTGTCGGATAGGGAGAGAAGGGGTGGCATCAAAATCACCATTATCGGAAGGGCAAGGCAGCTCGACTCCAAGGCATGGGTCGATGTAAGGGTACACTGCCCCTATGTGTGGTTTTCGGTAATTAAGATAATCCCTATCGACTAATGTTTTCATTAAGTTACATACAAACGAATATTTCATAGGTATTGTTTGAAGACCATGTGTTGGATTTAAGTATGGATACAATGACGATAAAAATGTACCTTGAGAATTGCCATCAGGATCATCAATTCGAACAGATAAAGATGATATGATCAAGAAGAAAAACTAAGATGAAGTTGTGTGAAACTCAAATAAGTAATTGTCTAGCTTACGTGTTAAGAAATGGATGATCAAGATATTGCGAGTTCTTTTCCAAGAGAATAATTCAAGATATAACTCTATGTCGAAGTTATAATGTCTCATGAGTTGAGTCATGGTTGACCAAGACTTGGAGCATACAATAAAATGGATAATTCGTTATGTGCCTCAATATATTATGATAGAGCATTAGAAAATACAAGGTTGAGAAGAACAAGTTCAAGATGACAATCTCAAGAATATCATATACTTGAAGCTTTTTATCCGTTTGGTGATTATGGACATGTGAAGACATACCTTAATGAAGCTATCCCAGAGTGGTGTATGGGATGTAAATTATGAGTCTTCATGAAGCAACAATGACCAAGAATTAGCTTTCCAGCCCGAAATAGGCTTGAAGCATTGTCGTCACGATCAAGTGGGGTGTTCTAGACAAAGGTATGGCCTTGATAGATTTTCCTTTTCTGGATATCAAGGTGCTTGTTGGTTGACTAGGATATAGTATAGATACGCGGACTATCAAGGTGGGATTTCCGTTGGGTAACTTGATCATATTGTCTTAGGTAGGTCAATCATTTGCATACTTTTTTTCCCCTTAGCTAGGTCACAGGATAGATAGGCGCACTATCAATCAAGAGGGGCTTTTTGTTGGGTAACTTGATCACATTGTTTTAGGTAACTTGATATGATGGACATTACCCAATATGTAAGTACTGTAACGTGATCAAGTCACAAAGTTCAACGTTACGATGTTTACGAAAACGTAGTGACCTAATCCTTGGACTGTGAGATCATATCTAATCACTGTCACCAGAGGCTGCTTTGATTGCACCAACCGGCATACCGTAATAGGGTGATCATAAAGGTGTAGTTGGGTATTCCGAAGGGATGGGTTGAGGCGTATATATCAATAGCAAGATTTTTTCATCTGGGTGATGAAAAGATACACTAGGCCAACTCGGTAAGATTACATGCATAAAGCTACGCAGTATGATTAGGTCATGGGCATGGAATCACACGGAATGAGTTGATTAGCCTTGTTGGTAACGAGATCGAACTAGGCATAATGATACTGACGATCATATCTCAGACAAGTGCAGGTATCGAAGTAAAAAAAGGAACGGGACTCAACGTAATTGTTGAAACGACGAACATATATATCTTCGTTGGATACATGAGAATCATTATGGTTCTCCAGACCCCTTGATGATTATTGATCGGAGGGGCATCTCAATCATGTCTTTGTTGTTCATGAACCGTAGGGTAACACACTTAAGGGTTCAACGAAACTAAATATAATTTTCGATTCTTCGAAAAATAGAAAGAGAAAGCCGAAAAGAGTTCCGAGAGTCCGAAGGGTGTTCGGATCGAGTTTTCTGGAGGTTTCTCGGATCATTGAAAATTAAATAATATGTATTGCATATTTAATTAAGTGCATTAATATTAAATACAATTATTTAATTAATAATAAAAGGCTGCACACCCTACATGGTCCTCACCCGAAAGGGAGGCCCATGGAGGGGAGTTGCCGGCCACCCCATGGGCCAAGGGGCAACCGGCTGGGCCTTGGTAGGTGGGTGGGGGGCCAAGGAGGCCGGCCGGCCACACCACCTCCTCCGCCATCTCCTTTTTTCCCACCTTGACAAGCCATGTGCCCTACCCACTCCCTTTCCCTATATATAGTGGACACGTGGAGGGAGGAAAATACACAATTAAAATAGAGAAATCTTTCTCTCTCTAGTTTTCTCTTCCGCGCGGTTCCTTGAAGAGCTGCACCGGGAGGGAGACAACCCTACCCAACACGCGAGAGCAATGCTTGGATCAGGATCCGAAAGATCTAGTTCTGAAACTCCACTCGAACGAAACTAGGAGCATCGTTGGACACCGTACGTGTGCGAAACCTCCGAGGTGCGGCACTTGCACACTAAATGTTGGATGAGGAGATCAAACATGACCCTGAGATCGGCGGCGAGTACGAATACAACAAATTCCTAGCGGAACGTTAATGGTATACGAGGGCACGTCGCCGAAACCATCTCCTTTACAACATTGCTCTTAGATAGATCATGCACAATCGGAGTACGCTAGTTAGATTTTTTATTTTCTGCTACAAACCTCTAGAGCCGTGTGCTTGTTTGTATCAAGTCTATGTGTTCAGTGTTGTTCATGGCTTTATCTATAAAGCCTAGGCTAAGGCCTTATGTTTAAAAGCATATGGAATAAGCATGAATTACTAGGTAGAGAGACATGTAAAGGTAGTTTTTTATATAACTCAATTACTATTCAACATTATTTTAGAATATTATTCTTAGAACTAGCTAACATGATTTTTACATGTGAGGTGACCACGTTTTCATATAACTTGTCAAGCATTAATTACTACGTTACAAACATTTTGTATGATTTTTTACTAGGTTTCAAAAATTATTTACTTACATCCATTTAGTATGAATTTTCACATGTCTATCAACGACGTAACTCTCGGCAGTGAGTCATGTAAATTCACGTTTTCATATAATTTTTTGGAGATTACTTCACTACCTTACAGCCATTTAGTATGAATTTTACATTTCTAGCAATTAATGCTAGGAAGTGAGTCATTTAAGTTACTTGTTCATAAATTATTTAACAACTTACAACTAATTAGTAGTATGATTTTTACATGTCTAGCAACTACGAAATTCTTGGAAGTGCCGCATTTAAAGTTACTATTTCATACTCCCTCCGTTCCTAGATATAGGGTGTATAGTTTTTGGCACAGAAATAAAGAAATGCATATTGAAAGCAAGTTACACGAGTTTTAGGCAAGATTACCCCTGAATTATTGCTTTGAGAAAATAGAGGAGTTTGCATGAGATAAGAAAATGCAATTGAATCCGTAAAAAATATATCTAAATGAGTGGTTCTACGCAATACATCTTATATTTTGAAGTTTTTTCTCGGAAAAACTATACACCTTATATCAAGAAACGGAGGAAGTATAAGTTTTCGATATTTTTTTTTTACTTCCTTACAACCATTTAGTATGAATTTGACATGTCTAACAGCTATGTAATTCTAGGAAGAGTGTATTTTAAAGCAAGACTTTTCCTCGTCTACAAACCAGTTATAGTGAGCTTTGCATTTCTAGTGACTGCGTAAATACTAGGTGGCGAGCCATGTAAAACCTAGACAAGATACCATGTAAAATATTGTTGTAAGAGTTTTCAACTCACATGTAAAACATAGTGTAAGTCATGTAAATTTTAGTTCTGTGGGTTTTTCTTTCAAAACATTGGTTTACTATATATATTCAGTAATATGAGATGTAAAAGAGATCCAACCTTATTTTTCGAACTTACATCTATGGGTTTTTACATGCGTATTTACTATTCTAAAATATTTAAATTTACTATGTGTGGGTTTTTACATACTCATTCACCATCTAAATTGGTTATAAATGTAGGGAACATGATACGAGGTGATTTTTCGACACCTCCTCCTCAAGACCGACAAACCCTCCTCGTGGACCAATGACACGAGCTTGGGCCAAAGCTATACACCAAGAGGTGAATTCGCTCCTTTCCACGTATGCATTTGATACCTCATTGGATGACATGCTACTTCATGCAAATACCCTGTGTTCAATCAGGTACATCGATCAAGACGCAAGCCATGGAGACCAAGCCAATGGAGAGGGAGCTGAAGATGGAGAAGATGGAGACCCAACGCTCCAGCCGGAATTCCGCCCCCTAGGACCGGAACTTCCGGCCAGATACCTCCCAGATGCCGTCCAGCGCCCAGGAAAGAGGATCCAGCTGGAACTTCCACCCCCAAGGACCGGAAGTTCTGCCCGCCGGAACTTCCGCTCAAGTTCCGCTCCAGTTCTGAAAACGCGCCAAAACGCTCCGGGATGTTACTGCAAGCAAATCGGTCGTTTTCGGAACTATACCGGAAGTTGGCTGGAAGTACCGCCCCGACCGGAACTTCCGCCCCTTAGGACTAGAACTTCCGCTCGGCCGGAACTTCCTCCCCCGGGGACCGGAACTTCCGCCTGCACGAACTTCAGCCCAAAACTGCACGTTTCAGCATGTAACTTATCCCTTCGTCCCACCAACTATAAATAGCCTTGTTGGCTCAAATCTGAGATTTAGACTTGTTGTGAGAATAGACTTGAGCTTTGCTCCTCCCTATGGAAAACCCTTCTAGATCCAAATCTATGAAGTTATCAAGACTCTTCTAAGGAATTGGTCTCTTCCATTCTAGGAATTCTAATGTTTGTGGATCTTTTGCTTCTTGCAATTCTATCAATTTGCACTCTTTTCCTCTTTGGAACTCTACCAAGTGCTTGCCAGTCTTTTGTGAGAGATTCTACTCCTTGTGGGTCTTTGCCTTGCAATTCTACTGGGTTGGTATATCGGGCCAACGAAGAACGACCGATTGTGTGTGTGTTGCGTTTGTATCTTCGATCCACCCCGCTTTCCACCCGTGTTCTTCGTGTTCTTCCACCTCCCCCATGAATCCCATCCAAATCCGTGAAGATCGGGCTTCCCCTAGGGCTTAGCCCTTATCAGAATATTCCATGAAAGATAGTGGATGCTCTAAAAAGGAAATTGAAAGGTGATATTCACCACTAGGGAACAACAAAAACCAGTGCATGGGGAGTAAATGACCCTCCCTGATGATAGAAAGAACATCAACAACGAGGTGTGGGCAACGGTTGTTGCAACCAAATAGCTTGCAGATCGGCCAAGTTATCATTTTTATTGTTCCATTCTACCGGATAAAAGTTTGTTGCTACAAATGGCTAAAGATTACATTCGATGTTATCTGAAATGAAGAAAGAAGATGGATTAGGGGTGTGGTGCAAGCTTCTTTTTTGTCATGATATCTCTGCGCAGTTACTTATGTGTTTTTTTTAAATGGAGGCAAAAACTTTGCCTCATCCATTAATTAAGAAGAAGGTGTCCGATTTTTAGGAAAAAACCGGGTGAAAACCTACAACAACCGGGCCAAGCCCAGACCAACAACACACCCACATAGACCACAAGGCGACACTCAAGTGCCGCGCCGAAAAGACATGGAACGACATTGAGAGGCACCCATCAACCAACTACGGATCGAGGATATGCAATAACCAAGGTGGTGAGGAAGTCGCAAACCTCTCTAGCGATGACAGCTCCAGCCACAGTTGGCAACAGCCCAGACTTAGTGACCCCATCACCAATAAGAACCACCTGTCTGCCGGACTCAGGCGAGGGAGAGACTGCAACGGGAGAGACTGCAACGTCAACAACAGCACACTTCTCAGGTACCTGACACGGTGCAGAAGCCGCATCCGATAACTCGTGCGAACCAAACCTCACTTCCTCAACGGGGGGAGGCATAAGCACACCACCACACAACTCCAGGAGTTCAGGCATGATCTGCATAACCGGAGCCTTGATTGCCAAGCACTCCATAGCACGAGGAGAGAAACAACCAAGAAGGCCCTCTCCACTTGTGCCCACTTTGCCAACATCAAGAGGAACCAAAGGATCGACGGGAGTCTGGGAGAGCCTACCCAACACAGCTTCCTCCCGCTCCAGAAAGCCTCCAACCTCTAGCATCCAGCCGTGCAAGGAAACAACAACCTCTTGAACAGGACGAACGACCTCCTGAAAGAACTCAGCTTGCTTCTCCATAGTGGATTGCATCTCTATCGAGGCCAAAGAGTGGACAGGAGCAGAAACAACTGACTCCCAGGACCGACGATGAGGCACATCGGACGGCAGCGAGACCTCAACCTGGGCCCAGTGCGGAGCCTTCGCTTGGCAGGGCGACGAAGCGACAAGGCCTGCCAACAAGCTGAGAGGACGCCAAGTGTTACGACAATCATGTGCTCGATGAACGTTCTCAAAGCATCGAGAGCACCTCAAGGGGTCACGGCAAATCGCAGAACAGTGACCAGGGGCTAGGCACCTGCAACATCTCTACCTTTGAGCCAAGCAGGAATAGGACGTCGAGCAACTGACGGGGATGGCAGAGCCGGGCGACGGGGCGCGCGTCGCGGCATCACTTCCTGCCATCCATCAAGCGCGCTCGCCACACACTCCATCTCCCTGCCATAAACCTTGTCAACGACAACATCATCATTGAAGAACTTGGGGGCCGGCAGGGTCTGAGGAACCAACTCCTCTTCGTCGTCCTCGTCGTCGTTGTCCGAAGCGGACACCCAAGAAGCAGGCCACGACGCAACAGCGACAGGCAGCGCCCCTGCACTTGCCTCGTCGTCAACAGTAGCAGACCGCGGCGACTGGGGTGCAAGCTCTTCCTCATCCTCCTCGACGTCAGCTGCATCGGAGGTTCCGAACCAGGACGCGACGGGGGCAGCAGGCGAAGATGCAGACGGTGCGTTGAGGGCCGCAGGTGCAGCCTGCACATGTCGGCCACCAACCTGGCAAACAAGGAGGCCCAACGGAGTCGAAGAAGACATCAGAGTCTGGGGGGCCAAGACCTCTTCTTGCTCATCGTCGACAGCAGGAGCGGAAGACCAAGACGGAGCTCCATGTGGCAGCGGTATCGGCTTGCCGGGCGGCAACGAGGCAGGCGCTACAGCAAGCACGGACGGCGACGGGGCAGTTGCAGCAGCTGGCACAGACGGGAGGGGCGGCGCGCGAGAGCACAGCTCGCTCGCCTGCCCAAGCATGGAGACAGCCGCACCCGAGACAACCAGCCCGCTATTCTCCTTGTGAAACCTCCCTGCAGGAGGCAGCCGTGACGAGCGTCGAGTGGGAGCTGCACCCAGCACGGCAGCAGGGGCGGCGAGGCCGGAGAGGCGGCCGTCGCGGCCACGGAGAGGCGAAACTCCAGGAGCGACCGCGGGAACAGCAAGCCAAGCCCCTACATGGCAGACGGAGGGAAGGGAAGAGGGCTTCGAGGGAATTCCGGATCTGGTCGCAGAGCTTGGAGAGGATGCCGGAGGAGGGAGATTACGCGGCCGGCGGCGACAGGTCAGCTCTCGTCTCCATGGTCGCGGGTCGCGCTTGGTCGTTCAGGGAAAATAGTGTATTGTAATGCTAGCTGTATTTTGTTGACGGATCAGTTACTTATGTGTAATACCTACCAGGTTATCACTAAAGGTCACGTGCTACAGTCTCAACTACTTCCTATGTGTAATCCTCATGTGTGTTGTATGTTGTGTTCACTAGTGGAGAAGAGGCCTTTGGTCCCAAGCTTTAGTCCCAGTGCTGAACCAAACCGGGACCAATGGGGGGCATTGGTCCCGGTTCGTTTGGCCCAGGACGACCCCACCCGCTGGAGCCTGTCCGGTAGTGGCCTTTGGTCCCAGTTTGTACTACAAACCGGGACTAAAGGGTCCACCGCAGGGCGCGGCAGGCCGTGTCAGTCGTGGGAAACCCTTTAGTCCCGGTTTGTAATACAAAGCGGGTCCAAAGGCCCCGCCTCTGGCTATATAACCTTGCCCCTGCCCAAGTGTGAGCCACACTTGGCCATTTTTTCACTTTCTTCACAAGAGGGGTGTATTGCTCTCCTCTCTTCTTCACATGCACAAGAGGTGTTCGATGAAATGCTTAAGAGGATTTGCCACTTGAGTTTACACAAATCAAGCCACACTTAACTTGCTTTTTATTCTTCATCGAGGTTAACAACTTTATCCTTTTCATCCGCAATTGATAAAATGCATGTGTATATATACATCGTGATGTTCCGTAATGGTTTTGATCAGCTTAATTATATCATGCGGATGAATCGGCAATGGATGTACATTGACCGACGGTTTGACGAGTTCACCTGCGGGCCTGGATAATTTTATGGCCGTGGCGGAGGCAAACAAACATGGTGGCTTCATGTATTGTCCATGTGTGGACTGCAAGAATACCGTAAATTACGCTCACTCGAGTCTCATTCACAGCCACCTTACGCGATCCGGTTTCATGCCCGGTTACTATTGTTGGACCAAGCACGGAGAAAGAGGGGTTATGATGGAAGACAATGACGAAGAGGAAGAGGATGATGACGGTTATCCCAATTTCCACGAATACGATGATACTGCGAGAAGGCAATGAAGACAATGAAGTAGAAGATCAAGAGGCACCGAGATGAGCTTGCCGATGATGATCTTGGCCGGGCCATTGCTGATGCAAGGAGAGAATGTGAAACTGAAAAGGAAAGGTTGGCCTTCGACAAGATGATAGAAGATCACAACAAATTGTTATACCCAACTTGCGAAGATGGCCATAAAAAGCTAGGCAGCACACTTGAATTGTTGCAATGGAAGGCAGAGAACGGTGTCAGCGACTCGGGATTTGGAAAGTTGCTGACAATAATTAAGAGGAAGCTTCCAAGGGGTAACGAATTGCCCGCCAGTACGTACGAAGCAAAGAAGATTGTCTGCCCTCTAGGATTAGATGTGCAAAAGATACATGCATGCATTAATGACTACATCCTCTACCGCGATGAGTACGAGAATTTGGATGCATGTCCGGTGTGCACTACATTGCGGTATAAGATCAGACGAGATGACCCTGGTGATGTTGAGGGCGAGCGCCCCAGGAAGAGGGTTCCTTCCAAGGTTATGTGGTATGCTCCTATAATACCACGGCTGAAACGCTTGTTTAGAAATAAAGAGCATGCTAGGTTGTTGCGATGGCACAAAGAAGACCGTAAGAAAGACGTGATGTTGAGGCACCCTGCTGATGGCTCCCAATGGAGAAAAATCGATAGAGAGTTCCCAAACTTTGCACAGGATGCAAGGAACTTACGGTTTGGTCTAAGTACAGATGGCATGAATCCTTTTGGAGAGCAGAGCTACAGCCATAGCACCTGGCCTGTGACTCTTTATATATATAACCTTCCTCCTTGGTTGTGCATGAAGCGGAAGTTCATTATGATGCCAGTGCTCATACAAGGCCCGAAGCAACCCGGGGACGACATTGAAGTGTACCTGAAGCCATTAGTTGAAGAACTTCTACAGCTGTGGTCTCTAGCAGGTGTACGTGTGTGGGACGAGCACAAGCAGGAGGAATTTGACCTAAGAGCGCTGCTTTTCGTAACCATCAATGACTGGCCTGCTCTTGGTAACATTTCGGGACAGTCAAACAAGGGATACAATGCATGCACGCACTTGTTTACATGAGCTCGAAGGTGATTATTTGGAAAAATGTAAGAAGGTCGTGTACACAGGGCATCGTCGATTTCTTAGGCTTACCCATCCCGTAAGAAAGAAAGGCAAGCATTACAACGGTGAGGCTGATCACCGGAGGAAGCCTCTCCATCGTGATGGTGTTGATATATTTGGTATGGTCAAGGATCTAGATGTAATATTTGGAAAGGGTCCTGGCGGACGGTCCGTTCCGAATGACGATGCCGGACATGCGCCCATGTGGAAGAAGAAATCTATATTTTGGGATCTACCCTATTGGGAAGTCTTAGAGGTCCGCTCTTCAATCGATGTGATGCACGTGACGAAGAATCTTTGCGTGAACCTGCTAGGCTTTCTGGGCGTGTACGGGAAGAAAAAAGATACACCAGAAGCACGGGAGGACCAAGCAACGTAGGAAAGACCCCAAAAAACCGCATGAGAGAGTTAAAGGACGTCATTACTCCAGCTACGCTCTTACAAAAGCGAGAGAAGGAAATATTTTTTGAATGTCGAGCGAGTATCAAGGTCCGTCTGGCTTCTCCTCCAATATAAAGGGAATAATAAATATGGAGAAGAAAACATTCCAGAACCCGAAGTCTCATGGCTAGTCACGTGATAATGACACGAGTTGCTTCCGATTGCATTGAGAGGGCTTCTACGGAAAATGTTCGACTGCCCATTGTGAAGCTATGTGCATTCCTCAATGCAATTTCTCGAGAAGGTAATAAATCCAGAAATTCTACAGAGGTTGCAGAATGATGTGGTCCAATGTCTCGTTAGTTTTGAGCTGGTGTTCCCACCATCCTTCTTCAATATTATGACACATCTCCTCGTTCACCTGGTCGATGAGATTTGCATTCTCGGTCCTGTGTTTCTACACAATATGTTCCCCTTCAAGAGGTTCATGGGAGTCTTAAAGAAATATGTTCATAACCGTGCTAGGCCAGAAGGAAGCATCTCCAAGGGCTATGGAACAGAGGAGGTCATTGAATTCCGTGTTGACTTTATTCCCGACCTTAAGCCGATTGGTGTTCTCGAATCGCGGCATGAAGGGAGACTAAGTGGAAAAGGCACGCTAGGAAGGAAATCAATGATATGTAGGGACGGGATTTCTTTGACTCAAGCACACTACACGGTTCTACAAAGTTCCACCTTGGTGGCTCCGTATATCGGTGACCGAGAAGAACTTTCTACGCTCCCGGAACCAGGGCGGTCGAACGATTGGATTAGACGTGAACACATGTCGACTTTTGGCGGTTGGTTGCAAAAACATCTCCTGAATAACAAAGATATTGAAGATCGGTTGTACTTGCTGGCCCGGACACCATCTTCGATCTGTAGTGACTTTCCAAGGGTACGAGATAAATGGGAATACATTTTACACGATCGCCCAAGATAAAAAGAGCACCAACCAAAACGAGTGGTGTCCGGTTTGATGCAATAATGAATGAAGGCCCAAATGACACATATTATGGTTACATAGAGGATATATGGGAACTTGACTATGGACCTTCTTTTAAGGTCCCTTTGTTTAGGTGCAAATGGGTCAACAAAACGGGAGGCGGGGTTCAGGTAGACAAGTTGTATGGAATGACAACAGTGGATCTCAACAATCTTGGGTATAGAGATGAACCATTCGTCCTAGCCAAGGATGTGGCCCAGGTTTTCTATGTGAAGGATATGTCTACCAAACCAAGAAAAAGGAAACATAAGGAAACAAATACATCAAACGATGAGCCAAAGCGCCACATAGTTCTTTACGGAAAAAGAAACATCGTGGGAGTGGAGGACAAGACAGACATGTCGAGAAGATTATAATCAGTTTGATGAAATTCCACCCTTCGAGTGAACATTGATCCAAGCATCAAGTTAAATGATGAAGATGCTCCATGGTTACGGCCGAAGAAGATTAAATGATGAAGATGCTCCATCATCAAGTTAATTGAAGAATGTTCATGGCATAAATGAGTATCTCAACATGGCAATCAATTTCCCATTTATTTTTGTGTAACCATGTAACTGTATGTAAGATATTAAAAGTGGAGATGCGCCACGGGAGATTTCCCAACCCTTTCCCCAACACTGTTAGATGAGATGTAGTCGTTCAGGGGCTTGCAGGAAAAAATTCCAAGGCGCGGTTTCCGAAGATGCCGTAGGGCGTGTGCACCAACGACATCTTCGAGAAGCTGCGCCACGGGAGACTTCCCAACCCTTTCCCCAACAACTGTTAGATGAGATGTAGTCGTTCGGGGGCTTGCAGGAAAAAATTCCAAGGCGCAGTTTACGAAGATGCCGTCGGGCGTGTGCACCAACGACATCTTCGAGAAACTGCGCCACGGGAGATTTCCCAACCCTTTCCCCAACACTGTTAGATGAAATGTAGTCGTTTAGGGGCTTGCAGGGAAAAATTCCGAGGAGCAGCTTCCGAAGATGTCGTAGGGTGTGTGCACCAACGACATCTTCGAGAAGCTGCGCCACGGGAGATTTCCCAACCCTTCCCTTCATCCATGGGAATGAAACTACTGCTTGGCTTGTTGATGCTGCTTGGCAAGGCGTATCGATGCTCCTTTTATAGGCACGGCACCTCTTCTACTTTGTCTTGTTCCTTCGACGGGCGTCGTGCGCTACATGCTTTATCTCATCGAGCGGTGCGTCCACCCATGCGTTCTTATCCTGCCGACATCTTTAGTCCCGGTTGTACCCACCAGCCGGGACTAAAGGTTACCCACACGTCCTTATCCCACCGACAGTTTTGTTAGATGACACAAAAAGGATCTTTAGTCCCGGTTGTACCCACCAGCCGGGACTAAAGGTTACCCACACGTCCTTATCCCACCGACAGTTTTGTTAGATGACACAAAAAAGGATCTTTAGTCCCGGTTGTACCCACCAGCCGGGACTAAAGGTTACCCACACGTCCTTATCCCACCGACAGTTTTGGGCGCCACTGCATTCCCGCCTATTTTTCTTCCCGCGCTTTCCACTGCTTCCCGTCTCCGTCCTTCCGCCATTTTTTCACTACATATATGTTGGCTTGGCCTCCATTTACATATCACATCTAGACTCATATCTGCAAACCTCATCACCAGGTCACATGGCTTCCATCGTATCTCTAACCCTCTGGGAGGCGGAGGCGCTTTGCACGTCGAACTACCCCTGCCCGCCGGGCTACCGCGTCCCTACCGGCTGGTTGCTTGAGCGTCGGAGGCGTACCGGTCCCTCCTGTCCCTCTAGGTGTGGCGCGCGAGATGGCCATCACGAACCACTACTACTTCGAGCTCACGCCGAGCGCAGCGGAGGAATCCCCGGTGGCATCCCGACTACGGGCCGACTTGGGAAAACTTCTTCATCAATCGGCGTGAGAGGGCGCTCGCCGAGCACGAGGAGGGCGGCCCGCCTCCTTCGAACTTCAACGAGGCCGGCCGTCGGGCTGTGGTGGCGCGACCCGGACTCTCCAGGGCGTCATGGCCCACCATGGCCCCCGCCTGCGCTACCCTCAGTCCCAGCCCACGCGTGCTCTCCCGCCGAGGTTTGACTACCGCGACCCCGATGCCAGCGACGATGATGACGGCGACTACGACGACTACAATGGCGAGTACTATAGGGCTAGGCACGAGTATGACTGAATGACTCGAACAGTCGAATCTGGCCATGTATCTTAATTAATTTTCAGTTGAGCTAGGCACGAGTACTATAGGGCTAGGCATGAGTACTATCTGGCCATGTATCTTAATTAATTTTCAGTTGAGCTAGGCATGAGTACTATAGGGCTAGGCACGAGTACTATCTGGCCATGTATCTTAATTAATTTTCAGTTGAGCTCTGTACTTTAATTCCACATGTAATCTGGCGGGAAACTTTTCTCATCATCAGCGTCTGCCACAACGACTTTATTTAAAATACAATTAAAATAGATAATCAACTAGTCTAGTCGATCTACTCGTCGTCGGAGGTTGTCTCGGTCCAAATGTCGTCCCACCGAGGGTCGTTGTCGGCCCAAGTTGTATTCGGGTTGTCGAGCTCGAACACGGCGACGGCCCGGCGGTGGCGGCGACGGTCCTCGTCGTCGACGAGGCACGGCGTCGGCGCGAGGAACTCCGCCTCCTCTAGCGATTCGACGTCTGGGAAGTTCATGTCGCACCGTGGCCGCCGAAATCGCCATGCGGCCGCGTCGTAGCGCGCGCCGCCAGCTCCGGGGTGTTGTACGTGCCGAGGGTGAGCCGGAAGCCACCGGCGCGCATCTCGGCGTAGAACCTACCGTTCGGACGCGCTCGGACGCCACGGAAGCCGGACGAGCCGCGACGGCGCGGCGGCATCCCGGCGACGAATGAACGGAGGCGACGGCGACGTGTGGTTCCGCGCGCACGCGGTGCTTTATAGCATACCGACGCGGCAAGTTTGGCGACAGGTGGCGCGGGGAAGTGGCGGGGCGTGGCACGTGGAAGCGGCGGCGATAGGTGGCGCGGGGAAGCAGCGGGGCGTGGCACGTGGAAGCGGCGGCGACAGGTGGCGCGGGGAAGCGGCAGGGCGTGGCACGTGGAAGCGGGATCTACACGTCGCACGGCGGTGGCGGCGGGGCGAGGCACGTGGAAGCGGCGGCGACACGTGGCACGGGGAAGGGACACGTGTGGCGGTGGCCAGTACATGGCGGTGGCGGTGGTGGGCAGTACACGGTGGTGGCCCGTACATGGCGGTGACGGTGGTGGCCAGGCGGTGGCGGTGGCGACGGTGGCCTGTACATGGCGGTGGCGGTGGTGAGTGATACGTCTCCAACGTATCGATAATTTCTTATGTTCCATGCCACATTATTGATGTTATCTACATGTTTTATGCACACTTTATGTCATATTCGTGCATTTTCTGGAACTAACCTATTAACAAGATGCCGAAGTGTCGATTCGTTGTTTTACGCTGTTTTTGGTTTCAGAAATCCTAGTAACGAAATATTCTCGGAATTGGACGAAATCAACGCCCAGGGTCCTATTTTGCCACGAAGCTTCCAGAAGTCCGAAGAGGAGACGAAGTGGGGCCACGAGGTGGCCACACCCTAGGGCGGCGCGGCCCCCCCTTGGACGCGCGGCCCTATGGTGTGGGCCCCTCGTGCCGCCTCTTGACCTACCCTTCCGCCTACTTAAAGCCTCCGTCGCGAAACCCCCAGTACCGAGAGCCACGATACGGAAAACCTTACTGAGACGCCGCCGACGCCGATCCCATCTCGGGGGATCCAGGAGATCGCCTCCGGCACCCTGCCGGAGAGTGGATTCATCTCCCGGAGGACTCTACGCCGCCATGGTCGCCTCCGGAGTGATGTGTGAGTAGTCTACCCCTGGACTATGGGTCCATAGCAGTAGCTAGATGGTTGTCTTCTCCCCATTGTGCTTCATTGTCGGATCTTGTGAGCTGCCTAACATGATCAAGATCATCTATCTGTAATTCTATATGTTGCGTTTGTTGGGATCCGATGAATAGAGAATACTTGTTATGTTGATTATCAAAGTTATGTCTATGTGTTGTTTATGATCTTGCATGCTCTCCGTTACTAGTAGATGCTGCTGGCCAAGTAGATGCTTGTAACTCCAAGAGGGAGTATTTATGCTCGATAGTGGGTTCATGCCTCCATTGATATACGGGACGGTGACGAGAAAGTTCTAAGGTTGTGGATGTGCTTGTTGCCACCGGGGATAAAACATTGGTGCTATGTTCAAGGATGTAGTTACTGATTACATTACGCGCAATACTTAATGCAATTGTCTGTTGTTAGCAACTTAATGCTTGGAGGGGTTCGGATGATAACTTTGAAGGTGGACTTTTTGGCATAGATGCATGCTTGGATGGCGGTCTATGTACTTTGTCGTAATGCCCAATTAAATCTCACTATACTCATCATAATATGTATGTGCATGGTCATGCCCTCTTTATTTGTCAATTGCCCAAGCTGTAATTTGTTCACCCAACATGCTGTTTATCTTATGGGAGAGACACCTCTAGTGAGCTGTGGACCCCGGTCCAATTCTCTATACTGAAATACAATCTCTTGCAATACTTGTTCTACTTGTTTTACGCAAACAATCATCTTCCACACAATACGGTTAATCCTTTGTTACGAGCAAGCCGGTGAGATTGACAACCTCACTTGTTTCGTTGGGGCAAAGTACTTTGGTTGTGTTGTGCAGGTTCCACGTTGGCGCGGAATCCCTGGTGTTGCGCCGCACTACATCCCGCCGCCATCAACCTTCAACGTGCTTCTTGGCTCCTCCTGGTTCGATAAACCTTGGTTTCTTTCTGAGGGAAAACTTGCTGCTGTGCGCATCATACCTTCCTCTTGGGGTTCCCAACGAACGTGTGAGTTACACGCCATCAAGCTCTTTTTCTGTCGCCGTTGCCGGGGATCGAAGAAAAGTTACACCACAAAGATTTCTATCTCCCACGTCAACTGCACGCCAGCAGCTCTTTTTCTGGCGCCGTTGCCGGGGAGATCAAGACACGCTGCAAGGGGAGTCTCCACTTCCCAATCTCTTTACTTTTTTTTGTCTTGCTTAGTTTTATTTACTACTTTGTTTGCTGCACTAAATCAAAATACAAAAAAATTAGTTGCTAGTTTTACTTTATTTGCTATCTTGTTTGCTATATCAAAAACACAAAAAAATTAGTTACTTGCATTTACTTTATCTAGTTTGCTTTATTTACTTGTCTTGCACTCTATATTAAAAATACAAAAAAATTAGTTACTTTTGTTACCATGTCTAGCTCTGAACCTGTTACTTCTTCGCTTGAAGAATTAGTCTTCACTTTTAAACAAGGGGATGAGGAGAGTTTTAAGGATGCTTGGTCTAGAATTTTTACTTCTTATCGTAAAACTGAACCTCAAATGACTCTAAGTTTGCTCCTTAGTAATTTTTATTTTGGTCTTATGATTCGCTATAGGTATGCTTTGGATACTTTAGTGGGAGGAGATTTCCTTCATTGCAATGGGGATCAAGCTTTTAATGCCATAAAGAAGTTGGTTGCATCACATGATTCAGCTAATAACTTTGATTCAGCCCTCACTAGCATTTATAATAGATTAAACAATCTCGAGATAAGTACATCTCGCTTGGATGATAACTATTGCCATGTTCGTAATCATCTTGAACAAGTTTTAGTGAACTCTAAACTTTCATTGTGGGATCCTACTTGTTAAAATTGTTATCGGTGATCGAACTCTTCGTGCCAAGCTTGTGATATTATGTCCGAATTTTGCCTTATACCTGAGAGCATTTATAAATCTTTGAAACTTTGGGGAATCGATGAAGGAGGAGAAGAAATAACTCTCATTGATAACTCTGTTATAATTCCTAAGGGAATAGCCGCAGGTGTGCATACAACCATTCTTGGAAGAACAATATCCATTGATTATCTTGTTATTGAATGCGTAGGGACGAGGAAAAATCACACTCGGAAGATCCTGCTTGAAACTATTGGGAGCGAGTCATTGATGTGGGAGAAGGCACCCTGGAATTCACCTCTACACCGGGAGGAAATCATATATTTCCTAAATCAAAGGGAAAGAAAAACAATAAGAAAGGTAAGGGTAAAGCCCAAGGTAAGGTTGACACACCATCTCTTGATAATACTTGATACACACTTTCTGCGCCTGGCTGAAAGGCGTTAAAGAAAAGCGCTTATGGGAGACAACCCATGTTTTTACCTACAGTACTTTGTTTTTATTTTGTGTCTTGGAAGTTGTTTACTACTGTAGCAACCTCTCCTTATCTTAGTTTAGTGTTTTGTTGTGCCAAGTAAAGTCGTTGATAGAAAAGTTCATACTAGATTTGGATTACTGCGCAGAAACAGATTTCTTTGCTGTCACGAATCTGGGCTGTTTTCTCTGTAGGTAACTCAGAAAATTATTCCAATTTACGTGAGTGATCCTCAGATATGTACGCAACTTTCATTCAATTTGAGCATTTTCATTTGAGCAAGTATGGTGCCTCGATAAAATTCGTCAATACGAACTGTTCTGTTTTGACAGATTCTGCCTTTTATTTCGCATTGCCTCTTTTGCTATGTTGGATGAATTTCTTTGATCCATTAATGTCCAGTAGCTTTATGCAATGTACAGAAGTGTTAAGAATGATTGTGTCACCTCTGAACATGTTAAATTTTATTGTCGCTAACCCTCTAATGAGTTGTTCTAAGTTTGGTGTGGAGGAAGTTTTCAAGGATCAAGAGAGGAGTATGATGCAACATGATCAAGGAGAGTGAAAGCTCTAAGCTTGGGGATGCCCCGGTGGTTCACCCCTGCATATATTAAGAAGACTCAAGCGTCTAAGCTTGGGGATGCCCAAGGCATCCCCTTCTTCATCGACAACATTATCGGGTTCCTCCCCCGAAACTATATTTTTATTCCATCACATCTTATGTGCTTTGCTTGGAGCGTCGGTTTGTTTTTGTTTTTTGTTTTGTTTGAATAAAATGGATCCTAGCATTCACTTTATGGGAGAGAGACACGCTCCGCTGTAGCATATGGACAAGTATGTCCTTAGGCTCTACTCATAGTATTCATGGCGAAGTTTCTTCTTCGTTAAATTGTTATATGGTTGGAATTGGAAAATGATACATGTAGTAATTGCTATAAATGTCTTGGGTAATGTGATACTTGGCAATTGTTGTGCTCATGATTAAGCTCTTGCATCATATGCTTTGCACCCATTAATGAAGAAATACATAGAGCATGCTAAAATTTGGTTTGCATATTTGGTTTCTCTAAGGTCTAGATAATTTCTAGTATTGAGTTTGAACAACAAGGAAGACGGTGTAGAGTCTTATAATGTTTTCAATATGTCTTTTATGTGAGTTTTGCTGCACCGGTTCATCCTTGTGTTTGTTTCAAATAAGCCTTGCTAGCCTAAACCTTGTATCGAGAGGGATTACTTCTCATGCATCCAAAATACTTGAGCCAACCACTATGCCATTTGTGTCCACCATACCTACCTACTACATGGTATTTTCCGCCATTCCAAAGTAAATTGCTTGAGTGCTACCTTTAAAATTCCATCATTCACCTTTGCAATATATAGCTCATGGGACAAATAGCTTAAAAACTATTGTGGTATTGAATATGTAATTATGCACTTTATCTCTTATTAAGTTGCTTGTTGTGCGATAACCATGTTCACTGGGGACGCCATCAACTACTCTTTGTTGAATTTCATGTGAGTTGCTATGCATGTTCGTCTTGTACGAAGAAGAGAGATCTACCACCTTATGGTTAAGCATGCATATTGTTAGAGAAGAACATTGGGCCGCTAACTAAAGCCATGATCCATGGTGGAAGTTTCAGTTTTGGACATATATCTTCAATCTCATATGAGAAAATTATTAATTGTTGTTACATGCTTATGCATAAAAGAGGAGTCCATTATCTGTTGTCTATGTTGTCCCGGTATGGATGTCTAAGTTGAGAATAATCAATAGCGAGAAATCCAATGCGAGCTTTCTCCTTAGACCTTTGTACAGGCGGCGTAGAGGTACCCCTTTGTGACACTTGGTTAAAACATGTGCATTGTGATGATCCGGTAGTCCAAGCTAATTAGGACAAGGTGCCGGCACTATTAGTATACTATGCATGAGGCTTGCAACTTGTAAGATATAATTTACATGATACATATGCTTTATTACTACCGTTGACAAAATTGTTTCATGTTTTCAAAATCAAAGCTCTAGCACAAATATAGCAATCGATGCTTTTCCTCTATGGAGGACCATTCTTTTACTTTCAATGTTGAGTCGGTTCACCTATTTCTCTCCACCTCAAGAAGCAAACACTTGTGTGAGCTGTGCATTGATTCCTACATACTTGCTTATTGCACTTATTATATTACTCTATGTTGACAATATCCATGAGATATACATGTTATGAGTTGAAAGCAACCGCTGAAACTTAATCTTCCTTTGTGTTGCTTCAATGCTTTTACTATGAATTATTGCTTTATGAGTTAACTCTTATGCAAGACTTATTGATGCTTGTCTTGAAGTACTATTCATGAAAAGTCTTTGCTTTATGATTCACTTGTTTACTCATGTCATATACATTGTTTTGATCGCTGCATTCACTACATATGCTTTACAAATAGTATGATCAAGGTTATGATGGCATGTCACTCCAGAAATTATCTTTGTTATCGTTTTACCTTCTCGGGACGAGCAGAACTAAGCTTGGGGATGCTGATACGTCTCCAACGTATCGATAATTTCTTATGTTCCATGCCACATTATTGATGTTATCTACATGTTTTATGCACACTTTATGTCATATTCGTGCATTTTACGGAACTAACCTATTAACAAGATGCCGAAGTGCCGATTCTTTGTTTTCTGCTGTTTTTGGTTTCAGAAATCCTAGTAACGAAATATTCTCGGAATTGGACGAAATCAACGCCCAGGGTCCTATTTTGCCACGAAGCTTCCAGAAGTCCGAAGAGGAGACGAAGTGGGGCCACGAGGTGGCCACACCCTAGGGCGGCGCGGCCCCCCCTTGGCCGCGCGGCCCTGTTGTGTGGGCCCCTCGTGCCGCCTCCTGACCTACCCTTCCGCCTACTTAAAGCCTCCGTCGCGAAACCCCCAGTACCGAGAGCCACGATACGGAAAACCTTACTGAGATGCCGCCGCCGCCGATCCCATCTCGGGGGATCCGGGAGATCGCCTCCCGGCACCTGCCGGAGAGGGGATTCATCTCCCGGAGGACTCTACGCCGCCATGGTCGCCTCCGGAGTGATGTGTGAGTAGTCTACCCCTGGACTATGGGTCCATAGCAGTAGCTAGATGGTTGTCTTCTCCCCATTGTGCTTCATTGTCGGATCTTGTGAGCTGCCTAACATGATCAAGATCATCTATCCGTAATTCTATATGTTGCGTTTGTTGGGATCCGATGAATAGAGAATACTTGTTATGTTGATTATCAAAGTTATGTCTATGTGTTGTTTATGATCTTGCATGCTCTCCGTTACTAGTAGATGCTCCGGCCAAGTAGATGCTTGTAACTCCAAGAGGGAGTATTTATGCTCGATAGTGGGTTCATGCCTCCATTGATATACGGGACGATGACGAGAAAGTTCTAAAGTTGTGGATGTGCTTGTTGCCACTAGGGATAAAACATTGGTGCTATGTTCAAGGATGTAGTTACTTGATTACATTACGCGCAATACTTAATGCAATTGTCTGTTGTTAGCAACTTAATGCTGGAGGGGTTCGGATGATAACTTTGAAGGTGGACTTTTTAGGCATAGATGCATGTTGGATGGCGGTCTATGTACTTTGTCGTAATGCCCAATTAAATCTCACTATACTCATCATAATATGTATGTGCATGGTCATGCCCTCTTTATTTGTCAATTGCCCAACTGTAATTTGTTCACCCAACATGCTTGTTTATCTTATGGGAGAGACACCTCTAGTGAGCTGTGGACCCCGGTCCAATTCTCTATACTCGAAATACAATCTACTGCAATACTTGTTCTACTGTTTTCTCGCAAACAATCATCTTCCACACAATACGGTTAATCCTTTGTTACGAGCAAGCCGGTGAGATTGACAACCTCACTTGTTTCGTTGGGGCAAAGTACTTTGGTTGTGTTGTGCGGGTTCCACGTTGGCGCCGGAATCCCTGGTGTTGCGCCGCACTACATCCCGCCGCCATCAACCTTCAACGTGCTTCTTGGCTCCTCCTGGTTCGATAAACCTTGGTTTCTTTCTGAGGGAAAACTTGCTGCTGTGCGCATCATACCTTCCTCTTGGGGTTCCCAACGAACGTGTGAGTTACACGCCATCAGTGGGCAGTACACGGCGGTGGCCCGTACATGGCGGTGACGGTGGTGGCCAGGCGGTGGCGGTGGCGACGGTGGCCAGTACACGGCGGTGGCGATGGTGGCCAGTACACGGCGGTGGCGACGGTGGCCTGTACATGGCGGTGGCGGTGGTGGGCAGTACACGGCGGTGGCCCGTACATGGTGGTGACGGTGGTGGCCAGGCGGTGGCGGTGGCGACGGTGGCCAGTACACGGCGGTGGCGGTGGCCAGTACATGCATGGCGGTGGCGGCGGTGGACACGTGTGGCAGTGCGGTGGCTTTTTTTTCATTTGAAATAAGGCGGGAATGAAACTTTTTTTAAAAAGTGGCCTTTGGACCCGGTTTGTAATACAAACCGGGACTAAAGGCCTTTTTTGCGCGCGCAGCGAAAACGCAGCAAAAAAGACCTTTAGTCCCGGTTTGTATTACAAACCGGGACCAAAGGGGGGCCTTTGGTCCCGGTTTGTAACACGAACCGGGACCAACGAGGGGTATAAGTGCAACCGCTTCGGCTCCGCGGAGATCAATCCGCGGAGACGAAGCCGCAGACGCACAGACCGCGCCGCCAGGCTGCTGCTCTGCCGCGCGCCATCGCCGCCGCCGCCGCCGCGCGCCCATCGCCGCCCTCCCATGCGCCACCGCCTCCGCCACCGCGCCCGCCGTCGCCGTCGCCACCGCGCTCGCGCCCGCGCCCGCGCCGCCGTCGCGCCGTCCAACCGCCTCCGTCTCCGCCACCGCGCGCCCGCCGTCGTCGTCGCGCCTGCTCCCGCGCCCGCCCACCGCCTGCCGCCCCCGCGACCGCCTCCTCGCCGTCCGCCGCGCCCCCGGCCGCCACCTCCGCCGGTAAGCACCGGCCGCCGGCGCCTCCCCTTCTCCTTTTTTTTGCATTTTAGATTAGTTAGTTTGTTAGTGTTAGTTAAAAAGTTAGTGTTAAAATTACATTAGTTAGTTTGTTAGTGTTAGTGTTAGATAAAAAATTAGTTAATTAGTTTGTTAGTGTTAGTGTTAGATAAAAAATTAGTGTTAGTGTTAGATAAAAAATTAGTTAGTTTGTTAGTGTTAGTGTTAGTGAAAAAGTTAGTGTTAGATAAAAAAATTAGTTAGTTTGTTAGTGTTAGTGTTAGTGTTAGTTTGTTAGTGTTAGTGTTAGTTTGTTTGTTAGTGAAAAAATTAGTTTGTTAGTGTTAGTGTTAGATAAAAAATTAGTTAGTTTGTTAGTGTTAGTGTTAGTGAAAAAGTTAGTGTTAGTGTTAGTGAAAAAGTTAGTGTTAGTGTTAGTGAAAAAGTTAGTGTTAGTGTTAGTGTTAGTGAAAAATTAGTTAGTTAGTGTTAGTGTTAGTTAGTAAGTATGTAGTGCCACCGCGCCCCCGGCCCAAAATAAAGTATGTAGTGCCGGCGCCCCCCAAACGGTAGTGCCGGCGCCGACTAAGTAGTGAATTTATTTTTTAATTTATGTTAACGTTGGTACATATATATATGATTTGTTTTCGTAGCTACGATGCCGCGACGGCCGCCGCGCCGTGGTCCGACTCTTCTAGAGGAGATGGAGCAGATGGGGGAGGTCCGGGACCGGGCTCCGCCGGGGTGGCATCGGGAGGTCTTAGCTTCGGGTCGCGCACCTTGGTGCGGAATCCGGGTCCCGTTGTCGACCCGGATATTCTTTGGTGGAGGTCTTATGGGCCACGGTCGTTTCGAGGGAGTCGGCCCCGCCGGAGGAGGTAGCTCGGCGCATTGAAGCGGAGGACCAGCACGTTCGCCGTTACATGTACGCGTTAGACAACATGTATAGGACCGGATGGAGCGTTATGCGGGGATCTCATGTTAGCTATGCTCCCGTTGTTGTTCCGTGGCTTTGGGGGTACACCCGGCGCGGCTCGGGACCCGGTCGGCGCCCTCTAGGACCCGGTCTGCGCGGTTGAGTGGTTGTAGTAGTGATTGATGTATTAGGGTTAAATAAACATGAACCCGATCTATGTATGCATGTAATCGCACTATCTCGCTTTCAGCACTATATTATCGATCCTTAGTTAAGAACTACATATGTAACTCCATTTTCAGTTTTCTGCATTATCCTTAATTTGATCATATGATGGTGCCTATGTATAGCTTGCAGGTCGTTGTAGAAAGCATGGACAGAGATGAAATTCAAGAAAATTTCATGGAGAACTCATAGCAAACGGTACTCTGGATGATCGCGACGACGACGTTATTCCAGATGATGGCGGTGACGATGTCACCGCAACTTATTTGAATGACTCCGGTGAGGGAGCGGAGAATATTGAGGAAGAAGATCCTAGTGGCGCCAGTGAGGAACAAGATCATCATAATGGCTCCCGAACCGTAGTTATCACCGAGGTATATAAATTAATTAAGCCGCTGTTGATCGACTAGATGCATTAACTAATTAAATTGTACCGACTATGAATTATTTCTTTTTTAGCCCTCCGGATCGAGCACTTCTTCGTAAAGTCGAGGAAGCGAGGCCCGGCCAAAAAGTTGGATGACGGTGTTAGGCACGACATCACCCACATCGAAAAGGATGGTAAACCGATTGCTCCGAGAGAAAGGTGCAAAGGCATTTATAGCTCAATGCGGAGTGCTTGTTAGGGACCACGTCCCGATCACCGTTCGAGAATGGCACAAGCCGAAGGGACTAGTGTCTGTCTGCAGAGGAAGAAGCTCAAGGTCTTTATATCGATGATGTAGCCAAAAACAGCATTCTGAACAAGCTCATGTCACATTTCAACATAGTACCCGAAGAGGGGATGATGCTTGAAAAGGCCAAGATGGAGCGAGGCCCTCCGCGAGTTTGGCAAGAAGAAGATGGCCGAACTATTCAAGAACCACAAGAAAAGATTGCGCCGCCTTATCAAGATAAAGAAGACTCCGGACGGTGAGAAGGTAAAAAATCACCTGGGACGAATTCGTGAAGTACAAGCACGGAGTCGGAAGAATTTAAGAAAAGGTCGGAAACAAATAAGGCAAATGCTGCGTTGAAGCTATATCACCAAATTCCGGGTCCAGGTGGATACAGGGATAACCGTCCTAAGTGGCAGGCAGCTGAGGCGGAACTGACCAGGAAAGGGATCAGATTAGGGACACACGGTTGGATCGAATGGTGCAAGGAGTGGTTCTACGGGATTGGGGGAACGTTGCATCCAGAAACAGGGAAGTGCATCTATAAGAAAGCTCATCTGAAGTTTCCCATTGAAGCCCTGGAACAAGCACATAGGGACGTGGAGGCGGGGTTGTTCCAGCCCGAAAGAGAGAACGATGAGCTGACACGCGCCCTTGGGAACAAAGAACACACCGAGACGAACACGAGGAACGAAGGCTCCGTTCGGTGGAAGTATGGCTTTCCTGCGGAAAGGAAGAGATTTCCTCGATAAAAGCCATGAGAGGAGAAAGGCAAGGGAAACAGACCGCCTAGCTAACTTAGAGGAGGGTATGAGCACCATGAAAGCCCAATTAACCATGGTAACCCAAGTACTTACATCTCGGATGGCTCGAGGGCAGGCTGTAGATCCCGCATTGCTCAATGCCCTCGCCCCGCCGCAATCTCAACCACACAGGAAAAGCGGCGTGGCTTCCTCTCAGCGAGGTGGATAATGATGATGATGATGACCAGGTGGTCGAGCCTCCTCGCTACCCCCCGTGGATGATCTCACTGAGAGCCGTCCTTGTGAGCTGCATGTTAAAGTTTTCAACCTATCCTTCAAGGCGGCGGTCGGCATCCTCTTACCTACAAGGTCTTACCATTGCCGTCCGGTCCAAGACGACTTTGATGTTGTGATGGTGGATGAAGTGTTGAGAGATTATGAGGGGTTGGTGCTTGAGCACCCTGCAGGTGAAGATGGGGAAATCAAAGAACTGGGAGAAGCCCGTAGAACCACCGTGCAATGGCGGAAGGAGAACATTGTGTTTCCAGGTGAGAAGCCAACAAGCAGGCCACCTCCGCCTCCTCCGCCACCTGTGCAGTCTCCTCCGCATGATGATTCTCCTCTGCGCGATGATGATTCCCCTATGCATGACCAGTCTCCTCTGCGTGAAAATACTCCGCCGCCTCCTCCTCCTCATCAGGAGACTCCGCCGCCTCCACCTAAGCAAAAGAGGAAGCGGTCCGCGGCACCTCCTACAGCTCCGAAGAGATCATCAACTCCAATGAGGGCACGAGACTCCGGAGTTGTTACCACATGAGCAGGCCGAAGAGCAAAAGGCGTTTCTTGCGCCGAAGAAGATGTTTATTCCACCGCAGACAGTGAAGCACTTTGCCGAGACGAGAATGAAGAGACCTGAGCTGAGAGCTGATTATGACCGCTCTCTTGGACAGTCCTCTAGAGCGAGCAAAGAAGCAAAAAAAGTCGCCCATCTTGGACAGCAGGACATTCAAGCCGTACCCCACTTCATCGTGGAGCCCTATCATGATCCAGAGACGGCATCGATGATCGAACGGGCGGCTAGAGCTCAGGGAGCATCAGTTGAGTACGAAGATTACTATCCAACGGCTCAAGTGGTAAACAAGTATAGATACGGATCTGATCTCATCAAACCTGGCGAGCTCGCGCGTCTAGGGACTCAGATGCGAAGGTTGCATGAATGGTACTTGAAAGCCTGTCGAAGAGGTGATGCCTACCTCACGGTGTATCTTAGAGATGAGCATTACTTCCGGGGGAAAGACGAGATAAATCTTGAGTTAGAAGAACTGTTTCAGTTATTCAATCAAGACGCCCTCGACAAAGCTCGTCATCGGTTGCTACGCACTCGTAAGTGATTTATTTGTGTAATTAAGTTTGTATCTCATTCATTTGCACTAACAATTATCCTCATTATATTCTTTGTGTACGCTATACATTTATGCAGAATGAAGAAGCTGGAATACAAAAGAGGCAAGCTCCTACCGCTGGGGTTCATAGACCCAAACACAGTTCATGAAGTTACGGTTCGAGACTTCGCCAAGGACACGAGAGGACAACATCGTAATGTTTTTAGAGAAGCAAGCGGACAAAGAGGATATATTCTTTCCCTACAACTTCAAGTGAGTGTTATATATAACATACATTATGCTTGTGCACCTTCCACTTTATTCTCGTAATCATTGAGCTATGCTTGTGCAGATTCCACTTTATTCTCCTAATCATTGATCTTCACCTTGGAGTCGTAAAAATCATGGACTCGAAACGTAAAGAATATGCGGAATGGGCGGACATGGCTGCCATCCTCTAGAGGTAGTTTCAATCAATTTCGTATTGGCATCTTCATCTGCTCTAATTCGAAGATATCATCAACTAATCAATTACTCATTTACTCATTATTTTTTGCCGGGCAGGGCTTGGAAACGGTTCATCAATACTGTTCCGGGTAAATGGAAACCGGAGCTTACATTTGAAGATTACCCTGTAAGTAGTACTGTATATATAGCTATGTCCGTGAAACTTTATATATGATATTTACTTTCAATACGATGCTTGATTATTAGTTTGATCGAACTATTTTTTCGTAAAGTGTATGAGGCAGGAACCCGGGAATAACTTATGTGGATACTACGTCTGCACCTTCATGCGTGACATGGCCTGTCCCAAGGGTGGGGATGCCCAAATACACCACACTCGTGTACGATAACAAAATTTCACAATTAATCTTAATTAGTACCATCTATTGTATTGAGTTCCATTCATATATTGATCTCCTTTTTTAAATATAGATGACACGCCTACGGGACACTCTCATAACGGAGGATTAAATAAAAGCAATTCAAGAGGAAATCGCGGGATTCTTTATTACCGAGGCCCTTACCCCAGTGGAGAGCACTATCGGCAGATCGTGACGGCGGAGGATATTCGTCGAGGAGATGTTGTATTGTAAATATGCATGCATTACGTGTACTGTTGACGATGTCGTGTACTGTTGATGATGTCTATATATATTCATGAAGATTTTTTGTGGTTTGTTGAATGATATATATGCATTGCTGAAACTCTGCCGCGGCAGAGAAACGCCCTGTTTCTCTGCCGCGGCAGAGAAACGTTGGTACAGCCTAAACCTGTGTCGCGGCAGAGAAATAGCAATTCTCTGCCGCGGCAGAGAAACCTAGGCCCGGTTCATACCACGAACCGGGACCAAAGGCCTTCCACCGCGAGCTCCCTGGCCGCACCACATGTCGAGGCCTTTAGGCCCGGTTAAACTTTGAACCGGGACTAAAGGGCACCCCCTTTAGTCCCGCCTAATTGGTCCCGGTTTGGGAACCGGGACTGAAGGCCCAAATAGACCGGGCCTATTGCCCCTTTTTCTACTAGTGGTTGTGTAATTTCCAGATTAGGACATGTAATCTGTTTGCTGAATTTGTCATTTGGTTTGGATTTTTTTCATGAATCTAGTGATACTAATTTAGTGTCATAAAAGCTGCTACTTTTCTCTATAAAGCTGGTGTTTTTTAAAAAAAATTCTGACTAAGGACAAGGTTGAAACACATGTATTCGTATTCATGGACAGAGGTAGTGTATTCATTTTGTATGTTGATTTTTATTTCCGCCTCTTTTCGTTGCGTTTTTGTTTAAACTCATAAAAGTATTTTATATATTCACAAAACAATAATATTTACATGTATGATTTCCTTTTAATACTTTTTTGGAAATAATTTGTATGACAATTAGTTTTTGTATAAGTATGTGTAATGTACATGTAAGTGAACATTTATATTTACAACACATATTTTTTATATTATTAAATAGATTTATAAGAGGCACATATAATAATTAACGCTTATAATAAAAATGAAAACTATAGTACATAATAATGGGACACGCCAAATGCGGCCAATTTAGGGCATCATTATCTCCAGAAGTGTTGAATAAGAACTCCATAGGCAAGTGAACCGGGAACGCCCTGAAGGTCGGGATATAGGTACACAAGGTTAAAGGGCCACATACAATAACAAACAATGTCAAAAGAGTGAGCAAACAAAACATGGATAAGCAAATATTTTACATGGGACATATATTTCACCCCCATCAAATCATAGTAACACGAAATCAGTATCAATAGATCCATGATGAAATACATTTCCAAAGCTGTGCACGCAGCTTGCACAAACTTTAAAAGATTTGAATGAAGATAATCTATAGGCCATATAAACTGAAAGGTAGGGAGTAATTTTTTTTTAATAATTTTCTTCTATGAGATTCTTTTTGTAGGATTATGTATCGAGATGTCCTTGAGTATATATGGATGATATATGTGCATGCATATTGAAATGAAGGTAGAACAGCTTGCTGCTATCCATACTACCAAAATTGTGATTCAGTGCTACAAGTGGGATTTAGACAAATTTACTGATAGATGACTCTCTCAGATCATGTACCATGGTCTCTCGTTGGCTTATATGAAGTTCACTGGGTTATATTTTCATCTCCTAATCAACAAAAGTAGGGCTCCTATTGTAGAGTTGGAGATACATGCATTCACAACCACCAAATTTTTTTTTTGATCTTGCGACAATTTGTTATAAATTTCCCAAGAATGTTTAAGACCAATTCTAAAAACTTTTATCCATATTTTTCTTAAGGGGGCCTTACTTGACTCATATTTAACATACAAAACCATGAATTGAACTAATTAAACATCAGCACATCTAGCCCAATCTCATTAATTCGAAGTGTGTCAAGGTAGGAGGACCCATAACACGTCAAAAGTCTATGCCCTCATACCATTCACCCTCCATCAACATCTTAACTCGTTCATCGTCATACATCACCTTCATATATTTCATCAATAATGTAACTGATAACATATTTATAACAAAACTATGCATGCCAGTGGTACTAACCCACGTATAAAACACCAACCGACAACATATAATTGGAAGTTGTAAGTAAGATAAGACTTACACAAATAATAAGTGGCAAATAATCATGAATTAGAACATAACTATGATTAGCACGTGTTATTCACTTATTACCATAAAATCATAGCATAAAACCAACCCATTACATGGATTAGAATGGATTAGTACTAAAGTATCACTTATTAGGATATCACTAATTAGTGGGTAATAGTGTGATACCTTGTCCTATTAGTAGAGGGTCATGACTCATGTGGCACAAGTGGAGTTGCCTGGTGTGCTGTGCCCCTTGTCCAAAACATAAAGAAAGTTTGATCACCATATATATCATTATGCACCAAACTGTAGGGATTCGTAGCATAGAAAACAAAAATTCTACCGCAAGAAAAAATAACAAGCCAAGATCTAATCTTTTAGATGGTAGCAACGAGGTGAAGATCAACATACCCTCGAAGATCGCTAAGCGCTAACGAGATAAATCTCGTGGTGGATGTAGTCGATCACTTCCCGCTTTCAAAAGCGCGTAGAAGATCTTGACGGTGCCACAATAGGGCAGCACCTCTGCACTCGGTCACACGTACGGTGTTGATGAAGACGTCCTTCTCCCCGTTCTATCGGGCAGTGGATGTAGTAGATCCTCCTCGGAATCCCGCCAGCACGACGACGTGGTGACGGTGGTGGTGGAGATCTCCGGCAGGGCTTCACCGTAAGCACTGCGGAGAAATAGGAGGAGGGAGTAGCTAGGGTTTGGGAGAGAGGGGGGCTTGGGGCGCCGGCCTGGGAGCCCCTTGGTGGTGCGGCCAACTTGTGTGTCCAGCCCCTCCCCTCTCCTCCCCTTTAAATAGGTGGAAACCCCCTAGGGTTTTCCCCAAAACCACTTTGAAGTCCAACTCCAAACTTACCAAATTTAGAAACCTAGAGGGAAAGGGATTTCTCCCTTTCCTTCTTTCTTGGCCGGCCAACTAGGTGGAGTCAACCATGGACTCCACCTTCCCACTTGGTGGGTTGGCTAGGGTTGTTGGAGTCCCTCCTGAACTCCTCCTTCCATAGTGATTTATTTCGGATGATTCTAGAAACTTCTACATCCTTCCATAAATTCACCGGGCCACTCCCAAACTTGGAATGTGACTTCCCATATATGAATCTTATTCTTCGGACCATTCCGGAACTCCTCGTGATGTCCTGGATCCTATCCGAGATTCCGAACAACATTCGAACTCCATTCCATATTCCATATCTACTTAAAACGACATCAAACCTTAAGGGTGTCACCCTACGGTTCGAGAACTATGCGAACATGATCGAGACTCTTCTCCGATCAATAACTAATAGTGGGAACTGGATATCCATAATAGCTCCCACATTTTCAACGTTGACTTCGTGATCGAAAGAACCATTTACATAAAATAACAATTCCCATTGTCTCGCGATATTTTACTTATCCGAAGTTTGATCGTCGGTATCTACATACCTAGTTCAACCTCGTTACCGATAAGTACCCTTTACTCGTACCGTGATATGATATCTCTTGTGAACCAGTCACATGCTTGCACGCTAATTGGATGTCATTCCACCGAGAGGGCCCAGAGTATATCTATCCGTCATTAGGATGGACAAATCCCACTATTGATTCACGTGCCTCAACCCTATACTTTCTGAACACTTAATGCCACCTTTATAACAACTCATTTACGCAGTAGTGTTTGGTGTCATCAAAGCATCCGGTGTAGGTGATTAACATGATCTCATGGTCTAAGGATTAAGTTGCTTGAAGCACAAAGAACTAAATGACTTGATCATATGCTACGCTTACTATGGGGTATGTCCATCACATCATTCACCTAATGATATGACCTTGTTATTAATAACATACAATATTCATGATCATGAAATTATGATCATCTATTAATCAACAAGCTAGTTTAACAAGAGGCTTACTAGGGACTCCTTTATGTTTACAAAACACACAAGTATTAATATTTTCGGTTAATACAATTATAGCATGGGATATAAACATTTATCATGAACAATAAGATATAACAATAAACGCTTTTAATATTACCTCTTAGGCATATCTCCAACACAAACATATATCATTTTATAGTTCACCCTTTTACGTGGAGGGAGTACGAAAGTGTAAGAGAGGTGCTATGTACAACTGGTCCCGCCCAATGGGTGGGGTAGGGCATTAAGCGAGTTTAGGCCAAAGTGATACAAATGTTATTCTTTTTTGCGAAATTATACAAACGGTATTCATACTAAACATGTGATGCATGGGACACATGTGTCTGCGCGCGTGTGTGCATGCAGATGAAGGACACACGACGCAAGACATGTACACGGAGATCCTAGACATCTTCTCGCTAGCGGTGTGATGCTAAGGGCGCTAGTCTTCAAAAGTGTGTGACTTGTGAGAGCATGTCTAGCAGGCCCCTCAAAACGCCCCCACCCCGTAAAGTTCCGGCGGTATACGGGGTGAGGCCAATTTGGGCCGTCTAGCAGGCCCGTATTCGGGCCGGTCCGTATTGGCGGAATATGGGGCCCGTTAAACCCACACCTCCACCCCCTACAAATACGGGATGTAGGTGCGAGTGAGGGGTTGGACCCCCACTCGCAACCCTACCTCCGCCGTGCGCCGCCGCCTACCCACACACACTCCGGCGAGAAATTCCGCGCCGCACGCCGCAGGATTAGCACCGCCGCCGGCCATGTCCGCACAAAGGAGTAGTAGCGAGTTGCCCACCTCCGGATCAAAGCGATCTCGCTCGTCGGACACGCTCGAGGAGGCGTGGCGGCGCCAGTGCAAGCTCTCCGCCGCTGGGAGTCGGCATGCGGCGTGCAGGTACGCCAGCACCCTCTACGTGCTGCCGAAGCTCCACGAGTTCGCGGAGGGCGCTACTACAAGGCCGATCCGCCGCTCAAGCCGATGAGCGGCGTCGAGTTCGACAGATGGCGTGCGGATTGGGAGCAGCAGCGCTGGTCGAAGGCGGCATGGGAGGCGCGGATTGGGAGCACCAGCGGCGGAGGAGCGCCGTCAGCCGGCGAGGAGGAAGAGGAGGCGGAGGAGGGACCCCCTCTACTTGCAGGCGGTGGCCGCATCCATGAAGGATGCCGCCGAAGCTGCTCGGGCAGAGGAAGACGAGGCGGCGCAGGCCATCGCCGCCGTGAAGGAGATGGAGGCGCGGGAGGCCGCCGCCAATGCGCCATTCGTCATCGTCGACGAGTAGATCGGTTCGTAGAAGTCGCGATCCATTAGGATCGCGCAATTTTGTAAAATCCCTATCTATTATCTATGTATGCACGTGATGAACTATCGAAGAATTTTCTCGGGGTTTGCAATTTTCAAAAATATGGGGTGAAATACGGGATCTGTTAGACGGAATGGTTCTTGCGTGAGCATTTTTTTTGATACAGGCCCCTCTACTCGCGTTTTACGGAGCAGAAAAATAGGGGGCTTGTTAGACATGCTCTGAGTGTAATACCCTGATCCATTAGTAGAGGCATGATGGCTCATTTAGAGTTGTGTGGTGGGTATAGTCTCACATGAAAAGTTTTCAGATAATTTAAAAATCATATATATCATAGTCTTGTTTATTAAAAAAGTACTTCCAGGTTATAACTCTTACATGAACCGATTGAGAAAGTGTAAAGAAGATCTAAGCACGTGCATGCTTGCCCTATGAATGGGCAGAACAACAAGCAAATTTAGGTTACAAATAGGGAGCCCCGGGCCACCCCACAATGATAAAGGTCCAAGTAGTGAATTGGGAGCCCCCTTGGATAGTTGGCCATATAGAGGGGCTAATATTTAGTGCGGATTTTGCACATATAGAGGACACAGAACCTACAAAATTTCTTACAGTACATCTTTTCTGGGAAAAAATTCAGGACTATCCACCTTAAAATATAGCTTGCAAAAATACGATCATATGTATGGTACAACAACTGATACAAATTCTTACAAACTGAGGGCGAACATGTAATATTCTGTTCACACATACAAAATTTGTGTTCTTTTGCATGGCGTATGTTTTCATATTTTAGCAGAAAAAAATATGTGCAAGTATACATGTTACATCACAATTAACGAAGCACCACTACAAGTGGCTAGTTTACCAGATAGATGTCCAAGCACTAGAATGGGAGCCCCTTTGGATAGATGACCGGCCAGATAGAGGGGCTAGTTCTTATTGGGCGCGGATTTGAGCACGCGCAGATTGGCATAGAACCTGAATTATTCCTCCTTCGCATTTCCTACTAATATTGAATCAAAATTTATTTTTTTGAAAAAGGGTTCACGGATGTTCATGCTGAATATGATATGTTAGCTTGCATACGTCTTGTGCAAAAATATGCTCTTCTGTGTCATAAAAAGAAATACAACAATATTTAGTGAGCTGTGAATAATATTCCATGCATTAACATATAAGTACGAAATTTGTATTCTTCTGCAGAGTTCATATTTTAGCACCAAATTTCGCCGGTGCACATGCTACACGTCGCAACAAACGAATAACCAATGTCAGTGGCAATGTGGCATGTATATAAAACATGTCACTTTGGCGTTTACCGGCTGCTGGGGATCTTTTTGATTTCCATATATACTGGGAGGGTCGAGTGAGCTGTTAGAGTTTTGCTCTGACCAAACACTGCCACGCGCATTAGTGCCCTAACCCTCTTGGCCATATATGATCGACCGACACTCACACTATAGCTACCTAGCCTGAGTTCCTTGTCCTTCCATAGTCACCAACCGATTCAAACATGTACAATTATACAAAGCGAACGGGGGTAGAACACGAGTTGCGTGTGGGTAACATGCGCGTTCATTTCTCAATATACAAATCGTAATGCAAAGGCCCAAAAATTGCTAGGATTGCGTCTTGTACGATGTGTCCAGTATCCACTTGGGAAGAATCAAACTGAGGAAACTGCTCGGAACGGCCCATGCACTCGGCTGACCTGGCTGCGATCGAGATTGTACACAGGTTGGGAATACTTTTGAAATGGCTAGGACAAGTGGAAAACAAGATCGACGAGGATGCGTGCCGTAGGGGCCACCGATACGCGATCACCATCACCGGGCTTGCTTTTGACCAAATACGTCCTTTTTACTACAGTATTATCGCCCAAATGGGACGAGGTTGCATGTATAGATTTTGACCATGGGCAATGTTGATTAAATCACACAAGACTTTGCTGGCCTGGTAGAAACCTGACCATTAGAAATTTTTAATAAATGAAATATGTTAATATCATGAAAATTAATTACACTCAGACTCCGCAACATCCGAAAAAAGAAGCTAAAAAGGAAAAAAAAAATCCGCTATATTGTTCCTGTCTTTATAACAACAGCAACACAAACACCACTATAATAATAACATCAAACCATTAGATACACATGTCTTTCTTTTTGTTGGGTAATTTTAATGTGAATATGTAGGAGAGACATAATGAAACTAGGATAAAATGCAGGAGTACCACACTTTCGACAATAACACAATGTTTCCTCATGCCATATCACGGTGCATGTGCGCCAAGTCAGCGTGGAATCGTTGTTCTTCTTCATTTCATTTTCAGATTATGGGTCTCGCTTTGTTCGGACTGGCGTCACGGTGGATTCTTCCTGGGACTTTGCATGGTCAAGGATTTCCATTGAAGGTTTTGACCTTATCGATCCATCAACTTGCAACGTGTGGGTTCTCTTGTCGCAGCTTGACAACCTATCTCTTGGGTGCATGTTCTGGTTACTTGGTGATCGCCATGTCAGGAATGTGAACAAGACCAATTATCTCCATGTACGTGTGTTATGGGCGGAGTGGATGTCCCTAGATTTCGGTGATTGGAGAATCGTAACATGACCATGTCATCCCAGATCAGCACGACAAACACTTCCAAAATTTGGCAATCCAAGTAGGTAGACTGACATGTCCAATGAAACACGTATGTAGGCGTAACAGTGTTTGCTTCATGTCCGCATGTCAAGACTGTGAGGTACGGTTATATATGTTGTCTCATCAAGCTGGGGTAGCAACACATTGTGTACTTCACCTGGTGGTGTTCTAGGAACACATTGTGTACTTCACCTAGTGGTGTTCTAGGAGTAATCTGGTCTCGATCTCCAGGGTGAAAATCCTAGGTCTGACCTATGTACAATGCTTGTACATAGAAATGATGATGTATGCTCGTTGTTTCCTTGTTGAAACCTTTGCTTGCAGATTGCACGGACTTCCTCTCTAGGATGAAAACCCATGAACTGGCCTCTATTGTTGGATTTAAAGACAACGACGCTAGTGTGTCGTATCCTTCCTAGAGGGGTCGTTTTGTAGAACTTTCATGTTGTCCATGTGTAGCCAATGGTGGTGTTGATATCGATGTATGTTCTTGCAGTCCTTTAATTGCTTCATCATGACTTTTAGGTTCTTTTAACAATTTGGTTGTGTGCATTCTTGATATTTTGACTATACTTATAGTGTGTTGTTGCAGAGGCCCGTGTGCTTGATGTTATATTGATATTATCATATTTTCCTTTGGTGGTGCATGTCTAAGTTAGTTTTAAAATTAAAACAAGATCTCAGAGCTTTGTATTATACTCACGAAGTAGTTCATTGGATTATTCCAAAAGATGGATCGGAGTAAAGAGGTCCCTGCCCCCATTTCATTTCCATGGAAATGACAAATAAAATACTAAGTTCCACTTTTTTTTTATTTGGCGAACTATCTGAGGGGCTCCTGATCATGTACTCCCTCCAGGCAAAATTAATAGATATTGTACTGCATTTTACAAGAACAACATTGAAAATGAAGAGTCCAGCAGATAGCTACCTACGATTGCATCAACCAACCAAAACCTATTACTCATGGCAGCACTCATTCGTCAGTATACAACCAATACGATCGCAAGAATAGTCCCAACCGTGCTTTAGATGGTGACTTGTTCAAGCTGATTTCCACTTTAAGTAGTTATGTGTTTCCAGGAAGATGTCTCATTCAAAATCACGTAGTTTTGAATAGACTAAGTAGTTTTGGGAGTTGAAGTACAGTGTCAACAAGAAAACTTCGCACGACAATCAGAGAAACCTCAGTAGCTAAATCGATGCCGTAATGCAAACAGAAAATCTGTGCACAGCCCGGAAAACCGCAGAAGAGATGAGCCATTTGCGTGCGACGAACACGAATTTGAACGCACGTGTTGAAAGGTTCAACCATTGATCTTGTCCTTAATTAACACACGGTAGCACACAAAAGTAGTTTTTACTTGGTAGTATACCTTTACCACCTAATGACCTAGTCACCATCATCTAATTCCTAGTTTGCTAACGACGACCAATACATGCGCGTTTACTAATGACATTGGCATTAGCACGCGCGCGCCTCTATCTTCTAATCAATCCTCCTATAAAATTGCTCCCTTCATGCCTGCAGAACATACACACACCTTGTGGTAGCTAGCTAGCTCTGGTTCATCGCTAAGCTCAAAGCGTGCTCTCTTGTGACATCGAACAGTTGACCAGCAATGGACGGCCGGGATGAATACTTCTGCGACTTCATGGAGCTGAAGCCGCACAAGGGCGGCGTCCGCAGCCTCCTCCACCTTCTGTGCTCCGGCGACGTCGCCGAGAACGACGTTGTCGAATGTCCCCCTGGCACGACCGAAGACCAACCGTCGAAGTCGAACAGGTGGGTCATCTTCGTCTCCGTCGTGGCACAGATGCTGCTGCTGTGGGTGAAGACGCCTTTGGCAAAGCTCGGGGAGGCCGTCGAGTACTGGATGAACTTCTTCACGGTCAACGGCGGCGGGGTGCTCAAGCTTATCAGGAACGCCATGGAAGGTAACTGATGAGATTTAGCATTATGTCGTATGGTCAAATTTTCAAAAGATTCTTCAGTAAGAACAACACTGAAATGGCCAAATTATCTCATACTAGTTGCTGTACGTATTTTGCAGGCAAAGTACGAATTCCAGACAGAGAATCTCCCAACTACCGATCGCTCATCGGGCTTCTGGACACGAGAATCGAGCTGGACGAGAAGATCAAGCCAGAGCATAGCAACTACCACGCTGCTCTCGGCATCATGGCCTCCAAAATTGCCTACGAGAACGAGGTCGTCATCAAGACCGTCGTCGAAAACCATTGGCAGATGAAATTTCTCGAGTTCTTCAACTGCTATAATGGTACGTAGGTCCAGGAAATGTGGATGCATCTCAAAAGTAAACGCATGACATGTGATGCCCATTTTCTTAATGTGCAACTAAGAAGATGCGTTCTTCGTTTCCCGGCAGAATTCCGAGGCGGACACACGACCCAAGCCTTCATGCTCGCTGACAAGGCGGTGGACGCCAACCTGGTCGTGGTGGCGTTCCGCGGCACGTCGCCGTTCGACGCGGATGACTGGAGCACGGACGTGGACCTCTCCTGGTACGAGATCCCGGATGTGGGCAGGGCACACGGCGGCTTCATGAAGGCGCTCGGGCTGCAGCCGACCGGCTGGCCGGCGAAGATCGACGCGAGCAAGGAGCGGCCGTTCGCCTACTACGCCATCCGCGACGCGCTCAAGAAGGTCCTGGCGGCCAACCCGCGCGCCAAGTTCGTCGTCACGGGCCACAGCCTCGGCGGCGCGCTGGCGGTGCTATTCCCGGCCATCCTCGCCCTGCACGGCGGGCAAGACGAGAACGACGAGCTGCTGGCCAGGCTTCACGGCGTGTACACGTACGGGCAGCCCCGCGTCGGGGACCAGCGGTTCGGGGAGTTCGTGGAGCGGCTCCTGGACACGCCGGGGGCGAGGAGGAGGTACTTCCGGTTCGTGTACTCCAACGACGTGGTGCCGCGGGTGCCGTACGACGGCGGCGCGCACCTGTTCAAGCACTTCGGGCAGTGCGTCTACGTCGACTCGTTGTACAGGGCGCAGGGCATGAAGGAGGAGCCGAACAAGAACTACTTCTCGCCGGCGTTCCTGGTGCCCAAGTACGCGAACGCGGCGTGGGAGCTCGCCAGGGGGCTCGTGATCGGGCAGGTTGCAGGGGCGGAGTACGTGGAGGGGTGGGTGATGAGGATCTCCCGGGCGCTCGGGCTGCTGATCCCCGGCCTGCCGCCGCACTCGCCGCAGGACTACGTGAACGCTACCAGGCTCGCGGGCGCGTCGCTGGACTTGCTTCTCCGTGACCATTGATTTGCTCTTTAATTTGTTGCTTCTCCGGGTTTTTGCTTTCAGCCCTTGTAAAATCCATCAGCTGTACTATTTTGCCTGGAAAAGAGGAAGCATCAATTTCTCCGATGATCGGCCACAATGACTAGCAAGATCGCACGAGTTACCGGACTAGCTAGGAAGAGATTCTTTACCTCCGACAAGCGAGTGATGTTTGAGCAGGCCTGCCACTAGGAAGAGATTCGTTACCTGTTCAAGCATGCCGTCCAGATCTCACGCGAGCAAGCTGCCACGGAGGAGGCGGGTCACCTCCTCATGGTGGCCGAGCAAAAGAGGCTGCTTGAGCTCAACGCCAGCGCCAGGCCAAGGCGGCCGTATGCGAGAAAGCGCAACGTCACCGAGAAGCTCACGCCTGCGGCGATGTTGTACCGCCAGATGCGCGAAGCAAGGGGGAGAGGTGGGCGGGGCTGACGACGGCGAAGGGGAAGGGGAAGAACGACGACGAGACAGGTCTGTCGCGTGCCCCAACTGACGGCTAATAGATTAGGTTTTATCTTAGTTTAGTTCAGTTCAAATTTCATTCAAACATTTGCAAATAATCCTAAATTTGAATGAAATTTAGCAGTTTGTTTACATTTGCTTGTTAAAAAACATAATGTGTTTCTTATTGAGGTTGCCAGCGTGTGCAACCTCTCCCCAAATTCGGGAGTGGGTGTTGGCGCGACCCTTAACACACTGTTGGCGCCTATATGGGATGCGCCGGTGAAGATGCTCTTACCAGGATTATTATATGTTCATATATGTTTCCTATTGGCTCTCATTAAGTTTTCGATGGACCAACAAAGATTTGTCCATCTCAAATAAATTGAGCTGGGTCTCTTAATTAAGGTCTCCCATGGCACACAAGTAGTGAAATTGTAGGGGCCTGTAAGTATTACTCGTGGAACATATCTTGGAAGAATTCAGGAAAAAGAAACTGAACATCATAAACCACGTGCTCGTCTAGTGCACTGACTAAGCATTTACAAGGTGCAGCTCCCACAGTTTCAGCATTACCAACTCCGGCAGAAATTCGTGCATATTAGCCTAGCGAACAAGGCAAAGCTGACTTCTACATGGAGATGCAGTAATGGAGAGGCAGTTAAGGGATTTTCGTCGTGCCAATGGACTCTATTTCAAATGTGGGGATAAATTTTCCAAGGAACATCAGTATGAACTCTCAAGATAATTGTTAGTGATTGAAGTGGGAGACTTTAGAGAAGCTTTGTCTGATGATGTTTTACATGCCTTGGAATTGCTTGAGGAAATACAGGTACCTGCTGCTTGTTGTCATCTGTCAGTGGATGCATTATGGCACAGTAGGGGAAGAAACAATCAGACTCAGAACAATTATGGATAATCAATTTTTTTCTATTACTCGTTGATTCGGGCAGTACACACACTTTTGTTACAAAGAACTTTGCTGAGCATGCTGGATGTGTGATCTCTCCTGCCCTATCTAGTTATGCTAGTCAAGGGGGGAATGGGCAGGTAATGATCTCTGATCGACATGAAAAAGGATTGAAGTGGTGGACTAAGGGCCATACCTTTGCCATGGATATGACAATCCTACGTATTGGTGCTTATGATGCTATTTGGGGATCAATTGGCCAAAAAACAGCTATTGACTGGATTAACAAGAATCTTTTTTTCGAGTACCCGCAGTAGTTCTGCGAGTTTTCTATTTATCTTAGGAGGAGAAGGCCGAAAGGCCCATGCAGTTGAAATCCACTCTTCCCAAAAATATGCTCCCTCCAGGCCTCCACCCAAAAAGCATATTTTTGATTGTCAAAAAATTCTAAAAAAGATCGCACGTACATCTCGACAATGAATGTGTGTTCATACAGTTGCACGAAAAAACGATATTTCTTGTTGTCGTTGTAAAAAAGACAAAACATGTCTCCAAAAAAATCGCAAGTTCCTCTGGATAGTCTCTTACTTTTAGCACCAAACTTTGTCTTTTTAGATAGCCAAACGACAAGTCGATTTTTCGTGGAAAACCTTTGTGCAAACTGCAAAAGTAGCATGTAAAGATGTACACATGAATTTATTATTTAGAACTTTTTTGATATTTCAAAATGTATTAAAGACAAATTTCAAAATAAAAATTCAGAAGGGAGAGAGAAGAAAGCTGACAACCATGCAAAAAATAGTAGGAGAGAGAAATGTGGGCCACACACACTGTATGCCCATTGTAGAATCGCTGGACTCGTGGGAGCGGTGATTATGCGCAACGTCATCCTATTGCTTACATGAGCAAGGCCTTGGGGCATCTGAATCAGATGCTTTCAATTTATGAAAAAGAGTTTCTAGCAGTGATTATGGTTGTTGATAAATGGAGACAATATTTACGGAGAGGTCCTTTCATAACACTCATACATCATAAAATTCTCACTAATCTCAAAGATTAATTTCTAACGTCTAAGCTATAAAACAAAGCAATGGCTAAGTTGGTGGATCTACAATTTAAAATTAGTTAACAGTATAACTTGCCTACCTAGGAGCCTCCACAGCGTTTTGGAATGGGAAGCAATAATGGGGCTGTAGACTCTCTTTAAAGAGGAGGACATTTACTCTGTCTCTACCAGTAAACCAGACTAGTTTCAGGAGGTTTTGAACACTTACAGAAATGATGCACAAGCTCTAGCTTTGTTACAAGAACAGGCTATAACATCTCCTAATGCTTATAATTTATTCTCTTGAGCACAGGCTGATCAAATACAAGCTAGCATTGCAAACTAAACTTATTCCTTCTCTGCATGACAGTGCAGTGGGTGGCCACCTGGTATTCAATCTTCTTACCAGCGCATTATGTAGCTTTATTACTGGGCAAGTGTGAAACTAGCTGTGGAAGACTATATCAACCAGAGCACAGTTTGTCAAATGGCCAATTATTCTCGGCAGAAACCTGCAGTTTGTCTCAGCCACTTCTGCCTCCAAATATTGCTTGGTCTGAAATCACCATCGATTTCATAGAGGGTTTGCCTTTGTCTATGGGGCTAATTTGATTCTGGTAGTGGTTAATCGCCTGAAAGAATATGCTCATTTTTTGCCTTTACGTCACCCTTTCACTAACATCTCTGTTGTAAAGGTTTATGTTCACAACATTGTTAAACTACGTGGTGTGCCTCTACAATAATCTCCAATCGTAACAAGATTTTTACCAGTCATTTCTGTAAGGAACTGATTAACGCCTTGATGACTAAGTTGAATTACAGTACATAATGTATATCACCCCAGACCGATGGTCAATGAATGCATGGAGCATAGTTGCCAGGTTCGAGGTCGGTGCCGCGTTCCACGACCCCGGATCGATCGACCCGGATCGGGGGTCGGGAACAACAGCGGATCGATGTAATTCGCGGACGGATCACGAACTCACGATCCCACGCCAGCTTGGCCCACTGCCACGGCCGCGCCCAGGAAGAAGGCCAGGAAGAAGGCCGTCTTGGCCCACTGCCACGGCCGCGCCCAAGAAGAAGGCCAGGAAGAAGGCCGTCCACGCGAGCTCGCCGCCGGTGCCGTGCTTCTGCGTCAGCGAGAGCTTCTTCTCCCTCTCTTTCTGCTCCTCCATATCCTCCATCGACCCAAACCAAAGTGGATCACGATCCACGATCCAATTTGGCGTACCGGAGATGTGTACCCCTAACCGATCCTTGTTCGCCGGCATGACGAATCTCGTTCCCCGATCCCGTTCCTCGATCCGAACGATCCGGTTCGCCGGCAACTATGGCATGGAGCCGTATTTTGTGTTGTATTGTGCAGGATAACCCAAGAGACTGGAGAAAGTGGCTAAGCTTAGCTGCATTCCTGTACAATTCCAGTTTATTTTCCTATCTGCGTTGCTCACAATTCAATACTCTCTACATAACTGAACCCAATTTTTGTGGCATTCCAAACCTTACTGTTGCTGAGAATTCTGTTGCTACTGACGCTACTCTCGAGTACCAGACACAAACTGAAGTACTGAACTGCTTCACGCTCAATTGGTTCGTGCTCAGTTACGGATGAAACATTATGCTTATAGCAACCATGGTGAACGACGGCTATTGCTCCGGTGTCCCCCCCTCCCCCCCTCTGAACTTTGTTCTATTTAGACGGCTAGGATCTGCTGACGTAGCAAGCTCGCTGCTCGCCACGCCATGGAGACCGCCGCCGCTGAGCTAGCGAGCCACGTTGAAAATCAAGCCCGTCGCTCACCGCGCCCTGGAGGTCGCCGATGCCGAGCTGGGGAGCCACGCGGAAAAGCAAGCCCACCGCTCGCCGCGACATGGTGGCCGACGCCGAGCTGGGGAGCCACACATACGACGGTGGCAGGTATCGGAGTCGCGTCGACGATCATGGATTCTCAGACGGTTAGTGAGATTAGTCATGAAATTCACGGATCATATGGTTCAGTCTTTCTCAGAAATATTCGGATTTTAGGATAGGATCATCCATATTTTCTGGTCACGAACCAAATACACCCTTTAAGTTTGGTTGGAAGGGGGGCCACTGAAGCACGCCTCGGTGAACGACAGTTCCAAGTTAGAGAGGAAGTTCTTCTGAAACTGCAGCAGTCTGTCGTCAACCGTCCAAATCCAAAGCTACCATGGAAGTATTTTGGTCTGTTCTAGAAAGAATTGGTGAAGCAGCGTATCGTCTTGGACTTCTTAAGGCTGCCCAGGTACATCTGGTTTTTCATGTTTCTCAGCGTAAAGCCATTTACCAACAACTACAATCCAGTGTTTAGTGAATTGCCTTCTACACCGGAACTGCACACTTCAGCTCGTGTTCTGGTGAAAATTCTTCACCGAATGGGGGGATTATTATGTGCTGAAAGCCAGATTACCAGAGTCTTTGCTTTCGGATGCAGAGTCGGCACAGGTGGGGACTTCTCCATATCCTAGAAACAATTGAAATAATTAGTTTGAGTAAGAAATAAACATTTTTCAGAAAAAAGCTGAACATCTCCAGAATAAAAAATAAAAATTTATTTCCAAATACAAAAAAAATGAGCATTCCATAAATCCATGGTTTTTTTTTTGAACATTCTGATTGTGTGCTTTCTTAAAAAACATAGAACCGTGCATTTGTTTTCATGAAAATTCTTTTTGGTATCCAGAAATATTACTGCATCTTCTAAAAAAACAACAAATATCCACTATCAAAATTCTTTTTACACAAAAACCATATTTTGCTGTAAACTTACAAAATACAAACCTAATTAGTTGTTTAGAGGATAAATACCAAATTAAGCACGTACGAACCACTATCAGTGCTTAACTGGTCTCCAACATAAATTTGCATATACCAAACTGGTCATGCCAACATAGGACAGTCGGATCGGAAGAAGATAATCCAACTGCACTTCTCGGTGTGTCAGGCCAATTCCTCTGGTGGGTATGACCAAGAGAGTGTTAAATTGTTGTAGTTTCTGTACTATTGTACCTGGACTATACCCATGTAAACTGCAATACAAGACGGCCCAAACCCAATAGGGTATCGAACTCTGTTTCCCACAATTCTAAACTATGTATGTTTCATATGTATCATCCTAGTTCGATCTCCAATGTCTTATGCCGCCTCTTCCGCCACCGCGTCGATCTCCGTCGATGCTATTATCTCGATAGAGAGTGAATGTGGAGTTAACCAGAAGCATGACTTCGAGACGGAAGATTATGCCTCGTATCAGAGATTGCCCATCGACAACGTGCATGGCGCCAAGTCATGTACATGGTCGGCGTACATGCCGATGCCCAGCGACTCAAATCTCTCGTTCATGATCTTTTCTGCATTTTTTGTGGTCTATTTCGTCGCTATTGGACACGACAACCGTCACTGGCGTCGCTGCCATTTTCCCCCTGTGGTGAACTGGAATAGGACCAGCAGGCACGCTGGAGGCAGTGCCAGTGGTTTTATGTGCTTAATTTGGTATTTATCCTATTGACAACTAGGTTAGTGTTTTGTGCAACAGTTTACAACAAAATTTCGTGTTTTGTGCAAAAAATATCTTAGACCATGTTCTTTGCAAAAACTGCACCAACAAGTGGTGCTGTTCAAAAAAAAAAAACAAGTGGTGTTAACTGCAATTTCCTCGATATAGAGGGATGCACACTATTGAAGTGATAGACCAAATGAAGATGACCCATAATGTTAGGAGAGAATTCGTTATTTGCACCGGATAAAATTTGCCTTCCTTTCTTAGCTCTATAGAAAAAATCTTTCTTTTTAACAAATAAAGTTTGGTTAGTTCCTTATTTGGCCCTCTAGTACAATTTATCCACTAACGGTGTTAAATAGTAGATGTCTAAGATAACATTTTTGTCCCTGATGCAATATTTGATCAGATTTTAAGAAATTCAAAATTTTGATAGTGTCCATATATATAATACGTAACACAACATATAACAGTTCCAAAGTATAGAAATGCATAGATATTATCACCAGTACAAGTGCACACATTACAAATCCACATGTTACAAGTCTGGCCATACCGACGATGCCTCACAACCAGAGCATGTACCCACACAGTAGCCACCATGCACCGGTATCCATCCGGCGCTCCCTCTACCCCCCTCCCCCCTGCAGAGCCCCACGGTCGCCACCTTTTGCTCCAATGGCTAAGCCTCTATCGCCACGTCATCGCCGTTGACGAGCCGCTGCTGCCGCTTCTAGGGTTAGCCACCGTCAGGGTCGGGGGTCGAGGTCGGGGAGGGAGACGGATCGGTTCGGCCGCGGGACGGGTGAGGCAGTGATGTCTACGGGAGCTTCTATTCTTGTAGACAGTGTTGGGCCTCCAAGAGCAGAGGTTTGTAGAACAGCAGCAAGTTTCCCTTAAGTGGATTACCCAAGGTTTATCGATCTCAGGGAGGAAGAGGTCAAAGATATCCCTCTCATGCAACCCCGCAACCACAAAGCAAGAAGTCTCTTGTGTCCCCAACACACCTAATAGGTGCACTAGTTCGGCGAAGAGATAGTGAAATACAGGTGGTATGAATAAGTAGTAGCAACGGCACCGTAAAAGTGCTTTGCCCAGGACAAGAAAAAGCGAAGAGTAACGCAAAGAAGTAGTAACGCAAGTAAACAAGAAACAAGCAGCGATAGCGTATTTAGGAACAAGGCCTAGGGATTACACTTTCACTAGTGGACACTCTCAACATTGATCACATAACAGTAACAGATAAATGCATACTCTACACTCTTGTTGGATGATGAACACATTGCGTAGGATTACATGAACCCTCAATGCCGGAGTTAACAAGCTCCACAATAATGCTCATATTTTAGTAACCTTTAGTGTAAGATAGATCAAAAGACTAAACCAAGTACTAGCATAGCATGCACACTCGTCACCTTCATGCATATGTAGGAGGAATAGATCACATCAATATTATCATAGCAATAGTTAACTTCGCAATCTACAAGAGATCATGATCATAGCATAAACCAAGTACTAACACGGTGCACACACTCGTCACCTTTGCACACGTGCAGGAGGAATAAAACTACTTTAATAACATTGCTAGAGTAGCACATAGATAAATTGTGATACAAACACATTGCAATCATAAAGAGATATAAATAAGCACCTCACTATGCCATTCAACAAAGTGAATAAGTATTCTGTGAAATATAGCCTAAGAGACCCACACGGTGCACACACTCGTCACCTTTACACACGTGGGACAAGGAGTCTCCGGAGATCACATAAGTAAAACTCACTTGACTAGCATAATGACATCTAGATTACAAGCATCATCATATGAATCTCAATCATGTAAGGCAGCTCATGAGATTATTGTATTGAAGCACATAGGAGAGAGATGAACCACATAGCTACCGGTACAGCCCCGAGCCTCGATGGAGAACTACTCCCTCCTCATGGGAGCAGCAGCGGTGATGAAGATGGCGGTGGAGATGGCAGCGGTGTCGATGGAGAAGCCTTCCGGGGCACTTCCCCGCTCCGGCAGGGTGCCGGAACAGCAGACTCCCGTCCCCCGCATCTTGGCTTCGCGATGGCGGCGGCTCCGGAAGGTTTTCCGTATCGTGGTTTTTTCGCATCGTGGTTTTCGCGACGGAGGCTTTATATAGGCGAAGAGGCGGCGCAGAGGGTCGAAGGGGTGGCCACACCATAGGCCGGCGCGGCCAGGGCCCGTGCCGCGCCACCCTATCATCCGGGGCCCACAGGCCCCCCTCCGGCGCTCTCGGTGTTCTGGATGCTTCCGGTGAAAATAGGAACCCGGGTCTTGATTTCGTCCGATTCCGAGAATATTTCGTTACTAGGATTTCTGAAACCAAAAACAGCGTAAAAACAAGAACTCGGAACTTCGGCATCTTGTTAATAGGTTAGTTCCGTAAAATGCACGAATATGACATAAAGTGTGCATAAAACATGTAGGTATCATCAATAATATGGCATAGAACATAAGAAATTATCGATACGTCGGAGACGTATCAAGCATCCCCTAGCTTAGTTCTCGCTCGTCCCGAGCGGTAAAACGATAACAAAGATAATTTCTGAAGTGATATGCCATCATAACCTTGATCATACTATTTGTAAACATATGTAGTGAATGCAGCGATCAAAACAATGGTAATGACATGAGTAAACAGGTGAATCATAAAGCAAAGACTTTTCATGAATAGTACTTCAAGACAAGTATTAATAAGTCTTGCATAAGAGTTAACTCATAAAGCAATAAATCAAAGTAAAGGCATTGAAGCAACACAAAGGAAGATTAAGTTTCAGTGGTTGCTTTCAACTTGTAACATGTATATCTCATGGATAATTGTCAACATAGAGTAATATAACAAGTACAATATGCAAATATGTAAGAATCAATGCACAGCTTCACACAAGTGTTTGCTTCTTGAGGTGGAGAGAGATAGGTGAACCGACTCAACATAAAAGTAAAGAGAATGGTCCTTCAAAGAGGAAAGCATTGATTGCTATATTTGTGCTAGAGCTTTTATTTTGAAAACATGAAACAATTTTGTCAACGGTAGTAATAAAGCATATGAGTTATGTAAATTATATCTTACAAGTTGCAAGTCTCATGCATAGTATACTAATAGTGCCCGCACCTTGTCCTAATTAACTTGGACTACCGGATCTTTGCAATGCACATGTTTTGACCAAGTGTCACAATGGGGTACCTCCATGCCGCCTCGTACAAAGGTCTAAGGAGAAAGCTCGCATTTTGGATTTCTCGCTTTTGATTATTCTCAACTTAGACATCCATACCGGGACAACATGGACAACAGATAATGGACTCCTCTTTAATGCATAAGCGTGTGGCAACAATTATTATTCTCATATGAGATTGAGGATATATGTCCAAACTGAAACTTCCACCATGAATCATGGCTTTAGTTAGCGGCCCAAAGTTCTTCTCTAACAATATGCATGCTCCAACCATGAAGGTGGTAGATCTCTCTTGCTTCGTACAAGACGAACATGCATAGCAACTCACATGATATTCAACAAAGAATAGTTGATGGCGTCCCCGAAACATGGTTATCGCACAACAAGCAACTTAATAAGAGATAAAGTGCATAAGTACATATTCAATACCACAATAGTTTTTAAGCTATTTGTCCCATGAGCTATATATTGCAAAGGTGAATGATGGAATTTTAAAGGTAGCACTCAAGCAATTTACTTTGGAATGGCGGATAAATACCATGTAGTAGGTAGGTATGGTGGACACGAATGGCATAGTGGTTGGCTCAAGGATTTTGGATGCATGAGAAGTATTCCCTCTCGATACAAGGTTTAGGCTAGCAAGGTTATTTGAAACAAACACAAGGATGAACGGTACAGCAAAACTCACATAAAAGACATATTGTAAACATTATAAGACTCCATACCGTCTTCCTTGTTGTTCAAAACTCAATACTAGATGTTATCTAGACTCTAGAGAAACCAAATATGCAAACCAAATTAGCAAGCTCTAAGTATTTCTTCATTAATGGGTGCAAAGTATATGATGCAAGAGCTTAAACATGAGCACAACAATTGCCAAGTATCAAATTATCCAAGACATTTTAGAGTTACTACATGTAGCATTTTCCAATTCCAACCATATAACAATTTAACGAAGAAGAAACTTCGCCATGAATACTATGAGTAGAGCCTAAGGACATATTTGTCCATATGCTACAGCGGAGCGTGTCTCTCTCCCATAAAGTGAATGCTAGGATCCATTTTATTCAAACAAAAAAAAAACAAAAAAAACGACGCTCCAAATAAAGTACATAAGATGTGACCGAATAAAAATATAGTTTCAAGAGAAGAAACCTGATAATTTGTTGATGAAGAAGGGGATGCCCAAGATGAACCACCGGGGCATCCCCAAGCTTAGAGCTTTCACTCTCCTTGATCATATTGTATCATCCTCCTCTCTTGACCCTTGAAAACTTCCTCCACACCAAACTCGAAACAAACTTATTAGAGGGTTAGTGCATAATTAAAAATTCACATGTTCAGAGGTGACACAATCATTCTTAACACTTCTGGACATTGCTCAAAGCTACTGGAAGGTAATGGAACAAAGAAATCCACCCAACACAACGAAAGAAGCAATGCGAAATAAAAGGCAGAATCTGTCAAAACAGAACAGTCCGTAAAGACGAATTTTAAAAGGGCACCAGACTTGCTCAAATGAAAATGCTAAAATTGAACGAAAGTTGCGTATATATCTGAGGATCACTCACGTAAATTGGCTTAATTTTCTGAGTTACCTACAGAGAATTAGACCCAGATTCGTGACAGCAAAGAAATCTGTTTCTGCGCAGGAATCCAAATCTAGTATTCACTTTACTATCAAAGACTTTACTTGGCACAACAAAACACAAAACTAAGATAAGGAGAGGTTGCTACAGTAGTAAACAACTTCCAAGACACAAATATAAAACAAAGTACTGTAGCAAAATATCACATGGGTTATCTCCCAAGAAGTTCTTTCTTTTTAGCCATTAAGATGGGCTCAACAGTTTTAATGATGCACTCGCAAGAAATAGTATTGGAAGCAAAAGAGAGCATCAAGAGGCAAATTCAAAACACATTTAAGTCTAACATGCTTCCTATGCATAGGAATCTTGTAAATAAACAAGTTCATGAAGAGCAAAGTAACAAGCATAGGAAGATAAAACAAGTGTAGCTTCAAAAATTTAGCACATAGAGAGGTGTTTTAGTAACATGAAAATTTCTACAACCATATTTTCCTCTCTCATAATAACTTTCAGTAGCAACATGAGCAAACTCAACAATATAACTATCACATAAAGCATTCTTATCATGAGTCTCATGCATAAAATTATTACTCTCCACATAAGCATAATCAATTTTATTAGTTGTAGTGGGAGCAAATTCAACAAAGTAGCTATCATTATTATTCTCATCATCAAATATAGGAGGCAAAGTATCATCAAAGTAAATTTTCTCCTCAATGCTTGGGGGACTAAAAAGATCATGAAAACCAGCTTCCCCAAGCTTAGAACTTTCTATATTATTATCAACAATGGTGTTCAAAGCGTTCATACTAATATTACTACCAAGATGCAAATAAGATTTCATAGGTTTTTTAATTTTCGCATCAAACAATCCATGTTTTAAATCAGGAAATAGAATAAGAAGCTCATTGTTGTCCATTATGCCCAACTAGTGTAAACAAGAAACAAAAAGATGCAATTGCAGGATCTAAAGGAAATATCTTCGAGCACAAACACAATGGCGCCGTGAAAAGTACCGTTACACCGGAACCGGAGTATGAGTGCCTTTTTACCTTTCCTCCCGGCAACGGCGCCGGTAAAAGTGCTTGATGTCTACGGGAGCTTCTATTCTTGTAGACAGTGTTGGGCCTCCAAGAGCGAGAGGTTTGTAGAACAGCAGACAAGTTTCCCTTAAGTGGATTACCCAAGGTTTATCGATCTCAGTGGAGGAAGAGGTCAAAGATATCCCTCTCATGCAACCCCGCAACCACAAAGCAAGAAGTCTCTTGTGTCCCCAACACACCTAATAGGTGCACTAGTTCGGCGAAGAGATAGTGAAATACAGGTGGTATGAATAAGTAGTAGCAACGGCACCGGAAAAGTGCTTTGCCCAGGACAAGTAAACAAGCAAGTAGTAACGCAGCAAGTAGTAACGCAGCGATAGTAACGCAGTAAAACAAGAAACAAGCAACGATAGCAAGTATTTAGGAACAAGGCCTAGGGATTACACTTTCACTAGTGGACACTCTCAACATTGATCACATAACAGAACGGATAAATGCATACTCTACACTCTTGTTGGATGATGAACACATTGCGTAGGATTACACGAACCCTCAATGCCGGAGTTAACAAGCTCCACAATAATGCTCATATTTTAGTGACCTTTAGTGTAAGATAGATCAAAAGACTAAACCAAGTACTAGCATAGCATGCACACTCGTCACCTTCATGCATATGTAGGAGGAATAGATCACATCAATATTATCATAGCAATAGTTAACTTCGCAATCTACAAGAGATCATGATCATAGCATAAACCAAGTACTAACACGGTGCACACACTCGTCACCTTTGCACACGTGCAGGAGGAATAAAACTACTTTAATAACATTGCTAGAGTAGCACATAGATAAATTGTGATACAAACACATTGCAATCATAAAGAGATATAAATAAGCACCTCACTATGCCATTCAACAGTTAATAAGTATTCTGTGAAATATAGCCTAAGAGACCCACACGGTGCACACACTCGTCACCTTTACACACGTGGGACAAGGAGTCTCCGGAGATCACATAAGTAAAACTCACTTGACTAGCATAATGACATCTAGATTACAAGCATCATCATATGAATCTCAATCATGTAAGGCAGCTCATGAGATTATTGTATTGAAGCACATAGGAGAGAGATGAACCACATAGCTACCGGTACAGCCCCGAGCCTCGATGGAGAACTACTCCCTCCTCATGGGAGCAGCAGCGGTGATGAAGATGGCGGTGGAGATGGCAGCGGTGTCGATGGAGAAGCCTTCCGGGGCACTTCCCCGCTCCGGCAGGTGCCGGAACGGAGACTCCTGTCCCCTGCATCTTGGCTTCGCGATGGCGGCGGCTCCGGAAGGTTTTCCGTATCGTGGTTTTTTCGCATCGTGGTTTTCGCGACGGAGGCTTTATATAGGCGAAGAGGCGGCGCAGGAGGGTCGAAGGGGTGGCCACACCATAGGCCGGCGCGGCCGGGGCCCGAGCCGCGCCACCCTATCATCCGGGGCCCACGAGGCCCCCTCCGGCGGCTCTCGGGTGTTCTGGATGCTTCCGGTGAAAATAGGAACCCGGGTCTTGATTTCGTCCGATTCCGAGAATATTTCGTTACTAGGATTTCCGAAACCAAAAACAGCGAAAACAAGCAACGGCACTTCGGCATCTTGTTAATAGGTTAGTTCCAGAAAATGCACGAATATGACATAAAGTGTGCATAAAACATGTAGGTATCATCAATAATATGGCATAGAACATAAGAAATTATCGATACGTCGGAGACGTATCAGGCAGCAGCGGCGGGCTTGGGGATGGGGCGGCACAGCGATGGGAGTGGCCGGCGTTTGGGAGGAGAACGCGAGGTGGTTTGGTCCAGCTTTTTTTTCTTTTTTCCTTATGTTCTCTTTTCTCAGTAATGAGTTAGGGGTATAAAAAGTCTAGCAAAAAAAATTTAATGGGAGTAGCTAATAGAATTGACCGGAGGGCCAAGTAAGAAACCAACCAAACTTGTTTGTCAAAAAAGAAAGAAAAGTTTTGTTAGGGCCAAGGAGAGAAGGCAAACTTCAGCCAGGGTCAAATAAGAAAAGGATTTGCTAATTCTTAGCTTGCTGAGAACTAAGTTCGTGCTCAGTCAAATCATACACCGTTTGATTGCATCGTGAGTTGTGCATATGAGATGCAAGTTGGGTTGCAACTAGGGCTTTTTCAGTTGCAAGTGGAGTTGCAACTGGGTCTTTTTGTATTTGCAAGTAGAGTTGCAACTGAGAAAAAATATTCAGGCATTTAGATTTGCTTCATGATTGTGTCAGTCTTCATTTGCAACATGAGTTGATGACATCATCTGACTGAGAATGAAATTAGTCCCTCCATCCATAAATAAGTGTATGTTAGGACATGCCTTAAGTTAAACTCTTTTAACTTTGAATAACGTTTTAGGAAAAAGTGGCAATATTTATGACACCGGATTAATATGGCTAGAATCATCTTAACATATAGTTCAATAATATAGTAGTTTCATGTTACATATATTGTTATTTTTGTGTAAAAATCTAATTAATTTTAAAAATATTTGACTTCTAAAAAAGGAAAACATACACTTATTTGCAAACTGGGGGAGTAGTTCTGGGTCGACCTAGAAATAATAATGCCCCTAACGTTAGTGGTGACAAATTTGCTGTCAATCTCATTTGGCCTCGGTACCATCCCTGCTGCTAGCTGCTAGGCCTAGCTTCGACGAGAAACAATTGGACGCACCAAAATCCCGATCGTCTTCTACAGATCGGACAAAGGCAACAACTGAAAATCCTAGAAAGACGCCGTCAACCACACATCACCTGACCAGTGAATCTGGTGGCTGGTGCCATGCCGGCACCGGCAAGGATGGCAGCAAGCATTCGTCGCATTCAGAACCCAGTCTTCTTTTAAGACAGACCCAAAAGGCATTGCCGAACGCATCGATCAGTGCATCCCTATCTCGTACCAGTCCGAGGCAGCCGGCCATGGGTCACCAAGGAGCATCGAACGGCGTGGGGGGCGACGACATCGGCAGCGCCGCTAGGGCGCACTTCGTGCTGGTCCCGCTGATGTACCAGGGCCACGTGATCCCGGCGGTGGACACGGCGATGCTGCTGGCCACCCACGGCGCGCTCGCCAGCGTCGTGGCCACGCCGTACAACGCCGCGCGCATCCGCCCGACGATCGACTTCGCGCGGCGGTCCGGCCTGCCCATCCGGCTCGTCGAGCTCCCGCTCGACTGCGCCGCGGTGGGCCTGCCCGAGGGAGCCGACGACGTCGACAAGATCCCGCCGGCGCTCCACACGAACTACTTCGACGCGCTGGCGCTCCTCGCGGCGCCGCTCGAGCAACACCTCCGCGCGCACCCGCCGTACCCGACGTGCATCGTGTCCGACTTCTGCCACTCCTGGACCGTGGGTGTCGCGGCGAGCCTGAACGTTCCCCGCCTCAGCTTGTACAGCATGTGCGCGTTCTGCCTCCTGTGCCAGCACAACGTGGAGAGGTTCAACTCGTACGAAGGCGTGGCCCACGACAACGAGCCGGTGGTTGTGCCAGGCCTGGAGAAGAGGATCGAGGTGACGAGGGCGCAAGCCCCTGGCTTTTTCCGGGCGCCCGGGTTCGACCATCTAGCCGACGCCATCGAGTGCGCGCGGGCCAAAGCGGACGGCGTCGTCATGAACTCCTTCCTGGAGATGGAGCCGGAGTACGTCGCCGGGTACGAGGCCGCCAGGAACATGAAGGTGTGGACCATCGGCCCGGTCTCGCTCTACCACCGGTACGCTGCGACGCTAGCAGCGAGAGGGAACACGACCACCGCCATCGCTGCCGACGAGTGCATCCGGTGGCTGGACGACAAGGAGCCCAACAGCGTCGCGTACGTCAGCTTCGGGAGTATCGTGCATGCGGATCCGAAGCAGGTCATGGAGCTGGGGCTCGGGCTGGAGGCGTCCGGCCACCCGTTCATCTGGGTCCTGAAGAACCCGGATCACTACGGCGAGGCGGTGCGCGAGTTCCTGGGGGAACTCGAGGAGCGCGTCGCCGGGCGCGGCATGCTGATCAAAGGCTGGTCGCCGCAGGTGCTGATCCTGAACCACGCGGCGGTGGGCGGCTTCGTGACGCACTGCGGCTGGAACTCCACGCTGGAGGCGATCGCGGCCGGGCTGCCGGTGGTGACGTGGCCGCACTTCTCCGACCAGTTCTTGAACGAGAAGCTGGCCGTGGAGGTGCTGGGGATCGGCGTGAGCATCGGGGTCAAGGAGCCGTTGGTGTGGCGGATAGATAACAAAGAGATCGTGGTGGGGAGAGCTGTGGTGGAGGCGGCGGTCAGGAGCATCATGGATGGAGGAGATGAGGGGGAGGGCAGGAGGCGGAAGGCACTCGCGCTCTCGGAGAAGGCGAGGGCGGCAGTTGAAGAGGGCGGGTCGTCACTTGCTAATTTGCTTGATTTGATCAAGCGTTTCGAGGTGGACGCAGGAGGTTGCACGACTGAGTGAGTATCAAAGAGCGCCGAGAAAATTGAAAAATACCATTATAGTTTGGGCCAGGGCTTTATAATCCCACCATTTTACAAAACTTCATAAAAAAACAAGGCCAGTGCTAGTCATCAGGCGGCTGTAAAAGAGCCACAAATCAGCCTCCTTGTGGACCGTTAGATTAAGGTAAGTGAGCGAATTCTGCACGTCCGATCGCGTGATACAAAAACAGTCGTATGTAACAATTATTTTCATAATATGTAACATCGGTCCCAATATTTTCATTTAGTCGCAAAAAAATGGTACAGTTTTTTTTTTTGCAAATGGTACAAAATATCCCCAATGTAACATTTCTCTTCGTGTATGTAACATTTCAAAAAATACAGCATTCTCTGTGATGCATCTAACATTTTCGTCTAACTTATCCACCATTACACGATACATGTAACGTTGGTGCAATTTTCTGTATCATAGATAAAAAATCGTTGTATCATTTGCTCAGGTTTACACCACAAAACTTATACACGTATGTAGAATGTGGCACCATATGTAACATCGAAGGAATCTCAACAAAATCGACCTTCACAGCCACCACGGCTGATTCGAGCTTGCCGGTGCGGGACGAGCTCGAGGAGAACGCACCTGTCGCGACTGGGAGAGATAGGCCACTGGTTGGGGGGCACGATCGTGCGACCCCTGCAGAGATGCTTGCTAGATGGAAGCGCGGGTGACGACACGCATCCAGAGGGGAGCCATCAGAGGGGAGCCACCGAAGGAGGTGAGGTCAGAGAAGATCGGCCATGAAGGCATGGGCAAAGGACATGCATCCGAAGGGGAGCCGTCGAAGGGAGGTGTGGCCAAAGTAGAGCCACCGATGGGAGGTGCGGCTAGAGGCCCCGGTCAGGGGCGGGAAACACGATGGAGGAGGAAGGTCGGGTGGGAAGGTGGTCGGGGCACAGTGGCGTCTGTTTTTGTCGCGGAGGAAGATCCACAAAAATGTCGTGGGAGGAATTGTTTTCACTCTAAATATGATGTCCCACAGTTGGAGGAGACGTGGTTGTAAGTTGTAACCGGCTGATGCTACAACCGATGGAAGAGAAGACTTATCCAAAAAAAAAACATACTCTTTTAATGGAGCACTTGTGGTAGGAACACTTCTAAAAGTGGGTCTAAAATTGTCTAGCTTAGTGCACTTGTGAATAAATGCCCGAAATGTTGATCTAGAGAAATTTGTTAAAATGCCTTATACCTTTTGTGGCACTTTTTAAGTACCATTAAAGTTGTATACTTTATGTGGAACTTTTATCTAAGTGCCCTCCAAAAAATACCTTTTACCTTTTGAGACATTTCTCAAAATTCCCTAATTGATCCATAGTCACTTCATAACTATATTCAATAACACAACATACATTAATACGAAAAAGGACAACGCATATGCGGATCAAATCTATGTGAATATCACACTTTTACGGAGTGGCCGAGGGAGTGGTAACCTAGTCTCCTAGGTCTTAAATATTTCTCCGCTACTACTCCGCAACTCCATCTCTAGCAGCAACAATATATTCAACACTAAAATAACACCTAAACTTCAGGCTCTGCAAAAAGAGACACCTCCAAAAAGAAAACAGTGCACAAGCACCGTCGTAACCCGAGCAAAAGATCTTAGGTTTTCACCCTGAAGATAGTCTCCGCTCTCAAATTAATGCCTTCAATAAGATCATTGTCAGGCACAACCAGTTAAGGCCACGCCTTAGATTTTTACCTTGAAAGGTGAGACTCTAAATTCACCTGTGCTGCCACTCCTATTTGCATATTGCTTCTGGGAAACCCCCAGAACATCAAGCAATTCCCTCAACAATACAGAGACTCGAACCTCCATTGCTAGTTCTCTAATCCGGCCTTCATGATATTTCCTGTGTCTGATTTCACCATGGACCAGAATATTTTCTAATGGCAACACAGAACAGAGCTTCGCACCGCTCCCACTAGACCCACAGGGTCGAAATAAAAGCATGGGTGTGCACAACCGAATACCACCTGATCTAGCAATCGTCAGGCATAAGACGAACTGTAACATTCGCCGGCGGAGCTTTCCGGAACTCATCACTCCAACCAGATCAAGACGGACAGGCCACAGACAGGTCTCCATCTCCGCATAAGAGAAACCATAGGACCGCCACCATTATTTATGTTAGTCCCAACACCGCCGACCATCCTAGGCCGGCCGAGACAACGTGGCGAGATGCCTTGCAGCCGACCGACCCTCCACTAGCGACAACCAGGATCACAGAGAGAATAAGGAGAAGACCGACCTAGGGCTTACACCCATCCGGCCCGTCCCACCCCGCACCTCTACCGCCGACATGTCATGCCGCCGGAGGCCACCACCACCATTACCAGGACGCCGCCTAGGCCGGCGTCCAGGTCGTCATCCGTCGCGCTGCCGCTGCCCCAGGCGCTTATCCTACCACTTAATATGCTGATGATGTGGGAGTCTTCACCAACCTAACAGCGGCAAAATAATCTTTTTGCAATCTCACAGATTCTGCAATGCTTCAGCGAGGCGTGGTTTGAAAGTAAATGTGAACAAAACTGAAATCTAGCAAATATGTTGTGATGGCTTGAACTTGGGGAGCATCATTTATTCACTTCATCATTCCGAGCAAAGCTCGTCACCTTCTTAGGGAAGTACCTCGTCTTAACTCTTCAATACCAGTGTTTAAGGAAGATTGATTTCTACCCGCTCATTGAAAAATTTGGATCTCCAATGGGTTGTATTGAAGCGCACAGGCGCTCGTTCACTGCGTTGGACTCACCCTTGCAAAGGAATATCTGATCTGATTTGTACTGCTTCAATTGTATTTTCTTTTTAGTTGAAACGAAAAATTCATATTCACGTGCTATGTGTTCACAAAGTCGTTTCATGAAAAATAGAATTTGTCATGTGGCGTGTATAAAAAAACAAAATTCAATGCCAAAAAATAAGGCTTTTCAGAAGATAAATTTTCTTATTTTTACATAGATCACAAAAAATATTGACTCCTCGCGAAACTTGACGAACACGTGTATATTTTTTGTCAAAAAGATTCAACATTTCGAAACATAATTTTAAGGTAGAGGGAGGACATGCACCCGGGAGCCAAATTGAACTTCTAGGGTGGAGTACTCTATCTCGCGACCTTATGGTTGCACCAGAGCACGTATCCACTGCGCCAGAGCAAGCTATTTGATAAATATAGCGTATGACGCCTATTTGATCAAAGATTCCAGTTTAAATTCAAACTTATCTGAAATTTTTTTGGCCGGTATGAGTGTTACTCATGGTAACGGATTTTCTGTTTCCAGCCGGTTTCCAAATTCTCGGCCGAGGAAAAAAAATCTTATACATGATACATCACACTTCTTTGTATAAACACACCCATATAACATCACATGCAAAGGTTTATTCACTGTATGCATCCTTTCATGCATGGCATCACACATCTACATCACATTCCTTTTTGTAAAAAAAAATACACATGTTACAACACACATGGAATCAACTCACTGAGCCATACATTCATGCCTGCCATGCTAGACAAGTATATATACTACCTTCCACTCTTCCAGAGGATGACAGGTAGTTGGATTGTTGTCACCCCCGGACTTTCTGGTCAGCCTTCAAGCTGATTCAGCTAGAGCTGTTTTTGATGAATAAAAATTCTCTCAATCCTCTGTAAAAAAGAAAGTTCACCAGCAAGTTCAGCCTTTTGCCCAATGATACCCATAATTAATCAGAAAAAGATGACACAATAAGTCGACGCAATTAAAATAAACCAGCACAAATCTGTTTGTAGATGAGAAGAGAAGAGAGAATCTGTTTGTAGATGATCCAGCAAAAAGCCACAACGGATCATAAATTTTCACTGAAAGTAGCACATGCCACGAAAGTTGAGCGTCGAATGGGCCCGATAGAAGCTACAAGCATGCCAGCAGGTCGCCACGCTAGGCGTGAGTCCCAGATGGGAGTTGCTATATGCCGGCCGGATCGGCGTGAACGGGGTGCTGCACACCCCTTCCGACCCGGCGGCTATTAATTGGGCCACGGCCCATCAGGTAACGTTTTTTTCTATTTTCTGTTTTCTTTTTTCTGTTTACAATTCGTTTTAAAAACCTAACGTTTTTCTGTTTCTTTTTATGTTTCCAAAATTTGGTCAAAATTTTCTGTATATAGATCTTATAAATGAACAATTTTACTTTTAAAAAATTCGAAAATCATTCAAATTTAAAATTTATTTAAAATTTGAGAATCATTAAAAAAATCAAAATATGTTCAAAATTTCGGAAATTGTTCAAAATTCGAAAATAATTCAAATTTTGAAAATTCGTTCAAAACTCAAAATTTGTTCAAATTTCGAAATTCTTTCAAAAGTCAAAAAAAATCAAATTTTGAAATTCATTAAAAACTCAAAATTTAATAAAATTTTGAAATTCGTTCAAATTTTGAAATTCATTCAAATTTCGAAATTCGTTTATCTTTCGAATATGAACATTTCCAAATTTGAAAATTTTCGAAAATTCGTTTTGAACAGTGAAATAAAACGATAAAAAATAAACATAGAGAAAGGAAAAAAAAGAAATAAGGAAACCGAAAAGAAAAAACTTAAAAAACTAGCAGAAACTGGAAAAAACGAAAAAACCGCAGCAAAACGGAAAAACCAAAGTGATATATGGTCTGGCCCATGCTTGGGGAGGGTGTGCCGCGATCCGTATACAGGTGTATAGGATTTAGCGTCCCAGATAACCAGTCTTTAGCGTGGGCATCAACCAGCCCACAAACTTTTACCTCTTTCCAGAAGAAGAGCCCATATATATACGGACTTGCACCGCGGGTCTGAAGTCCAAAAGAGGGGTCGAAAGCACAATGCACAAGGCAGGCAGGCAGCTAGGTAGGGACTAGGGAGGCAGGCAAGACGCACAAAGCAAGCAACGAATTGAGAAATGCCACAGCTCAACAAAGAAAAACTGACAGAAAACACAGACAATTCTTGTTAACTCTCCGCACCCATGTTGCGGTAACTTGTAAACTAGTGCAGGAATGGCTCCAGCTGTGGCGCCCGTACGTGGAGGCCTGCATGTGCCCGCCCAAATATTATACTCCTTCGTCTTCCAGAAATTTCCCACGGCTTTTACCTACCTGCCGGTTAGGAAAAGGATATTCCCCTCTCTCCCTCTCTTCTTCCCCAATAGAAAACTCCGCAAAGCAGGGAGCTGATGAAAGGCAGAAACCCACACTGGCCGCCCGCTGCTGGTCTCCAAGTGACGCAACGTTAGGTAGGTATCGACGGGGACGGAGACGAATGATCCCCTCGAGATCACGCAGAGTACGGCCGCCATTTTAATTCCCTTTCAGGTCCGTGATTGTGCGGTGACCAGTGGCATCCGCATAAACAATACTGGTAGCTTGCTAGAAGGCGCGACGTGTAGGCGCCTGCTCGTCTTGTTCCTCGCGTCCGTCGCGGGCCGGATTATTCAAACCAGGGCAGAGCTCTCAAAATAGCATGATAGGGTCTCTGCTGGCGTGGGGCGATAGGGCGCCGGAGATACTATATTGAGGGGTGGTGGTGATGCCGATGCCGCGCGCGGACAGGTCGGGCTTTCTATGGTTTGGCTTTGGCGAGACTGGATGGATGGCCGGAGTGGCGGAGATCGACCCGCTCCGCTCCGATCCCATGCAAGCTGACGGCATGGGATGCTCCTGTGCAGGCACAGGGAAACAACGGAGAGCTGGCGAGTCTGAGGGGCGCCCATTTGGCCGTCACTCGTAGAGACATGTTTGTGGTGGAGATTGCTCAGGAATGGTGGGAAGCCCCGGCTCCTCTCCATGGCCACTGCTGCGTCAATCATGCCGTTTAGCCGCGTCTAGGAGGTGTCTTGTCAGTTTTATGCTATCTATCCTACTCGTGCAGCATTATAGCATGTAAAGTTCTACGGTAGAACTTCTACCTCCCACTAAGTATACTGCCTCCGTCCGCCACTTCTTACTAAGTTACTAGATCGGTCGCTAACGAAATTCATTAGAAGCCTAACTTCTCACAAGCAAAGCGGGACCTGTCGCCGGTATGATTTATAAGATAACCTATGGGGTTTGTAAATACTTCTTAACATAGTAAAATATTGCTGGTGTGGACGTTTCTGGTTTTTACCTCTATTTGTTGAAGAGGGTTTTACATGTTACAATCTTGTGTCTCCTGCATGTGTTCTTGTTCGTAATTATTTTTGTCGCATTTACAACACGTACGGTGCAAACAAAAAACTTATACCCGGTGAAAGTTCTAGCTCTCCGTAAGTATACTCCCTCCGTCCTATTTCTGGCACACTGGTATATCGCCACTGCTATACGTTATGGGCGGCATGTCATCCACCATGTCACTAGTAACTGCAACATCGACAACATGCTAGACACCACGCCGCCGGTAGCTTATCTCAGCGTATCGCGGCTCTAGAACATTGCTAACTAACGGTTTCCCGAAAATAAAACAAAAACTGTTGCTTTTGTTTAATATGACAACAATATTAAATAGCAAAATCACATCATAGTTCAGAGAGCTAGTCATACTTCATACAAACAACTAGCATGCATAGTGCTAGTTCCTACAAATGTATAGAAACCCGATAGAATAGTTTCTATCTTGTTCTCGTGTTCCTCCTCGTACCTTTAGGTGCGAGTAGTGGGCGACTACTCGGACCTTTGGGAAGTTTTTTTTGAACATGAAGAGGGGTCTAGAAGGACCCCGAGAGCTGCATCAATTCATAGTCGGTGGACCTTTGGGAAGTTGAGATTTGCTTTATTGCCGAAGTGTTGCGCCGCCATACACTAACATCTAACAATTTACAACACGAGAAATGAGACTAGCTCACTTGGTGAGGAGAGTAGATGAACAGCCCGGTCACCTAGGTTCATGTCCTTCGGGATGTAGATTTGAATTCTTATTATTACAAAAAAAATGTTGTAGGGGTTTCCCCTACCATATTCCTTCCAAAAAAATTACCCCACAGTAACATCAAATCTACACACTACACTAATAATTACAATACGGTGCACTACCAATTTACAATACAATACACTAACATCACTAACAACTACACTACACTAATATTTTCCACAAAATAGAGGGAGATGGTGGTGCAACACTCACCAAGGACGGAGGCATGGCGAATCAACGATGGCACGATGTGAAGGGGAGTCGCGGATCCGGCCGGTTCGGGCGATAGAGAAGTGATGTGGTAGCGTGTGATGCGTGTGGAGTGAGAGGGAGCGTGAGAGAGAGCGACTTGATGTGGGGGGATCAAATTTGCGTTCTGTGTGTGCGATGTGAGACAAGTTGAAATAAAATTCAGTTGTGAAATCTAGGTTCATAACATACCAATTTTACATCATAGAGGTTTAGGGCTGGACAAAAAGCTCGAAGCTCGGCGAGTTAAATGAGTGCTCGTTTGCTCGACTCGTTTGAGCTCGCCTCGTTTTGTTAACGAGCCGAGCTGAGCATCATTTTTTGCTCGTTAAGGTTAACGAGCTAAACAATCGAGCTGACTATGTTCATGAGCTACTCGTTAAGATCGGTAACAAGCTAAGCTTCACCAGTTTTGATCTGCGAGTCACTTTAGTTATCTCAAATATTTGGCGAGAAGGGGCCAAGCAAAATAGTGTTCTTTAACCATGCTTGAAACTCCTACATTAGGATCTAAAAAACTATGTTTCCTCTCTTCCTCACCAAGGAATGCACACATGTTTGTTTTTCATTGCCTCCTTAACGATCCTTAACGAGCTGCTCGCGAGCGCTTGCATGAACATAATGAGTCGAGCCGAACAATGATTTCAGCTCGTTATTCTTAACGAGCTTAACGATCCGAGCATTAACGATCACGAGCTTAATGAGCCGAGCCTTAACGATCCGAGCAGCTCGTTAGTCCACCCCTATAGAGGTTGCTACTATTTTTTTATAAAGTTGGCCAAATTTAGAATATTTGACTCAAGACAAAAGCTAGAAGTACACTCGTTCGTGGACGGGAGAATACTACTGTATAAATTACACATAGCCTTATTGTAATGTCCCAGGTTTAGAGACGATCGAGGGGTAGAATTTAGAAAGGGATGTGCATTGCATCGTAAAAACTGGGGAAATTTCGCGCTTTTAAAAGAAAACTGCATCGAAGGGGGACAAGTTTCTCTCTCGACACCTTACAGGGTTAGGGTTTCGAGAGTGCGATAGACTTGGACCTAACTTCACTCAATTAGGGTTTTCGAGAAGAAAGGGGAACTTTGCATCTTCCAATTTAAGTTGCATGATTGAATTCAAACAAGTTAGGTTTGAATTTCAAATTCAAACTTCAATTTGATTTAACATGATTCAAATAATGATTTAATCTAATAAACTATAATAGAAATTGGAAAATGATGAATATGAAAGAATAAAAAACATAAATGAAAAGCTCTTTAGAGAAACTTGAGCTTTATTGATAAGCACACATGATACATTGTCAAATTACAATAACCATATGATTTATACATATTACAACACATTTCTGGAATGAATAAATGAAATAAGAAAAAGGGAAAATTACAAGGAGTTGAATTATCCTAAACTACACAAGCTAATCTTCAAGCACTTCTGGTTTACGATGATCTTGAGCTTTTCTTGATCATCCATTTAATTCCTGTAGACAACAAGCTAAAACACAATGAAAACCATTAAGCCAAGTGGCATTGGCAGGTTAGCAAATAAGAATACTGTGAGGATATGATCAGGGATCAACCGAGCTGATCCATCCACAAGCCCAAGTCCCAAGCACACACACACAGGCAGCTCACACTGCATGTGTGCATGCTGAACAACACACAAGGCCAGGGAGGAGTCACCAGTTGCAAACAGCAATGCTGTCGACCAAGGAGAGCAAGGGAGGATCATATATAAACTTTATCAAGCTCAAACCCTAGCAGCTCATCGGTAGAAGCTCAAAAGGGTAAGAACACAAGAACAGGAAGATCACATAACCAGCAAACCATCCAGAAACAGTTCCACCAAGAACTGCTTACTGTTGATGAAGTCACCAAGAAGTAAATCAAGCACAAGCTAGCCAGGAGGAGCAGCAAGCAAACCAACCATCCAGAAGAAAATCCTCTACACCAACAACCTTTCTAGGAGCTGGAGTGAGGTATACCATAATCATGAACAAACTAACCATGCAATAGAGCCTTGCATCTGATCCAGAGGATCACTGTCAGCATCAGTAGATGCTTTATCAAACAAAAGCTTGCACCAACACCAGATATGGAGCCACACATACACAGAGATAAGCAACAGTAAGGCACAAACATCAGGTGAGAAATCCACCAACCAGCAGCTGATGATCATATGATCATCGTAGCTTGCTAGAGCATGCCGAGTGCATGCTAGGGCATCACCGAGCAGACAGAGCATGGACCAGTTAATGAAATAGCCACATATAATCAACAATTGCTCCACAGATAATCAAATCAATGATTTACAATTGTATCCAGAAGCACATCAAATACATGATGTACCACTGGATCAAGCTAGACATAAATAGCACCCATCACTGACCTTGCTCAAGCAATAATTACACAAAGTCATAGCATCAGTACTGGCAAGAGCATAACACCAGTAATTAAGCAACAACAATGGACAGAGAAATGGCTAGAACTGGTCAGGTAAGCAGCTAGGGGATCAGTAGCATGCACAACAGCATGGTTGCACAGAGACTGCAAGCCAGGGTGGATAGCAAGCAATAGCAGGGCAAAGAATAGGGCAGTAGAGTAGTAGCAGTAGAGTAGTAGCCGCGGCTAGCACATAATACCAGCAGCAGAAGCAGCCATAGATACGCAACAGCAGCAGCACGGCATGGCGGCATCTCCAAAAGAAGGAGCAGCCATAGCTAGAGCTAGATGAAGAGGAGAAGAAGAGGAGGGGAACACTTACAGGCGAAGCAGATGAGCACGACCATGGCGGCACGGCGACACACGCCGGGCGAACGGCGGCGCCAGGCCAAACCAAGCCAGGCCGCAGTCTCGCCGCCAGGAACGCCGGTGTAATATCCCAGGTTTAGAGGCAATAAAATGAGAGAACACCAAAGTGTGCATTGCATTCATGCATAGAAAATCCGGGGAATTTTCGCGCTTCAAATAAAACTTACCACAAGAATCGAAGTTTCACTTGACTTGCCGGAATTGAAGTAGATCATCAAGTCAAGCGCTATAAACTTCACTCGTGATCTTTGCTAAACCTTGTTTTGGGTAGAGATGATTTGATCTATGTATTAGATCAAATGGAATTAGATTTACACAACACTTAAAAGTTAGCAACTACCTTTGTGTGTAATTTAATTCACTTATAAATAAGGTAAACCACAGGGTCTAAAGTGCATAAAAGCCACACATTCTTATTTAAATCATAACTTATTAAGTATATGGAATATCATAAAACTAAATCCATTTACATTACGAATTATAGTTCAAACTATTTGAATAAAACTAACTATGAGTATTTTGAAACTCATATGATCATGCCTTGGTGAAATCAAATCCAACTATCCAAATTTGAGGAATAACCCTCAACTTTGACCTTTTCACCAATATTATAATATAAATCCAATCAAATATAATATAGTGACTCATCAACAATAATAAAACCATCCACAAGATATTTAGTAGCAAATGCCACTTGGCTATCCAAAATAAATCATATGAGGGGATAATGATCTTGCCACATGGGATGAAAATATCTACATGACTTGCATCCCAAGCTTTGCCACCTCATGCTCAAAGGATTGCTATGGATGAGGGCATGACAACCAAGCACCTTACTCATCAAGCCAACACAAGAGTCACCACCTATGTGTCATGATACTAGAGCTTGCCCAAGCCTATAAATAGAGCCACACCCTCCATCCATTTGCTCATCTCATAGCATGATACAAGGAAGAAAACACATAGAGCCACTCCATGTGAAATAGCTAGAATCAAGATGAAGAAGCTAGGAGGTGGAGGCATACCACAAGATGCAGGTTTATTCAGATTTCCTGAAGAACAAGCTACAGAAGATACCAAGGTAGTATTACTAGGCAAACCATATATTTAGAGGATCATATCATCATCTCTTAAGTAGGACCTTAGGATATTCCAAGACATTGAGAAGTGAGAGAAGTTATAATACTAACCATAGCCATGTTCATACAAGAATATTAGAGAAGTACTAATCCTAGTTGTTCAAGTCAATATTTGATCTTAGAAGTGAGAACCCTATTTCAATAACAATACCTTAGCAAATCAATTCTATAATCATCACAACTTAGTATTAATTATAAACCCTAAGAATCTAAGTGAGTGTGATGAGAGGAATGATAAAGAGTGATTAGTGAGGAGTAAGTGGATATTGTCTAATGCATGATTATACCTTGTAGATATAGATGATCAGTTAAACCCATGTTATTAATAGATCTCATCTATCACATAAAATAATAAATATATCACTAGTAGTTCATCCAGGCCAATCCTCATGCCTTGTGTAGAGAATAATCCTAGTCAATTAAACATAACCTAACTATTGCTCACACCCTAAACCTAGTGGTGTATCACATTAGTGATCACTACTAAAACCCTAAACCCAATTTGAGTTTCAATCCAAGTATCACTTTGAAATATAAGAAGAACCCTGCCATGCCTCATGCCTATTTAAATTTCAAATAGTGAAGCATTACCAAAACTCTAAACCCTTAGAAATAACTATCCACATAAAATCATAATACAATTCCATTTCCTTTACCATTTGTTAAACCCTAGTCATACCTAAATTATATGTGAATAATCAATATGGTTAAGCACTTGCAAAATAAAATATGTTCACCATTCACATGTTCTCAATTTCAGATCTTTTAAAAACAGAATTGATTCCTAAATTAAAAAGGAATTGAAATAACTAACTAAACCATTTCTATTTCTTACTTAAGCCTCACAAGATATCAATTAAATCCTAAACTAAATATTTGTTTAAACAACAAGATTATACAGTGGGCATTGTTATCAAGTTATATTGATATTCAAATGTTTTAGAACCTGCAAAACAAAACAGAATTCAAGTTTGAATTCAAATATCCAAACAGAAAATAAAAACAGAAAATAGAAAGTTTGAAAAGAGAAAGAGAGGGAAAGTTTACTTTACTCGGCCGTGCAGCCCAACGAGCTGAGCCCACGACCAACCCACACTACGGCCCAGGAACAGTCCAGCCCACGTCCAAATACCGTTTCGCGTGCGTCAAAAATCGTGCGTGAGGAAAAACAGTTCGTCGTCGTCGTCTCCGAGCACGACAGCGCTGCAAGCCAGTAGGCCACGATCTCGTCGACGATAAGCTTGCCCCGGACGTCGCCGGACACTCGTAACCACGCCCAACCTCTCTCGCGTCCGAGCTTATCCACGGACGAGGAAATCCTTGCCGCCTAGAAGCTTCCGGAGACGCCACCTCTTCGACCATGGCCGTCGCCGTGTCGAGGCCACAGTGGCTTCCCTTGGCCTATAAATAGGTGGAGAGCATCGCCGTGCACGTCTTGTTCATCTCCTCCACTCCATTTCTCCTCAGACACCTTCTATTCCTCATGCTCATCCACTCTCTGTCGCCGGAGTCGAAGACGAAGCCGACGAAGGAGGCCACCCCAGCCTCTGGCACGTGGTCCAGGAGGAGCGCCTGGACTCAAGGAGCTTCTGGGAGGAGCCCAGCATCCAGGGGAGCCGTGTCACGGATCAATTTCACCGATCCCTTCTGCAGCACATCGCCGGGAAATCGCCAATCGCCGTCGTCTCCGTCGACCATCGCCGGAGCCGACCACACCTTGAGCTTCACGGTGAGATTCCGCGTCTCGTAGAGCATACTCACGCATCCTATCGACGTCCGTAGCTCCGATTAGCCACCTCGCCGGAGTGCACCGCCGCGGGACATAGGTTCCGACGAAGCTCCGGTGAGTCCCCGCACAAACCATCACCACCGACAGCCTTGTTTCGTTCTTCTCGTTCGATTGGTACAAACCACGCATCCGGGGTGCCTTGTAGCGGCGGCGCCACCGTGCTCGACCGCCGGCGTTTAAACGCCGGCAAGGTCAAAGCTCACGATCAATCTTGACCCGGCCGTTGCTCGCGTGGCATCCAACGTGGCAGTAGCCCCACCTGTCCGTCTCTCGGGTGTGTAACCGAATCGGTATGTCTAGCCTTTTCACTTAATTTCAAATTCCGTAAAATGTCTGAAACTTTGCAAAATCATAGAAATTCCATTTCAACTCAGAAAAATGCAAATAATATATCAAAATGCTCACAAAAATAAACTCTACTCAAATAAAATATAAAACAAAAATGTGTGTCAAAATAATAATTCACCTATTTTTAACCCTATTAATTATGCCATTTCAATTATTTAACATGCAATTTGAATTCAATAATTAGTGAAGTTATAAAAATTAAATTTTAACTATTCAAGTAACTAAGTAAAATGTTAAGATTAATTTTATTTACCATATTTGCATTAACTTAATTATTAGTGGTAATTCATAAACCCTAATTTGCAAATTACTATTTTCTATTTTCTTTAAATAGTAATAACTCAAGAAAATATTAAAAGTCAATATTATTTTGGTAGATCAACAATTATTTACTTAAACATTCTTAGGTTAACAAGTTAAATACTTTAAACCTAATAACAATTATTAAACCCCGATTCTTAATTAAACATAAATAATAATTACTCTAACTATTAAATCTTGTGAAAATTAATAAAATGGCAAACCATTCCTAATTTTTATTCAAAGTAATTAGTAACCACAACTCTATTACTAATCAGCATTTTAGGAGTTGTATCATAATTTAGAAACCTAGTTTTAATTTAAGCAAGACATTAATCTCATTATTTCATGTGTTCATCTATAGTAGTTGCAAACCTAAAACCTTAGGGGTTTAGCTCATGTGATCACAGACCACTTCAACTTTACTTGTAGAACCTTAATAAGTAACCCATGAATGCATAATTATGATCCATTAGCATAAACCAAGTCACATGAGATTATCCTTTCATGTTCCTATTCTTAATTAAAACCTATATGATGCACTAGTATCACCGAGGTATAAACCCTAGCTTGTTATCACATGTTAGCACCATTGATCATCAATCCTATATACCACACCATTAGAATCAACTTCAACCATCAAACCCTAGTAGAACTATAATGATAAACCCTAGTACCAACCTTGTGTAGCAATTCACATCACATGCTCCTATTCAACTAAACCCTACTTAGGAAATGATAAGTCACTTAACTTAGAACCATTAGAGATTATTTAGTAAAGCAATTGTGAAGCCATCGTAAACCCTAATAGCTAATTTATAGAACCATCTTAAATAACCATCCTTTGATATGATGCTTAGAAGAAACCATAGCAATAAACCTGCCAATACTTGTTATATAGAAACCCATTCTATTTAAGAAACCAACTAGTTCCTATTAGTGAAACTAGATGAACCCAATAGTAAACCCTAGAAAGCCATAACTCCTATGTATAGTAGATCATATTCATATTTAACCTGTTCTTCAAAAGTTATTCTTTTGAAGTACAAATGTTAATCAAACCTTAGAAGCCCTAATCCTTCTTTGAAATACTCATTAATTCTTAATTAACATGTTCTTCAAAAGTATTCTTTTGAAGTATAGTATAAGTAATCATCAATCATGTTCTCGTAGAATTTAAAATTAACAACCTGTTCTTTACCTATTATTCCACCATTATTCCTTATGTGTATGATTGTTATGATGTCTTATATCACTTGATTATGATGCTAATATAACCAAACCCTAATAAGAACCTTGTTTGAGAACCATTCTAAAAGTGCAACACACCCTAAAGAAATCTGTACAACTCATCAATCTTAAATCATCGGGATTAGGTTACGCTCGGGACGATTGCATTTCATACTATGCATTATAGCATTATTGCCAGTTCTTTAAACATTGTCCTTACCGGACGATGATGGTATTTCAGCATTTGGAGTTCTCACGTATCGAAGCTTTTGCCTCGCATAATCATGCAATCAAGAAAGGCAAGTTCATCGCTTGCTCATGTCATTTGATTATTTGTATCAAACTATATGCAAAGTACTATACTTATCACTCATGCATTGAAAAGCAAAGTATTATTTTACAATTATGAATATGACTATGTGGTGGGCAATGGAACCATGGTATGTGTTGATATGGTGGAGGTTCCATTGCAATGGGTTATATCACCCTAGGATTAATTACCAATGCCGTCCAGGTGATTCTAGCGCCGTACAAACCGCGTTGACCATGAGATCTATAATGGCTCGGGGAAGCCAGCCGTATCTTTTCCCTTCGCACGCCAACGGATCGGAGAGACGGTGGGGTGCTTGGAGGCACTGCCGCAATAGGTTGGGAAATCCTTTTAAATCCCCATCCATTGGTGATGTTAATCTCTTCCGATCTATGAAGGATTGTCCGGAGTATACCATGAGTAAAGCCGTATTATCGGGGGAAGTCTACTGGAGGTATACGGTCGGACAAAAGGGTGGGTTTGCAGTCGCGGAGAAGGCGGTGTGGGCTTGGATCTTACACCTGGCCTCACACCAAAGGAAGTGTGGACGGGAAAGCCGACGCCTGGTTGGCAACAAGGATAAGGTCTCTTATGGGAAAAGTAACGCACCTCTCGCAGAGTGTATCAAATTGTGGCTGTCACTCCTGTTCCGGGAAGGGAACTCGCGAACGCGGCAGGAAAGGAACTCCACGAAGTTCTGGTCAACTCCGTGAAGACCGACGGGCATAGTTTTCGGAATAAAATAAACCTTTTGAAGAAATGTTTATGAAAAACTTGCATTGGCCTATGACTTTCCGGTCTATGGCTGTAGCTAGTGCATGATACACATATTTCCTAATATGAACTTGCCGAGTACGCTCGTACTCATTCTATCTCGTTTGAACCCCCTTCTTAGAGCAATGCACCGAAGGAGAAACTACCGTGGAACTCGAAGACAAAGGAGTCAACTCGCAACAAGATGAAGAATCCAATCAACGAAGTCAATGGAGTCAACTCCTGCATCGCTTATAATGGAAACCTAGACTAGTAATAGAAGGGAATCTTTCCCTAATCCTAGCACCTAAGTAGCTAGATTTCTATAGCAAGCCAAGTAGCTCTTGAACTTGAGTTAGCAATAAGATAGATTACGAGTCGTTCTTATGGAGCTTTATTTGAAGTTTTACCTCACTGTAAAGTAGGAGGTTGTGTGGATCTTATGTAAACTGTTCGTGTGTACTTCTATAGACATACCTTGGACTCGCATATGTTTCGTTGTACCACTCGAGAGATGTAATATGGGTGGAACGGTGTTTCACTTGTGTTATGTCAACGACTTGTGTACTACACCATGCAAGTGGTACGTCGGGTCATCACAACTGGTATCGCAGCAAATGCTTTGACCCTAGGATTAAAACCCTTTAAAGGAGACCTATAGGTTTGGTAGTGTCTATAGGAAGTTGTATTAGTTAAACCAACTACTCTTTTGACTTGAGATGGGTATTCACTTGAGAATAATCCTGACACACTTGAGTCAATCTTTCTAATCTATATTTCTTAAGTAAAGTTAGTTAGTTATCTTGCTTCATTCCAAATAACTAGAACACCATTGAAGCTTAAGATAATGGGTGGTAGTAGACCACAGTTGGTATACAACACATGGTAGTCCAAAGAGAGGATACAACCATAAGGAAGATATCCTATTGGAAGAAGTATACCAATACAAGTATGGTTAAGTAAGAGTCATTTAAAATGTCAAATGACTGATGTTAAGTAAGGGAGATAAGTTATATAAGGTAGTATATGTCTATGATGAGTCAATCATAGGAGGTAAGAAAGAGTGATAGGAGTTACAGGAGTCTACTTTCAATAAAAAACTAGGTAATCATATATGATTCACTTGAGAATCATGGTATGATGGAGTAGAACATCATAAGTACGACAACAAAAGGATGATAAGGAGTAGGATTTAAGGAATAGTTCGAAAGCTTAGGCCTTAAAATCCTAATAACTGTACCAAGTATGTTAAAACCATAGTCCTTAATTAAAAAAAAGGCTTATTTAGAGCATATCACATAGAGAAATCCTAGAGTTATAGGTGGTATATTCTAAACAATCATGTGTTTAGAGTAGACATGTTAGAACTAATTGTATTATAGGAAGTAGTCCTCAATAGCACATATATATGGTATACTATTTTGTTAGTACTTCCAAAGAAAACTAGGTTAACTTCAACTATCCCAGGCCATTTTGTTTCAAGTTGTCTCATTGCAAATGTGCAATTAAGATAAATGTTGAGACAAATAGTAGAAATTCACGTATTCGTGCTAAGTATCACGACCTAAACCTATCTTATGTGGTGTTATATACTACACATCTGAACCTGATGTTTAGGGATGTCTTACCCAACTATTTTATTCAGGCATATCAGGATGTGTATTATAAGCACAAAGCTGAATCTTCTTGGATTTTATTGGATTTTCATTGTTTGACTAGATCCATACATGAAGTTTGACTTTGATATGCAAATGCATGTTGCAATATCAAGCTCTTACTTGATGTTATAGGTCTAGGGGGTAAAGGTATTCGGGTGAGGAAGTGACGAATTCTGGAGATTTTGAAGAAAAGATGAAGGTTCACTAGATGAAGGAAGTCAAATTGTGGGAAGCAACCACAATACTCTAAAGGAAAGACCAATCAAAACTCACTTTTATCCTTAATCAAGGAGTATTTCAACATGGAAGTACCATAAAAGTGAGAAAAAAAAAATAGTGAATATGGAGTAGTAGAAGTGGAGCCGTATGCACTATGGAAGAAGGGAATGCAAGTGAAGTCACTTATAATACTATTTTCATAGTGTCAACAAGTGGTTATCTTGCAAAACAAACCCTAGAAGAAGGAAAATAGACAAGTGAAGTCGTAGCTGGTATAATAAGACCGCAGATGATATAGGATAATCATGAAGAGAAAGTATGTGAAGTGAGGTACATCTTAACTAAAACTATGTAAGTAGCCACAACTGGTAAGTAGATATTGACTAGAACCATAACATAGCCACAGCTGGTATCCAATAAGCCACATCTGGTACTAGGTAGTCTGCAGCTGGTACCAGATAGCCCACGACTCGAACATTTCTTTACCCTAAAAGAAAGGGGGATTCCGCAGCTAGTATTTCACAGCTGGTATCTCGTGGTTAGTAAATATTTAGTCGGAGGATTCATAATGGATACCCACAACTGTGTGGATACACCAGAAAGAATTCTTGATGAGACTCTAGAAAAGTACAAACTACAAGCTAGACCAAGATCAATCTTTTAACCTTGGAGTTTAATGAATAGAAGAAAGGAAGTTTGAAGATCATTAGTAAACTCCAAGGGGGAGAGGAAGGTTGAATAAGAAGTATTAAGATATAATATTTGGAGTATGATGGACCAGGAAGAAGGTCTGAACTGAAAGGAAGTCCAATCTTATTTTTATAAGGTTGTTGGGGGGTACTCATATAAAAGTACTCTCAGGAGGTTGTCAGACCAGAAGCCGAGGTTCATATCTCGAGGAAGTAAGGGTTAGACCTTAACTTGAGTGGGTAATTGTAATTACTCGAAACCAAGAGAACTTAAGTAAGTCTTCGATAATGAAATTGGAGGAAGAAGATATCGGAGACCAATCAAAGCATAAGAAGATACTATACGAGGGAGCTTGACCATACCAAAACTAATGATGATTAGAAAGATTCCTTTTATGGAACCTAAAGAAACCAAAAAAGAGGATAACTAGTACAAACTAGAAGCCATGATTGGATGGATTAAATGAGTCTAATCCATTCGTAGGACTAAACAACTAGGACCACACCTATTGTAAATACCTTACCAAGTACCATTACTTTCGTTAGGGTAGTACGGGAAAACAATACCCTACTTTAAATAAATCTTTTAGAATTAAGGTTGGACATCGCAGTTGGTACCCCATAGTGCCATATTACATCGCAGCTGGATTACCACAGCTGGTAGAACCAAGCTTTGAGTACCCAAATAGGAAGGTGTCACCACAACCATTAGTAAAATCCCTTAACACCATAAGATGTCCTAATCCAAGGATCTTTGGAGAGAAAGCCTATAAGTTTAGAGTGTTGGAAGAAATCATAGAATTAAAGAAAGTATCAGTGCCAGACATCAGAAGTCTCCAGGAAGGATCTGGACAAGGGATATATTCCACTATATCTAGTGGGATCACCATGGAGTTGAAGGATGGTGATCTGTTCAAGACATTTCAACATTCCGAAACATGAGGGCGTTCGAACTTCGGGACGAAGTTCAGTTTAAGGGGGAGAGGCTGTAATATCCCAGGTTTAGAGGCAATAAAATGAGAGAACACCAAAGTGTGCATTGCATTCATGCATAGAAAATCCGGGGAATTTTCGCGCTTCAAATAAAACTTACCACGATGAATCGAAGTTTCACTTGACTTGCTGGAATTGAAGTAGATCATCAAGTCAAGCGCTATAAACTTCACTGTGATCTTTGCTAAACCTTGTTTTGGGTAGAGATGATTTGATCTATGTATTAGATCAAATGGAATTAGATTTACACAACACTTAAAAGTTAGCAACTACCTTTGTGTGTAATTTAATTCACTTATAAATAAGGTAAACCACAGGGTCTAAAGTGCATAAAAGCCACACATTCTTATTTAAATCATAACTTATTAAGTATATGGAATATCATAAAACTAAATCCATTTACATTACGAATTATAGTTCAAACTATTTGAATAAAACTAACTATGAGTATTTTGAAACTCATATGATCATGCCTTGGTGAAATCAAATCCAACTATCCAAATTTGAGGAATAACCCTCAACTTTGACCTTTTCACCAATATTATAATATAAATCCAATCAAATATAATATAGTGACTCATCAACAATAATAAAACCATCCACAAGATATTTAGTAGCAAATGCCACTTGGCTATCCAAAATAAATCATATGAGGGGATAATGATCTTGCCACATGGGATGAAAATATCTACATGACTTGCATCCCAAGCTTTGCCACCTCATGCTCAAAGGATTGCTATGGATGAGGGCATGACAACCAAGCACCTTACTCATCAAGCCAACACAAGAGTCACCACCTATGTGTCATGATACTAGAGCTTGCCCAAGCCTATAAATAGAGCCACACCCTCCATCCATTTGCTCATCTCATAGCATGATACAAGGAAGAAAACACATAGAGCCACTCCATGTGAAATAGCTAGAATCAAGATGAAGAAGCTAGGAGGTGGAGGCATACCACAAGATGCAGGTTTATTCAGATTTCCTGAAGAACAAGCTACAGAAGATACCAAGGTAGTATTACTAGGCAAACCATATATTTAGAGGATCATATCATCATCTCTTAAGTAGGACCTTAGGATATTCCAAGACATTGAGAAGTGAGAGAAGTTATAATACTAACCATAGCCATGTTCATACAAGAATATTAGAGAAGTACTAATCCTAGTTGTTCAAGTCAATATTTGATCTTAGAAGTGAGAACCCTATTTCAATAACAATACCTTAGCAAATCAATTCTATAATCATCACAACTTAGTATTAATTATAAACCCTAAGAATCTAAGTGAGTGTGATGAGAGGAATGATAAAGAGTGATTAGTGAGGAGTAAGTGGATATTGTCTAATGCATGATTATACCTTGTAGATATAGATGATCAGTTAAACCCATGTTATTAATAGATCTCATCTATCACATAAAATAATAAATATATCACTAGTAGTTCATCCAGGCCAATCCTCATGCCTTGTGTAGAGAATAATCCTAGTCAATTAAACATAACCTAACTATTGCTCACACCCTAAACCTAGTGGTGTATCACATTAGTGATCACTACTAAAACCCTAAACCCAATTTGAGTTTCAATCCAAGTATCACTTTGAAATATAAGAAGAACCCCTGCCATGCCTCATGCCTATTTAAATTTCAAATAGTGAAGCATTACCAAAACTCTAAACCCTTAGAAATAACTATCCACATAAAATCATAATACAATTCCATTTCCTTTACCATTTGTTAAACCCTAGTCATACCTAAATTATATGTGAATAATCAATATGGTTAAGCACTTGCAAAATAAAATATGTTCACCATTCACATGTTCTCAATTTCAGATCTTTTAAAAAACAGAATTGATTCCTAAATTAAAAAAGGAATTGAAATAACTAACTAAACCATTTCTATTTCTTACTTAAGCCTCACAAGATATCAATTAAATCCTAAACTAAATATTTGTTTAAACAACAAGATTATACGAGTGGGCATTGTTATCAAGTTATATTGATATTCAAATGTTTTAGAACCCGCAAAACAAAACGAAATTCAAGTTTGAATTCAAATATCCAAACAGAAAATAAAAACGAGAAAATAGAAAGTTTGAAAAGAGAAAGAGAGGGAAAGTTTACTTTACCCGGCCGTGCAGCCCAGCGAGCTGAGCCCACGACCAACCCACACTACGGCCCGGAACAGTCCAGCCCACGTCCAAATACCGTTTCGCGTGCGTCAAAAATCGTGCGTGAGGAAAAACGGTTCGTCGTCGTCGTCTCCGAGCACGACAGCCGCTGCAAGCCAGTAGGCCACGATCTCGTCGACGATAAGCTTGCCCCGGACGTCGCCAGACACTCAGAACCACGCCCAACCTCTCTCGCGTCCGAGCTTATCCACGGACGAGGAAATCCTTGCCAGCTAGAAGCTTCCAGAGACGCCACCTCTTCGACCATGGCCGTCGCCGTGTCGAGGCCACGGTGGCTTCCCTTGGCCTATAAATAGGTGGAGAGCATCGCCGTGCACGTCTTGTTCATCTCCTCCACTCCATTTCTCCTCGGACACCTTCTATTCCTCATGCTCATCCACTCTCGTCGCCGGAGTCGAAGACGAAGCCGACGAAGGAGGCCACCCCGGCCTCCGGCACGTGGTCCAGGAGGAGCGCCCGGACTCAAGGAGCTTCGGGAGGAGCCCGAGCATCCGGGGAGCCGTGTCACGGATCAATTTCACCGATCCCTTCCGCAGCACATCGCCGGGAAATCGCCAATCGCCGTCGTCTCCGTCGACCATCGCCGGAGCCGACCACACCTTGAGCTTCACGGTGAGATTCCGCGTCTGTAGAGCATACTCACGCATCCTATCGACGTCCGTAGCTCCGATTAGCCACCTCGCCGGAGTGCACCGCCGCGGGACATAGGTTCCGACGAAGCTCCGGTGAGTCCCCGCACAAACCATCACCACCAGTAGCCTTGTTTCGTTCTTCTCGTTCGATTGGTACAAACCACGCATCCGGGGGTGCCTTGTAGCGGCGGCGCCACCGTGCTCTGGCCGCCGGTGTTTAAACGTCGGCAAGGTCAAAGCTCACGATCAATCTTGACCAGTCGTTGCCTGCGTGGCATCCAACGTGGCAGTAGCCCCACCTGTCTGTCTCTGGGTGTGTAACCGAATCGGTATGTCTAGCCTTTTCACTTAATTTCAAATTCCAGAAAATGTCTGAAACTTTGCAAAATCATAGAAATTCCATTTCAACTCAGAAAAATGCAAATAATATATCAAAATGCTCACAAAAATAAACTCTACTCAAATAAAATATAAAACAAAAATGTGTGTCAAAATAATAATTCACCTATTTTTAACCCTATTAATTATGCCATTTCAATTATTTAACATGCAATTTGAATTCAATAATTAGTGAAGTTATAAAAATTAAATTTTAACTATTCAGTAACTAAGTAAAATGTTAAGATTAATTTTATTTACCATATTTGCATTAACTTAATTATTAGTGGTAATTCATAAACCCTAATTTGCAAATTACTATTTTCTATTTTCTTTAAATAGTAATAACTCAAGAAAATATTAAAAGTCAATATTATTTTGGTAGATCAACAATTATTTACTTAAACATTCTTAGGTTAACAAGTTAAATACTTTAAACCTAATAACAATTATTAAACCCTGATTCTTAATTAAACATAAATAATAATTACTCTAACTATTAAATCTTGTGAAAATTAATAAAATGGCAAACCATTCCTAATTTTTATTCAAAGTAATTAGTAACCACAACTCTATTACTAATCAGCATTTTAGGAGTTGTATCATAATTTAGAAACCTAGTTTTAATTTAAGCAAGACATTAATCTCATTATTTCATGTGTTCATCTATAGTAGTTGCAAACCTAAAACCTTAGGGGTTTAGCTCATGTGATCATAGCCACTTCAACTTTACTTGTAGAACCTTAATAAGTAACCCATGAATGCATAATTATGATCCATTAGCATAAACCAAGTCACATGAGATTATCCTTTCATGTTCCTATTCTTAATTAAAACCTATATGATGCACTAGTATCACCGAGGTATAAACCCTAGCTTGTTATCACATGTTAGCACCATTGATCATCAATCCTATATACCACACCATTAGAATCAACTTCAACCATCAAACCCTAGTAGAACTATAATGATAAACCCTAGTACCAACCTTGTGTAGCAATTCACATCACATGCTCCTATTCAACTAAACCCTACTTAGGAAATGATAAGTCACTTAACTTAGAACCATTAGAGATTATTTAGTAAAGCAATTGTGAAGCCATCGTAAACCCTAATAGCTAATTTATAGAACCATCTTAAATAACCATCCTTTGATATGATGCTTAGAAGAAACCATAGCAATAAACCTGCCAATACTTGTTATATAGAAACCCATTCTATTTAAGAAACCAACTAGTTCCTATTAGTGAAACTAGATGAACCCAATAGTAAACCCTAGAAAGCCATAACTCCTATGTATAGTAGATCATATTCATATTTAACCTGTTCTTCAAAAGTTATTCTTTTGAAGTACAAATGTTAATCAAACCTTAGAAGCCCTAATCCTTCTTTGAAATACTCATTAATTCTTAATTAACATGTTCTTCAAAAGTATTCTTTTGAAGTATAGTATAAGTAATCATCAATCATGTTCTGCAGAATTTAAAATTAACAACTGTTCTTTACCTATTATTCCACCATTATTCCTTATGTGTATGATTGTTATGATGTCTTATATCACTTGATTATGATGCTAATATAACCAAACCCTAATAAGAACCTTGTTTGAGAACCATTCTAAAAGTGCAACACACCCTAAAGAAATCCGTACAACTCATCAATCTTAAATCATCGGGATTAGGTTACGCTCGGGACGATTGCATTTCATACTATGCATTATAGCATTATTGCCAGTTCTTTAAACATTGTCCTTACCGGACGATGATGGTATTTCAGCATTTGGAGTTCTCACGTATCGAAGCTTTTGCCTGCATAATCATGCAGTCAAGAAAGGCAAGTTCATCGCTTGCTCATGTCATTTGATTATTTGTATCAAACTATATGCAAAGTACTATACTTATCACTCATGCATTGAAAAGCAAAGTATTATTTTACAATTATGAATATGACTATGTGGTGGGCAATGGAACCATGGTATGTGTTGATATGGTGGAGGTTCCATTGCAATGGGTTATATCACCCTAGGATTAATTACCAATGCCGTCCGAGTGATTCTAGCGCCGTACAAACCGCGTTGACCATGAGATCTATAATGGCTGCAGGGAAGCCAGCCGTATCTTTTCCCTTACGCACGCCAACGGATCGGAGAGACGGTGGGGTCTTGGAGGCACTGCCGCAATAGGTTGGGAAATCCTTTTAAATCCCCATCCATTGGTGATGTTAATCTCTTCCGATCTATGAAGGATTGTCCGGAGTATACCATGAGTAAAGCCGTATTATCGGGGAAGTCTACTCGGAGGTATACGGTCGGACAAAAGGGTGGGTTTGCGGTCGCGGAGAAGGCGGTGTGGGCTTGGATCTTACACCTGGCCTCACACCAAAGGAAGTGTGGACGGGAAAGCCGACGCTCGGTTGGCAACAAGGATAAGGTCTCTTATGGGAAAAGTAACGCACCGCTGCAGAGTGTATCAAATTGTGGTTGTCACTCCCTGTTCCGGGAAGGAAGCTGCGAACGCGGCAGGAAAGGAACTCCACGAAGTTCTGGTCAACTCGTGAAGACCGACGGGCATAGTTTTCGGAATAAAATAAACCTTTTGAAGAAATGTTTATGAAAACTTGCATTGGCCTATGACTTTCTCGGTCTATGGCCGTAGCTAGTGCATGATACACATATTTCCTAATATGAACTTGCTTGAGTACGCTCGTACTCATTCTATCTCGTTTGAACCCCCTTCTTAGAGCAATGCACCGAAGGAGAAACTACCGTGGAACTCGAAGACAAAGGAGTCAAGCTGCAACAAGATGAAGAATCCAATCAACGAAGTCAATGGAGTCAACTCCCGCATCAGTTATAATGGAAACCTAGACTAGTAATAGAAGGGAATCTTTCCCTAATCCTAGCACCTAAGTAGCTAGATTTCTATAGCAAGCCAAGTAGCTCTTGAACTTGAGTTAGCAATAAGATAGATTACGAGTCGTTCTTATGGAGCTTTATTTGAAGTTTTACCTCACTGTAAAGTAGGAGGTTGTGTGGATCTTATGTAAACTGTTCGTGTGTACTTCTATAGACATACCTTGGACTCGCATATGTTTCTGTTGTACCACTCTGAGAGATGTAATATGGGTGGAACGGTGTTTCACTTGTGTTATGTCAACGACTTGTGTACTACACCATGCAGTGGTACGCTGGGTCATCACAGCCGGTGAGCGGCGAATCTTCTCGGATCCGTGAGGCCGAGGCACAGCGAGGTTGGGGGCGAGCAGGGACGGCGGCGAAATCCAAATCGACGCGGACCAGATGGTGCGCCGTCGAACGCCGGTTCGATTTCCACCCATCTCATCGCCGGCGATGGCCGGAGATGGGCGGAACAAATCGGCGACGGCGCGGGCGACGCGAGCGTCGCAGGAGCGATTAGGGTTAGGGTTCTGCGTGGGAGAGAGAGGAAGGGGCGAGTGGGCCGACCGAGCCGGACGAGTGGCTCGGGTTCGACCTAACCCACTGGGCACCACTGACAGGTGGGCCCAGGGGCAAAAAGGGTATTTCACAATTTCAAATAAACAAGAAACTTTAAAAATGAATAGAAAATAATTAAGAGATCTAAAAAAATAAGTAAAAATATGTAAACCACTTAGAATAAAATTCTCTATGTTTTTGGAGACAAACAAGATTAAGTCCTTTTTTATGAATATTATAATCAAACAAATAGCACTTTATATTTTCCAGTAATGAAAATAAGTCCATAAATTCAATTGGACTTTAAAAACTCCTTGACAACATTTCAAGGTAGTATTTTACCCTAAACAGAGTATCCCTAAATTATTCTTAGTATTCACCTCTTACATGAAATGTTAAAACACCGTAAAGGGGGGAACAAACCCTAAAAGTTGAATCATGCATAATTGCTTCTTTAACCATTGCCATTATCGAACAATGATGCTATTTTTCAGCAACAGAGGACAAGGGTCAGTCCACACCATCAAACTGCAACACTTTGCAGTCTTCAGGCAAGTTCATCGCTTGCTCATGTCATTTGAGTGTTTTTACCAAATTACTTGCAAAGTACTATAACTATCACTCTTGCATAAAAAGCAAAACCACTATTTTCATAACTATGAATATGACTATGTGGTTGGCAATGGAACCATGGAATGTGTTGACATGGTGGAGGTTCCATTGCAATGGGTTTATATCCATCTAGGATTAAACAACAAATGTCGTCCAGTGATTCTTGTGCCGTAAAACTCGTGTTAACCATAAGATCTGGAATGGGACGGACTAGTCAATTGTATTTCCACCTCTCGTACATCAACGGATGCGCTTACCGTAGCAGTTGTGTCTTGCGGAGCAACTTGAGGGTGGGGATCCCACTCTAATTCCCCACGGTAATGCATCGCTTACCGTAGCAGTTGGGTCTTGCAGGAGCAACTTGAGGGTGGGGATCCCACTCTAATTCCCCACGGTAATGCGGTCTATGATGGGTTGCATCTACCGGCGAAGGAGTATATGGTTGGATCCCGAAGCTGTTGTCGCGGTCGGGGGCCATCCTTAATTGGAGTAAGTACACCAGCGAGGACCCAGGGCCGGGGATTGCAACAAAGGGTGGGTGTGCGAGGTAGCGAAGGAATATAATTGGCTATGACCTTATACCGGGCCTCACACCAAAGGAAGTGTGGACGGGAAAGCTGCCCGGTTGGCACCAAGATTAAGATCTCTTATGGGTAAAGCAACACCCCTCTGCAGAGTGTAATGAATCGTGACCTGTCACTCCCTGTTCCGGGTTTGGAACTGCGAACGCTGTCGGAAAGGAACTCCATGAAGTTCTAGTAAACCGGTGAAGGCTGACGGACATAGTTCTTCTGAATAAAAGCAACCTCTTGAAGAAATGGTTATCAAAACCTCCATTGGTATTAGACTTTCTGGTCTGATATCGTAGCTAGTGCATTAAACACCTCTTTTCTATAATGAACTTGTTGAGTACGCTCGTACTCATACCACTCTTAAATCCCCTGCTTATATTGTCCGAATCGACTTGAGGAGGACAACGACAACCAAGAAGGAGCGAGAGGACATCTGCTATGAAGAACCAGACCTCTCCGGAGGTGTAGAAGGAGTGGATTACCTCATCGTCTACGGAACCGGGGAGGGTTCCGGAGGAGAACAAGCGTAGACGTATCTGATCGTAGTAGTAGCCGAGCAGTACAAACACTTAGTACCTAACTGCTCGATGAGAATAAATGTATAACTTATTAAGACTTCTATATTGTAAGTTGAGTCGGGTTCACCTCGAACCCAGGAGTATTCCTCTTAGGACCCAAGAGGAACTCCGAGATGATATGTATATATGGCTTGTAATAATAAATGAATGAGTTATGGACCTGCTATGTTCGTTGTACTACTCCGAGGGATGTAATATTTGCGGATTGGTACTTCGTGAATGTTATATCAACGATCGGCATACTACAACATGCGGTGGTATGCGGGGTCACCACGGTTGGTATCGAGCAAAAGCTTTGACCTTAGGTTGGAACCTAGTAAATGGGACAGAACGTTAGGAGTCAAATAGGATTAGTAAAGAATTCTCTAAAAATATGGTGTATATTCACTTGAGAATAAAACAATCATATCTTTTACTGCGATAATTCTTTATTATCACTATTACGATGCATCATTACTAATATTATACTCTTTCTTATCTACAGCCAACTATGGCAAGTTCACGTTCTGGACGTAACGTGAAAGTGAAGGAATCAACTCTGAACGATTATGACGGAGGACTCGCTGATATTCTTCGTGCAATGTTACTCGAATTTGGGTGCGATCCCCAAATCCAAGTAATGAAATACATGTACTACGATGGTACAAGTATTGGCGAAGTGTAGGGTAGGATTACGACTCCTAGAATCCCTAGGAATGAGTGTAGTGATGCCAGCAGGTGAGGCTAGAACCATAAGAACAGCCTACCACATAGCCATAATGAAAGCCATCACAGATATTTGGGAACATAAGACCAAGGAGCTTATTGGTTCCGAATTCGCACATATTCCTCATATGGAGGAGGAAGATGATCCTATGTTGAACCACTTCAAGTTTGCAAAGCGAAAACCAGCAGAAGCCGCTAAGTACATGGATAACTGCCGAAACCTACTGACATTGTATTTTCAGTTGAACCGACATCTGTCGGGGGCAATTGACACAATGTTGGACGAATTTACTGAGCCCAAGGAGGAGTTGAAAGGACACGGATGTCGCCTAGAGGGGGGGGTGAATAGGCGATTTAAAACTTTTACGAGATGGGCTTAACAAATGCGGAATAAAACTAGCGTTTACTTTGTCAAGCCCAAAGCCTATATACTATGGTTCACCTATGTGCACCAACAACTTATTCTAAGCAATGGTTCAAGCAAGTATGTGATAGCAAGATATATATAACTTCAAGCACGATGGCTATCACAAGGTAAAGTGCATAAGTAAAGAGCTCGGGTATAGAGATAACCAAGGCACGCGGGAGACGATGATTTATCCCGGAGTTCACACTCTTGCGAGTGCTAATCTCCGGTGGAGAGGTGCGGTGGCTTAGTGTTCCCGAACGCCACAAGAGGCTCACCTTGAGGTGTGGTTGCTCGATGCACACCAACGCCACAAAGGCCTCACCCCAAGATGCGGTACTCACACCACACACCGAACGCCACGAAGGCGCCTCACCTAAATCTCCGGTGACCCTCGCCACAAAGGCCTAGGTCACGGTTCCACTAAGGGATTTCCTTCGAGGCGGAAACCGGGCCTTACACAAAGATTGGGGCACACATCCACAACTTAATTGGAGGCTCCCAACAAACCGCCACAAAGGCCTAGAATCCGTCTAGGGTTCCAAGAACCCAAGAGTAACAACCTTCTTGTTTTCACCACCACGAATCACCGTGGAGAACTCAAACCGATGCACCAAATGCAATGGAAAGAACACCGCAAAGATGCTCAAGTCCTTCTCTCTAAAATTCCAACAAAGCTACAAAAGCTATTGGGGGAATAAGAGAGGAAGAACAAAGAGGAGAACACAAAATTCTCCAAGATCTAGATCCCAAAGATTCACTCACAAAGAGATGATTTGGTTTGGTCAAAGTGTGGATCTAGATCCCCTCAATCTTTCTCTCAAATAGATGCAAGAATCATGGGAAGGGGAGAAAGATCTCAAGCTTCAAAATGTCAACAACAATGGAGGAGAGAGAGGCTTGAGAGAGAGGAGGAAGAAGTGCTAAGAGAGAGAGAGAGAGAGAGAGAGAGAGAGAGAGGAAATAAGGCTTAAAAAGGGGCTCCAAAAATCTGCCCGTTGGAGATGGAGGTCGATCCGGCACGGCAACTGGGAGGTGGCCACGTGGCCAGGCCGGCCAAGCAGCTGCGGGACGGGAGGAGGAGGCCGGAGCCTCCGTCCGCGGTACCGGCCGAGGTACCGCCGAGCCGCCCCAAAGCCCTGGAACAAAACTGCCTCACTTGGCGATTATCCGGTACCACGGGCGGTACCTCGCCTGGAGGCTCCAGCCGTGGGATGGGTACCACGAGCGGTACCTTGCCTGGAGGCTCCAGCCAAGGGCTGGGTGGAGGCTCCGGCCAGGGCCCCTCCTCACCAAACGATTGTACCTAAACACCCCATACAAAAACCTTAAGAACTTTTGCATCCGGACTCCGATTTCGATGATCTTGGGCTCGTTGAAATCACAACAACGAGCTCTACAAAAATATGCATAGAAACATCATAGTCCAGCAAAGTAGGATAGAACCAAATGAATAAAGGTTTTACCTAACTATAAAAGGCAAACCGGTAAAACCTCCAATATGGAAAATGCAACAACATGAGTTAGGAAACTCGGATTTAGGTGAAACCAATTTTGTTGTAAAGAATATGACTAGAGCTACCCCAGAAAGAGTGAAAAGCTTAAGAACAAGTGGGGTAGGTTTTTCTATGTATTTTAGAGTGAAGCCTCTCAATACGAGAAACCGAGAAAAACTCCAATATCGAAAACGCAACAAGTGATTCATGCGGAATCCGTTTTCGATGAACTAGAGCTTGTCATGAGAATAAGAACAAGCTCTAAAACATCACATGGATAAGGTCCAAATAACAACCAAGAAAGATGATGCAAGGATGCAAAGGTTTGAGCTCTCCGAAGGATACGATCGAGTTACTCACTCGAGAGCCCTCTTGATAGTACAGCAACTAAACTATAAACCGGTCTCCAACTACACTATGAGACCGGTGAGAAAGAAACCCTATAAAGAGCAAACCTTATACTTGCGAATTCCACTTGAGCTCGATGACGACGATCTTGACCTCAACAAGATGGAACGCCTTTCTTGCTTGTGTTTGCTTGACGAAGTCTTGTGGATTGCTCCCCCATAATCCACCATGGGAGAGCTTCTTCTTCGGCGCATCTTCACATATCCATGATCACCATATGGATGGCAAGACTCAAGCAAAGGATCTCTTCGAGATGGCTCATCTTGAACTTGCACTTCATTTCTCCATGGCAAGCTTCAAGCTTATGAACTCTTCGAGTTGGCTCATCTTGAACTTGCACTTCATTCTTCATTCTTCATCATATTGATGTCTTGAAGTAACTTGAGGGCTCACTTCATCTTCATCTTCAAGACATACTTGACACTTGATATCCTTCATCAATTTCTTCTTATTGCAACCTTGAAGCCAACAAATGGTTCAAGAATTGCCTATGGACAACTCCTACAAATATAACTCAATGCAAACATTAGTCCATAGGGATTGTCATTAATTACCAAAACCACACATGGGGGCTCCATGCACTTTCAGGAGTCGAAAGGAAAGGAACCAATGGAGGGTGAGGTTCACACCAGTTTATTCAGCTGGTGACTATATTATTATTGATCATCCAGAACAACAAATCACACCTATAACACCTAGGTACTTTCCTAGTAGTTCCCAAGGTGGATATGAGGGCGGAGAGGAATCCGGAAACCATCAGCATTCCGAGACTCCGATTGAGAACTCCACAGGTTGGCGTTGGGGATCATTCATGGGGACTTATGGTGATCCAGTGAGATGTAATTCTGAGAGGGATGAGGACGCCACAACCCAGTACCAGAATCATCAGTACAGTAGGAGAGATTATGAGGAGTATCCGATCATGATAGAGTCAGACACAGATGGAGGGAATGCTTATGATGGAGTCACAGGGGAGTACACCCCAGGGGAGGATTATGCTGCATTGAATAATCATTTCATGACAACAGATTTCTCCCTGGGATCATCCTCTGATTCTGATTACCAGCCGATGGGAAGACCCTATGTTCAGACTCTGTCAGGAGGACTACTCGTTCGACCGGATGGAAGCCTGGGATGTACCGGGAGTGAAGCCACGACTAGAGACCACCACGGGAGGCGAGACTACAATACAGTTGTACCACATGTATTGTAGTATGTAATATTTGTATAAGTTGTAATTATACCTCAATAAGTGAGTTTGCATACTCACACTACCACTGAGTATTGTAATAAACCACTTAAGTATGTATATATTTGGTATATGTTTTGTATGATTTGGATTTGCTTCTTGATTTCCATTGCGTGACTAGTTACGTGCACAAAGTTGAGCTCAGAAAACTTGCGCATGGAGTAACTATGAGTACCACTTTGTGTTGCAGAACTAGGGGGAAATGTCTGGAGCGACGGGTGAGGAGAGTGAAGCACAGCGCCTCGAGCGCGAGGCAAAGCAAAAGGAGGAGGCGGATGAAGCCGCCAGAAATCAGTTTCCACCACCACCACCACCCATGACGCAGCAGAATTTCCTCCAATACATGCAAATGTTGGAGGAAAGGCAACGTGTGACCATGGCGCAGCAGAACAGGTTCTTTCAGGAGTTGCTGCAACAGAACAAGGTGGAGAGGCCAGAAAATCAGGGAGTTACTTCGTCGAACTTCCAGAATATGAAGCCAATATCCTTCGCATATGCGCCAGAACCCATGGACGCGGAGGATTGGTTGATGGATACGGAGCGAAAGCTCAATACTGTTGGATGCAACGACCTGGAGAAGGTCAGATACGCAACACATCTGTTGTGTGGACGCGCCGCATCTTGGTGGGATAACATCGTAGCCGTTTATCCGGCTGAGAAGGTGTTCACTTGGGAGGAGTTCAAACGGAAGTTCAGGGAATCCAATGTCCCTGAGAGTATTGTGGAATTGAAGCGTCGAGAGTTTGAGAGTCTCGAGCAAAAGGATAAGGCTATCCTGACTTACGTCAGGGAGTTTTCAGGATTGTCCCGGTACGCAGTTGAGGAGGTCAACACCGAGGACAAGAAGAAGAATAGGTTCATGAGAGGATTGAATCCTCAGTTCAAGGTACAACTCCGAATGTTGAGAGCCACGGAGTTTCAGCAGTTGGTGGATGCCGCCATCACTCTTGAAGTTGACTTCAAACAGCTTCAGGAAGAAAAGAGAAAGAAGGCTAGATTTGAGCCGAAGAAATTTGTTAGCAACAAGCCCAATACCAGCTTGAGTTTCAAGCCAAGGAACAACAACAACAACAACAACAACAACAACAAACCAGATCGTTTGCCGCAATTGTGGATTTAAAGGACACGTCTCGAAGGATTGCTGTAAGCCCAAAATCATATGTTTTGGGTGTCGCCAGCAGGGGCACATGTTGAAGGATTTCCCTAAGAAAAACAGTGGAGGAGGACAGTCAGGAGGAGGAGGAAACCGAAGCGGAAATTCTGGAGGGAACTGGAAGAATAAGAAACCCTTCGGAAAGTTGAACTGCACCAGTCTGGAGGAGATGGTGAACTCCGATCAAGCAGTGATAGGTACGCTTCAGATACTCACTCATCCTGGCAAAGTACTTTTTGATACTGGTGCAACTACATCATTCATTTCTCAGCAATTCATCATCAAACATGGGATTAGTTGCACTAAGTTAGATACACCTATCACCATACTATCTGCGGGGGGAACGATAGTAGTAACCCATATTAAACAAGAACAGGTCATTATGATCAATAAGTGTGCGTTTGACGCAGACCTGTTCGTTCTACCTATGAAGGACATAGATGTCATTCTTGGTATGAACTGGTTAGAGGCAAATGGAGCCTTGATAGACTGTGCCAACAAGACAGTGTCTTTGAAAAGCCCGGATGGAGGCCGGATGATTTATCAAGGAGATAAGCATACCCAGATTGAGGTTGAGTTACAATTGAATAGCATGAAAGAAGTAAAACTTGAGGACATACCTGTAGTTAATGAGTTCCAGGATGTCTTTCCAAAGGAATTACCCGGAATGCCACCGAGATAGGGAGATAGAGTTTACTATCGACCTAATTCCTGGAACGAGCTCCGATTGCTAAGGCACCATACAAGATGGGGCCTAAGGAGTTGAAAGAACTCAAAGAACAATTGGATGACCTAGAACAGAAAGGATTCATTCAGGAGAGTATTTCACCATGGGGATCACCAGTGATATTCGTGGATAAAAGGGATGGAGGCCGAAGGATGTGCGGAGACTACAGGAACTTGAACAATGTTACTATCAAGAACAAGTATCCACTTCCTAGAATACAAGATATGTTTGATCAAGTTAGAGGAGCAGGAGTATTTTACAAGATTGATCTGAGATCAGGATACCATCAGATAAAAATCAAGAAGGAAGATGTTCAAAACTGCCTTTGTCTCAAGGTACGGACATCATGAGTACCTAGTAGTACCTTTTGGATTAACCAATGCCCCGGCAATATTCATGAATCTCATGAATAAGATCTTCATGCCATGTCTAGACAAGTTTGTCATCGTATTCATCGATGATATCTTGATATACTCCAAGGATAAAGCTGAACATGTTCAACATCTTAGGATAGTGTTGCAAACATTAAGAGAACATCAACTCTATTCCAAATTCAGCAAGTGTGAGTTTTGGCTAGATCAAGTAGAATTTCTTGGTCATGTTATCAGTAAGGATGGGATAGCAGTAAACCCAAGCAAGGTAGCAGCAGTTTTAGAATGGGAAGCACCAAAGACTGTCAAGGAAATCCGAGGATTCTTAGGATGGCAGGATACTATCGGAGATTCATTGAAGGATTCTCTAAGATAGCAGGACCAATGACTAAGCTGTTAAGGAAAAACATACCGTTCGCGTGGTCCGATGAGTGTGAGAAGAGTTTTCAGACTCTGAAGGAGAAACTCACCATAGCACCGGTGTTAGCAGTTCCGGAAGTTGGCAAGGATTACACCGTGTATTGTGACGCATCCAAACATGGATTGGGTTGCGTACTCATGCAAGATCGGAAAGTCATATCATATGGATCAAGGCAACTCAGACCTCATGAAGTAAACTATCCAACACATGACCTAGAGCTTGCAGCGGTCGTGTTTGCACTAAAAACTTGGAGGCATTTTCTTTATGGAGCCAAGTGTGAGCTTTATACATATCATAAGAGTCTCAAGTACTTCTTCACTCAGAAGGAACTAAACATGAGACAGAAAAGATGGCTTGAATTAATCAAGGACTATGATTTGACCATCAATTACACTCCAGGAAAGGCTAACGTTGTAGCAGATGCCTTGAGTAGGAAGAGCACTGGAGGAGTTGATCAAGAAATAGCACCAGAATTGAAGAAGGAAATAAGCCAAGCCCAGATACAACTTTGGGAGAAAGAAGCTCATGAGGGACTATCAGCTTTACAAGTAGCTGATGAACTAAGTGTAAACTTAAAGAACGAAATTATCATGGGCCAATTGGACGATCCATTCATCGTGGATGAGATGAGAAGGATTGATGAGGGTAGACCATCAGAATTTCACCGAGGAGAGTCGCGATCATTATGGTTTCAGAAAAGGATTTGTGTTCCAGATAATGATGAGATCAAGGAAGTTATACTCAGGGAAGCACATCAAACACCGTACTCAATACATCCAGGAAGTACCAAGATGTACATGGATCTTAAAGAAATGTTCTGGTGGAATAACATGAAAAGAGAGATCGCTCAATACGTGGCAGAATGCCATACATGTCAAAGGGTGAAGGCTGAACACCAAAGTCCGGCAGGACAATTGCAACCTTTACCAATTCCCGAATGGAAGTGGGAAGAGATAGGAATGGATTTCATCACCGGACTACCCATGACCAATAAAAAGAAGGACATGATATGGGTAATCGTGGACCGGTTGACGAAGAGTGCACATTTCTTAGCAGTGAATCATCAGGACAAAGGAGAGAAACTCATCGATCTTTATATCAAAGAGATTGTGAGTAAGCACGGAGTACCAAAAAAGATAGTATCAGATCGAGGATCCGTGTTCACATCAGCATTTTGGAAACAACTACATGAAGCTTTAGGATCTAAGTTAGACTATAGCACCGCCTATCATCCTCAGACGGGAGGACAAACGGAAAGGACAAATCAGATACTGGAAGATATGCTTAGGGCTTGTGCCCTAGACTTCGGAGGATCATGGGAAGAACACTTACCTTTAGCGGAGTTTTCTTGCAATAACAACTATCAAAGTAGTATCAAGATGGCACCGTTTGAAGCTCTGTACGGAAGAAAGTGTATATCACCTATCTGTTGGTACGAGGCAGGTTCAAGCAAGGAATTTAATCCAGATTATGTTAAGGAAAAGCAGCAGATCATCGACATCATAAGAGATAGACTCAAAATAGCCCAAAGCCGACAGAAGAGTTATGCAGACCAAAAGAGAAGGACATGGGAGCCAAAATTTGGAGACATGGTTTACCTTAAGGTAAGTCCGATGAAAGGTCTTCAGAGATTCGGAGTAAAGGGGAAGCTTAGCCCTAGATATATCGGACCTTTCAAAATACCAAGTCAGAACCGAGGGTTAGCTTTTGAATTGGATCTACCGGGAAGGTTAGCTCAAGTACACAATGTATTCCATGTATCACAACTCAGAAAATGCTTAAAGACCCCAGATGAGCCAGTATCTCATGATGAGCTAGAACTACAACCAGATTTGACCTATATCGAGAAGCCAGCCAAGATTCTTGAGGAAAATTGGAAACAACTCAGGAACAGAGCTATTAAGTACTGCAAGATTCTGTGGAAGCATCATCCTGAGAGAGAAGCTACCTGGGAGAAGGAAGAAGATCTGAGAAAATCGTATCCAGAACTGTTCAGGTATTACAACCACAACTTCGGGACGAAGTTTTCTTTAAGGGGGAAAGGTTGTAATGTCCCAGGTTTAGAGACGATCGAGGGGTAGAATTTAGAAAGGGATGTGCATTGCATCGTAAAAATTGGGGAAATTTCGCGCTTTTAAAAGAAAACTGCATCGAAGGGGGACAAGTTTCTCTCTCGACACCTTACAGGGTTAGGGTTTCAAGAGTGTGATAGACTTGGACCTAACTTCACTCAATTAGGGTTTTTGAGAAGAAAGGGGAACTTTGCATCTTCCAATTTAAGTTGCATGATTGAATTCAAACAAGTTAGGTTTGAATTTCAAATTCAAACTTCAATTTGATTTAACATAATTCAAATAATGATTTAATCTAATAAACTATAATAGAAATTGGAAAATGATGAATATGAAAGAATAAAAAACATAAATGAAAAACTCTTTAGAGAAACTTGAGCTTTATTGATAAGCACACATGATACATTGTAAAATTACAATATCCATATGATTTATACATATTACAACACATTTCTGGAATGAATAAATGAAATAAGAAAAAGGGAAAATTACAAGGAGTTGAAATATCCTAAACTACACAAGCTAATCTTCAAGCACTTCTGGTTTATGATGATCTTGAGCTTTTCTTGATCATCCATTTAATTCTTGTAGACAACAAGCTAAAACACAATGAAAACCATTAAGCCAAGTGGCATTGCCACTTGGCAAGTTAGCAAATAAAGAATACTGTGAGGATATGATCAGGGATCAGCCGAGCTGATCCATCCACAAGCCCAAGTCCCAAGCACAGACACACAGGCAGGTCACACTACATGTGTGCATGCTGAACAACACACAAGGCCAGTGAGGAGTCACCAGTTGCAAACAACAATGCTGTCGACCAAGGAGAGCAAGGGAGGATCATATATAAACTTTATCAAGCTCAAACCCTAGCAGCTCATCGGCAGAAGCTCAAAAGGGTAAGAACACAAGAACATGAAGAGCACATAACCAGCAAACCATCCAGAAACAGTTCCACCAAGAACTGCTTACTGTTGATCAAGTCACCATGAAGTAAATCAAGCGCAAGCTAGCAAGGAGGAGCAGGGCAAGCAAACCAACCATTCAGAAGAAAATCCTCTACACCAACAACCTTTCTAGGAGCTGGAGTGAGGTATACCATAATCATGAACAAACCAGATGGTTTTGTTCAGCATATGCACAACCATGTATGCACAGATACACAAAAGGGTGGAATAACCAGTATTGATCATCACTTGGTCATAGACCAAGAGTAACCTGATATAAATGGCAAAAATCAGGGATCAATCAAAGCCTATGACCATGGTTATGCCAACCAGACAAGTGGTAGCATATTTCCAAATGGAAATAGGAAGAAAACTATCCCAGACTTGTACCTAGATACACACAGACTACTCTAGCCCTTGAAAACCATCAGATATGCAGAGATGAATGTTTTCTGCAAGTATTTTCAACATCAAAAGCTTCTGGTAATCCAATGGGATCACCAGCAAGCATTCACCCAACCACAGCAAGCCACAGAGAGGAGGAGCTACCCTTGGACAGCATCAGGATGTTGTCAGGGCCACCTCAAAACCCCAAAACCATCTAGCAAAGCCATCACATCATCACCAAGTAGGGTTCAGTATGAGCTAGGGTACCCAACCAGTGGTTGGCATCCCTCTAGCTACATCAAATCCATCCAATAGATCATCACTGCTTAGCAGTTCACATCCTTTATCCACTAAAACAAATAAGGCAACATAGATAAATGATATACACAAGCTAACCATGCAATAGAGCCTTGCATCTGATCCAGAGGATCACTCTCAGCATCAGTAGATGCTTTATCAAACAAAAGCTTGCACCAGCACCAGATATGGAGCCACACATACACAGAGATAAGCAACAGTAAGGCACAGACAGCAGGTGAGCAATCCACCAACCAGCAGCTGATGATCATATGATCATCAGAGCTTGCTAGAGCATGCCAGTGCATGCTAGGGCATCACTGAGCAGCAGAGCATGGACCAGTTAATGAAATAGCCACATATAATCAACAATTGCTCCACAGATAATCAAATCAATGATTTACAATTGTATCCAGAAGCACATCAAATACATGATGTACCACTGGATCAAGCTAGACATAAATAGCACCCATCACTGACCTTGCTCAAGCAATAATTACACAAAGTCATAGCATCAGTACTCGCAAGAGCATAACACCAGTAATTAAGCAACAACAATGGCCAGAGCAATGGCTAGAACTGGTCAGGTAAGCAGCTAGGGGATCAGTAGCATGCACAACAGCATGGTTGCACAGAGACTGCAAGCCAGTGTGGATAGCAAGCAATAGCAGGGCATGCAAAGAATAGGGCAGTAGAGTAGTAGCCGCGGCTAGCACATAATAGCAGCGGCAGAAGCAGCCATAGATACGCAGCAGCAGTAGCAGCAGCAACACGGCATGACGGCATCTCCAAAAGAAGGAGCAACCATAGCTAGAGCTAGACGAAGAGGAGAAGAAGAGGAGGGGAACACTTACAGGCGAAGCAGATGAGCACGACCATGGCGGCACGGCGGCACACGCCGGGCGAACGGCGGCGCCAGGCCAAACCAAGCCAGGCCGCAGCCTCGCCGCAACGCCAGCATCCTCGCGGCGTCGCCATGGCGCCAGGAACGCCGGTGAGCGGCGGATCTTCTCGAATCCGTGAGGCCGAGGCACAGCGAGGTTGGGGGCGAGCAGGGACGGCGGCGAAATCCAAATCGACGCGGACCAGATGGTGCGCCGTCGAACGCCGGTTCGATTGCCACCCATCTCATCGCCGGCGATGGCCGGAGATGGGTGGAACAAATCGGCGACGGCGCGGGCGACGCGAGCGTCGCGGGAGCGATTAGGGTTAGGGTTCTGTGTGGGAGAGAGAGGAAGGGGCGAGTGGGCCGACCGAGCCGGACGAGCGGCTCGGGTTCGACCTAACCCACTGGGCACCACTAACAGGTGGGCCCAGGGGCAAAAAGGGTATTTCACAATTTCAAATAAACAAGAAACTTTAAAAATGAATAGAAAATAATTAAGAGATCTAAAAAATAAGTAAAAATATGTAAACCACTTAGAATAAAATTCTCTATGTTTTTGGAGACAAACAAGATTAAGTCCTTTTTTATGAATATTATAATCAAACAAATAGCACTTTATATTTTCCAGTAATGAAAATAAGTCCATAAATTCAATTGGACTTTAAAAACTCCTTGACAACATTTCAAGGTAGTATTTTACCCTAAACAGAGTATCCCTAAATTATTCTTAGTATTCACCTCTTACATGAAATGTTAAAACACCGTAAAGGGGGGAACAAACCCTAAAAGTTGAATCATGCATAATTGCTTCTTTAACCATTGCCATTATCGAACAATGATGCTATTTTTCAGCAACGAGAGGACAAGGGTCAGTCCACACCATCAAGCTGCAACACTTTGCAGTCTTCAGGCAAGTTCATCGCTTGCTCATGTCATTTGAGTGTTTTTACCAAATTACTTGCAAAGTACTATAACTATCACTCTTGCATAAAAAGCAAAACCACTATTTTCATAACTATGAATATGACTATGTGGTTGGCAATGGAACCATGGAATGTGTTGACATGGTGGAGGTTCCATTGCAATGGGTTTATATCCATCTAGGATTAAACAACAAATGTCGTCCAGTGATTCTTGTGCCGTAAAACTCGTGTTAACCATAAGATCTGGAATGGGACGGACTAGTCAATTGTATTTCCACCTCTCGTACATCAACGGATGCGCTTACCGTAGCAGTTGTGTCTTGCGGAGCAACTTGAGGGTGGGGATCCCACTCTAATTCCCCACGGTAATGCATCGCTTACCGTAGCAGTTGGGTCTTGCAGGAGCAACTTGAGGGTGGGGATCCCACTCTAATTCCCCACGGTAATGCGGTCTATGATGGGTTGCATCTACCGGCGAAGGAGTATATGGTTGGATCCCAGAACTGTTGTCGCGGTCGGGGGCCATCCTTAATTGGAGTAAGTACACCGGCGAGGACCCAGGGTCGGGGATTGCAACAAAGGGTGGGTGTGCGAGGTAGCGAAGGAATATAATTGGCTATGACCTTATACCGGACCTCACACCAAAGGAAGTGTGGACGGGAAAGCTGCCCGGTTGGCACCAAGATTAAGATCTCTTATGGGTAAAGCAACACCCCTCTGCAGAGTGTAATGAATCGTGACCTATCACTCCCTGTTCCGGGTTTGGAACTGCGAACGCTGCCGGAAAGGAACTCCATGAAGTTCTAGTAAACCGGTGAAGGCTGACGGACATAGTTCTTCTGAATAAAAGCAACCTCTTGAAGAAACGGTTATCAAAACCTCCATTGGTATTAGACTTTCTGGTCTGATATCGTAGCTAGTGCATTAAACACCTCTTTTCTATAATGAACTTGTTGAGTACGCTCGTACTCATACCACTCTTAAATCCCCTGCTTATATTGTCTGAATCGACTTGAGGAGGACAACGACAACCAAGAAGGAGCAGAGGACATCTGCTATGAAGAACCAGACCTCTCCGGAGGTGTAGAAGGAGTGGATTACCTCATCGTCTACGGAACCGGGGAGGGTTCCGGAGGAGAACAAGCGTAGACGTATCTGATCGTAGTAGTAGCCGAGCAGGTACAAACACTTAGTACCTAAGCTGCTCGATGAGAATAAATGTATAACTTATTAAGACTTCTATATTGTAAGTTGAGTCGGGTTCACCTCGAACCCAGGAGTATTCCTCTTAGGACCCAAGAGGAACTCCGAGATGATATGTATATATGGCTTGTAATAATAAATGAATGAGTTATGGACCTGCTATGTTCTGTTGTACTACTCTGAGGGATGTAATATTTGCGGATTGGTACTTCGTGAATGTTATATCAACGACTGGCATACTACAACATGCAGTGGTATGCAGGGTCACCACACTTATCCCATAATCCCTTCCTACTTTCCACTAACATGAGTACCACCGCCAATCGTCAGTTGGCTAACGCAAGGGGGGGGGGGCGTCTTCCCATCGTCTGATCAACCATGTAGGGTGATACGTCTCCGACGTATCGATAATTTCTTATGTTCTATGCCATATTATTGATGATACCTACATGTTTTATGCACACTTTATGTCATATTCGTGCATTTTACGGAACTAACCTATTAACAAGATGCCGAAGTGCCGGTTCCTGTTTTCTGCTGTTTTTGGTTTCGAAATCCTAGTAACGAAATATTCTCGGAATCGGACGAAATCAAGACCCGGGTTCCTATTTTCACCGGAAGCATCCGGAACACCCGAGAGCCGCCGGAGGGGGCCCCGTGGGCCCCGAGATGATAGGGTGGCGCGGCTCGGGCCACGGCCGCGCCGGCCTATGGTGTCACCGCCTCTTCGACCCTCCGACGCTGCCCTTCCGCCTATTTAAAGCCTCCGTCGAGAAAACCACGATGCGAAAAACCACGATACGGAAAACCTTCCGGAGCCGCCGCCATCGCGAAGCCAAGATCCGGGGACAGGAGTCTCTGTTCCGGCACCCTGCCGGAGCGGGGAAGTGCCCCGGAAGGCTTCTCCATCGACACCGCTGCCATCTCCACCGCCATCTTCATCACCGTTCGTTGCTCCCATGAGGAGGGAGTAGTTCTCCATCGAGGCTCGGGGCTGTAGCGGTAGCTATGTGGTTCATCTCTCTCCTATGTGCTTCAATACAATAATCTCATGAGCTGCCTTACATGATTGAGATTCATATGATGATGCTTGTAATCTAGATGTCACTATGCTAGTCAAGTGAGTTTTACTTATGTGATCTCCGGAGACTCCTTGTCCCACGTGTGTAAAGGTGACAGTGTGTGCACCGTGTGGGTCTCTTAGGCTATATTTCACAGAATACTTACTCACTCGTTATGAATGGCGTAGTGAAGTGCTTATTTATATCTCTTTATGATTGCAATGTGTTTTGTATCACAATTTATCTATGTGCTACTCTAGTGATGTTATTAAAGTAGTTTATTCCTCCTGCACGGTGTAATGGTGACAGTGTGTGCATCCGTGTTAGTACTTGGCGTATGCTATGATCATGATCTCTTGTAGATTGTGAAGTTAACTATTGCTATGATTGTATTGATATGATCTATCCCTCCTACTTGGCGTGAAGGTGACAGTGTGCATGCTATGTTAGTACTTGGTTTAGTCGTGTTGATATTTCTTGCACTCTAAGGTTATTTAAATATGAACATTGAATTGTGGAGCTTGTTAACTCCGGCATTGAGGGTTCGTGTAATCCTACGCAATGTGTTCATCATCCAACAAGAGTGTAGAGTATGCATTTATCTATTACTGTTATGTGATCAATGTTGAGAGTGTCCACTAGTGAAAGTCTAATCCCTAGGCCTTGTTCCTAAATATCGCTATCGCTTGCTTGTTTCTTGTTTCTTTGCGTTACCTACTGCTGCGTTACTACTGCTTGTTTATTGTCCTGGGCAAAGCACTTTTACGGTGCCGTTGCTACTACTTATTCATACCACCTGTATTTCACTATCTCTTCGCCGAACTAGTGCACCTATTAGGTGTGTTGGGGACACAAGAGACTTCTTGCTTTGTGGTTGAGGGGTTGCATGAGAGGGATATCTTTGACCTCTTCCTCCCTGAGTTCGATAAACCTTGGGTGATCCACTTAAGGGAAACTTGCTTCGCTGTTCTACAAACCTCTGCTCTTGGAGGCCCAACACTTGTCTACAAGAATAGAAGCTCCCGTAGACATCAAGCACTTTTAACGGCGCCGTTGCCGGGGAGGAAAGGTAAAAAGGCACTCATACTCCGGTTCCAGTGTAACAGTACTTTTACGGCGCCATTGTGTTTGTGCTCGAAGCTATTTCCTTTAGATCCTGCAATTGCATCTTTTTGTTTCTTGTTTACACTAGTTTGGCATAATGGACAACAATGAGCTTCTTATTCTATTTCCGATTTAAAACATGGATTGTTTGATGCGAAAATTAAAAAACCTATGAAATCTTATTTGCATCCTGGTAGTAATATTAGTATGAACGCTTTGAACACCATTGTTGATAATAATATAGAAAGTTCTAAGCTTGGGGAAGCTGGTTTTCATGATCTTTTTAGTCCCCCAAGCATTGAGGAGAAAATTTTCTTTGATGATACTTTGCCTCCTATTTATAATGATATTGGTCTTTTAGTACCGCTTGTTATGGAGGGTAAATTTGATTATGATTACAATATGCCTCCTATATTTGATGATGAGAATAATAATGATAGCTACTTTGTTGAATTTGCTCCCACTACAACTAATAAAATTGATTATTCCTATGTGGAGAGTAATAATTTTATGCATGAGACTCATGATAAGAATGCTTTATGTGATAGTTATATTGTTGAGTTTGCTCATGTTGCTACTGAAAGTTATTATGAGAGAGGAAAATATGGTTGTAGAAATTTTCATGTTACTAAAATGCCTCTCTATGTGCTGAAATTTTTGAAGCTACACTTGTTTTATCTTCCTATGCTTGTTACTTTGCTCTTCATGAACTTGTTTATTTACAAGATTCCTATGCATAGGAAGCATTTTAGACTTAAATGTGTTTCGAATTTGCCTCTTGATGCCCTCTTTTGCTTCAACTACTATTTCTTGCGAGTGCATCATTAAAACTGCTGAGCCCATGTTAATGGCTATAAAGAAAGAACTTCTTGGGAGATAACCCATGTGATATTTTGCTACAGTACTTTGCTTTATATTTGTGTCTTGGAAGTTGTTTACTACTGTAGCAACCTCTCCTTATCTTAGTTTTGTGTTTTGTTGTGCCAAGTAAAGTCGTTGATAGAAAGGTTGATACTAGATTTGGATTACTGCGCAGTTCCAGATTTCTTTGCTGTCACGAATCTGGGCCTACCTCCCTGTAGGTAGCTCAGAAAATTAAGCCAATTTACGTGCATGATCCTCAGATATGTACGCAACTTTCATTCAATTTGGGCATTTTCATTTGAGCAAGTCTGGTGGCCTAATAAAATCCATCTTTACGGACTGTTCTGTTTTGACAGATTCTGCCTTTTTATTTCGCATTGCCTCTTTTGCTATGTTGGATGAATTTCTTTGATCCATTAATGTCCAGTAGCTTTATGCAATGTCCAGAAGTGTTAAGAATGATTGTGTCACCTCTGAACATGTTAATTTTTATTGTGCACTAACCCTCTAATGAGTTGTTTCGAGTTTGGTGTGGAGGAAGTTTTCAAGGATCAAGAGAGGAGGATGATATACTATGATCAAGAAGAGTGAAAAGTCTAAGCTTGGGGATGTCCCGGTGGTTCACCCCTGCATATTCTAAGAAGACTCAAGCGTCTAAGCTTGGGGATGCCCAAGGCATCCCCTTCTTCATCGACAACATTATCAGGTTCCTCCCCTGAAACTATATTTTTATTCGGCCACATCTTATGTACTTTACTTGGAGCGTCTGTGTGCTTTTATTTTTGTTTTTGTTTGAATAAATGCTTGTGTGGGAGAGAGACACGCTCCGCTGGTTCATATGAACACATGTGTTCTTAGATTTTAATGTTCATGGCGAAGGTTGAAACTGCTTCGTTCATTTTTATATGGTTGGAAACGGAAAATGCTACATGTAGTAATTGGTAGAATGTCTTGAATAATTTGATACTTGGCAATTGTTGTGCTCATGTTTAAGCTCTTGCATCATATACTTTGCACCCATTAATGAAGAAACACATAGAGCTTGCTAAAATTTGGTTTGCATATTTGGTCTCTCTAAAGTCTAGATAACATCTAGTATTGAGTTTTGAACAACAAGGAAGACGGTGTAGAGTCTTATAATGTTTACAATATGACTTTTATGTGAGTTTTGCTGCACCGTTCATCATTGTGTTTGTTTCAAATAACCTTGCTAGCCTAAACCTTATAATTAGCAAAACAAACATACGTGTGCAGAATTTCTGAATCACATATGCATGCATTGAATCTCCAAGAAAACACAAACTTATGGCAAAGCAATCTCGCATGTGCTTTCGCAGCAAAATGCATACGAGTATGTTAACTTTCAATGCGCGCACACACCCTAGAAGAAACTAAAACAAATATAACCTTGTGCTTGAGCACCAACCTTGCTGGATCGCCATAGCTGGCAACGAAACCGACACGCTGAAGTCTTATTGGAGCTAGATCCGGTGACCTCGAACCCATTCACCTCAAGCCAACCCTTCCCCAAGCACTGCACCATAAAAATCATTTAGATTTGAGCTCCTCATTATGTCATCCATGCGAAGGAGCGAAGGAGGTTGGCCCTAGATTCTAACGGGAAGGACCGACGTGGTAGAGGAGCTTGCCCCTAAGACGCACAACAAGGAGTAGCTTGGTCTGGGGCAGCAGGGGGAGAGAGATGCTACAAATGGTAGGAGAAAAAACAAAGAGAGGGAAATAGGAAGGACACACATAATGAAGGCAATCCGTCGAGTACGAACCTTCTTTTTTATGAAACACAATATAAACGTAGACGTTTACATACACGTACATATATTCATCCCTATGAACGCACGTACAACCTACCCTATTAGCACCATCCAGAGCCTAACTTCAAAAAATCGTTCCCACTGGTTTTAAGATAGAGAAGTCCGTTTTTCTTAGGTGAAGCTTGGCAAAACAGAACCCTTGTAAATTTGTCAAAATTGACGGCGCTGCGAGCAACCAAGCCTGGGCCGTTCTGCTACCATTTTGGTGAGTTCATTTTCAGGTGACCTAACAGGTAAGAACCACTTTGTACTTTGCAGTTCGTTTCAGGTATGGGCGTTTGGCCAGATAAGACGGCGCCGAAGAGAACAGCGCATGCTCCATGCCGTTGCTACAACTCGTTTCACACACGGTAGTCGCTAGGCACGAGCACACGGTCGACCGCGGGCGGGCGAGCTCTCACACGTGAAACGATGGGATCCTGTCCGTCCGTTCGTACTGGTCCTGATGGGTCCAGCTTTCAGGCTCCTCTTGGGCGCGTTGAAAGGTCGCCAGCTCTCTGCGACCGACACGTAGCGTTATCGCCTGGTCCCCTGTAATCTGGGCCACTACTATTCTATGTTACATCAACTGAAAGCCACGTGCACGCACCAAAAGCTACACACAGGACAGTTTCATGAATACAATGTCGCACACATAATGTAGAGCACTACTTTTTTTTTTGAAAGGAAAGCGGTGGGGGAGGCCCCCACAGCGAGTTTAGTTTTGTTTTTATGAATAATAAGAACTAAAATTCACATCCCTGAGGACTTGAACTTGGGTGGCTAGGTTGTACATCTACTTCACTAGCCAAGTGAGCACTACTTGCCGACTTGTCTAACATGTTTACCAAAAATAAACCTGTCTTTAAATGGAAATAAACAACAAATGGCTCGAATAATTTAAAAAACTCTTCACAATATATGGAGTTTGGTGTGTAATATTTGGCTATCGTTGTTAGAAAATACTCCACATGATTTACTCAGATAGACCTATAATAAAGAAAATAAAGAAGCACGATATGTTTCATTTTACCTATTTTTTTTCTATTAGCACAGTATATGTGTATGATTGGTTGCCTCAACTGTCATACTTTCACCATTTTACCTAATATTTTACATATAGTTGCTCATATGTTTTTCTCTATCAGCGTTTTTCATGCATATCTCCCCATACTACGATAACACACCAATAATTTAGTGTCCTACATTGGTTTCTTACTTACATTTTTGATATTCAAATTGTTATTTCTATATCAAAGGATGAAGACGTGATTTTCTTTTTGGAGTTTTTTGATCGCACCGGTGGCTTGGTAAAATAATGATAAAGGCCTTATATTTTTTTTGGCAAAATATTTTTGATGTTTAATAATTAGTCTCCGTTGTGAAACTTTGACTACACGCCTCATTTGCTAAAGCAATCAACTAAAAGTGAAACAATCTACGAGATACATTATCAATCTACAAGATACATTATCGCAATCTACAAGATACATTATCACGCGAGGCGGACCGCCTTTTTCGCTCCGCCTGCGTGACGCCAGCTCATCTGGAATGACACTGGCCGAGCCCGGTCGATTCATGTCTATCTTCTTGCGCTCCAGGAAGATTGCTTACGCAACCTCTTCCGTTTGACCTCTTGCATTTTCGTGTATGCGTAGCTGTAACGGACGCGACAACGCCGCGTGCCTCGGCACTCAATTAATACCGTCCACTGTATACAACTTTGCGAGGTTATCTGCGCCGCGCTACAATTTTAAGTTTTGAGGCACATTAAGATCTATTAAATTCAACCTTAAAAATTGTTTTCCAGCTCCATGGCAGCACAAGAAAGAATTTCATGTTATCCAGTTAAAAATCTATAAAAGATCCAAAAAAAAAAAAGTTTAGTGAGACCCTAAGGCTGTTGCTGTTTGTGTGTAGAGCATCGGTGTGCGCGGTGCAGCGGCGTGCGCTGCCCGGCGCAGGGCAGAAATCTAATCCTCTGACCGGTTTGCTGGGCTTTGTCGTGCTCCGGCGGCACCCTACCCACTTTAATGGCCCCGACGCGACACCTGTCCCTCCCTCCCCACACTCCCCGCCGGCGATCGTCTCCCTCAACAACTCCCTCGCTCGCTCGCTCGCTACACATCCCCCGATGCTCCAGTTTTTCTAATCCTCCTTCTCTTTCTCCCACTAAACTAAAGATTTCACCTTGCTAATTCGGGCATAATTGGCCCAGCTAATCACACTCCACCATCAGTCGCTTCTGCCGCTGCTTATAAGTCAAGCCTCCCTCCCTCAGCTGCTCGCCCTTGCTTTCTTCGTCGGTGCTGTTGGGGATAGAGACCGGCTCAGGATCTTGGTTGCCGGAATTTCGGTGAGATTTGGGGGGAATCTTTGTTTGTGCGCGAGAGATGGAGATGCCGGGAGGGAGCGGGGGCGGCGCGGCGCTGGCCAGGCAGGGCTCGATCTACTCGCTCACCTTCGACGAGTTCCAGTCCGCGCTCGGCGGCGCCGGCAAGGACTTCGGGTCCATGAACATGGACGAGCTGCTCCGCAACATCTGGACCGCCGAGGAGTCCAACGCCATAGCCACCGCCGCCGCTGCCCCGGCCGTCGCCAATGTCGACGCCCAGCCGCAGCAGCAGCCCATCCTGCGCCAGGGCTCCATGACGCTGCCCCGCACCATCAGCCAGATGACCGTCGACGAGGTCTGGCGCGACCTCATGGGCTTCTGCGACGACGAGCCGGATGCCCCCTTGCCGCCGCCGCAGCAGCCTCAGGCGCAGGCTCAGCCGCAGCGGCAGCCGACGCTGGGGGCCATGACGCTGGAGGAGTTCCTCGTGCGCGCCGGCGTCGTGCGGGAGGACATGGGGGGCCAGACCGTCGTGGTGCCGGCGCGGGCCCATGCGCAGGCACAGACCCTGTTCCCTCCTCAGGGCAATGTGGTCACAGCCACCATGCAGCAGATGGGGAACGGAGTCGTCGGGCAGGCCGCTGGCGGAGGGATGACGGTGGCGGCGCCGACCACGCCGGTCGTGCTCAACGGGTTCGGGAAGATGGAGGGCGACGATCTCTCCTCTCTCTCGCCGGTGCCGTATCCCTTCGACACTGCGATGAGGGCCAGGAAGGGGCCTACCGTCGAGAAGGTGGTCGAGAGGAGGCAGCGGCGCATGATCAAGAACCGGGAGTCGGCGGCCAGGTCCCGCCAGCGGAAGCAGGTGAGAGCTTATCTTCTTCTACTGCGCTATCCATTTGCTCATCTGCCTTTTGCTTAACTATTCTGAAATGCTATCTCAAGTCGAACACAGGGTGTCCAGATTGGGTATGCCCCTCGCTACTTTATTCCTTGGATGTGATCCGACACTTCCAGTTTAGCTGCTCATATTAATTTATGCCCTGCATATAGCAAGTTGGACTTGTTAATTATCGTGAAACCCAAGAGGAAGAATCTAAGTGGGTCGTCATTCAACTTGACCCTCCCAGATTCAGGAACATAGTGGATAAGTTTGTTCATTTCGGAAATGAAGTTTAGGCATTGCAACGTTATGTGGGATATGATAAGTATACTACAACTTGATGAATGTTATACTGTATTAGGTTATGTGGGATAGCAGACCTCTTTTATGTGCCATTGCTACATCAGCTATAAACTTCTATGTTGCAAGCACAACAATCTCAAGCTTACTGGATAGCACCGACAGATTTTTTTTTTTTTTGGGTAGCACTGACAGATTGCAATTGTTCCAGTTGGTTCTGTATATTGCTGTATCTTAAATCATATCTCAGTTCGTATACCCTTAAGCTTGAGTCTTTTGATGTTTTTCAGGCTTATATAATGGAGTTGGAAGCTGAGGTAGCAAAACTGAAGGAGAACAATGAGGAATTGCAGAAAAAACAGGTATAATTAAAATTGATTTGATGATTGTATGCACTATGCACATTGTTTATTTGCTGACCTTGCAATTCATGCATTCAGTTACTAGTACTTCATAATTTCTTCACTCTAGACAGTTCTAAAGTTTCATGCCGCAGTTGTCATACTTGTCCGGTGGCTTGGTCTCATCTATATAACCTTTTACTTCTCCCTGGATGATGCTTGTTGCTGTCATGAAAACCGATCGTTGTCATGATCAGAATTTGTTGAATGTCTTGTCCTAGTTGTATATGTTTTGCATGCCATTGACTGGCTTGAGTAATCATTGGCGACCACATCAAAATATATCCTTTTAATTTCAATATTTCTGTGTTAAATCAATTTCATAGCATTGTTGTTTTGGGTACTTTTCCTTGTAATACTTATCACTTAGTAGTCATTTCCTGTGCACTTGACTTAACTATTGTTACTGGCAGATTCAGTTGATTATATGAACTATACATGCACATTGTATCATGTTTTCCGTGATTAACAGAACTAGAATTTCCTTTTGTTTCACATGGATATCTGACATTATCTGTATGTTCTTAGTGTCACATTCTTCAACATTTGGTTATTATTCCTTTGATTTGTGAAAAAGTACCATTTTTATTAGTTTAACTTCAACATGCAGTTGTACACTTTAGAGTTTACATCCGCGGGTTATGTTAATTTATAGTATACCTTTTGCTTCTACATTCCTGATACGAATAAGGACTATGTTCACTTTGGTTGCACTTTTTATTTGCAGGTAGAAATGCTAAAGAAGCAAAAGAATGAGGTAATGACTTTACATTTGGTAGAAACTATTGTTGTTTCAAATTCATACCACGTCCAGTCTCATTGTTGTGGAAGTTGTACCATGCAGTCCTGCTATCTGCACTGTGTTGTTTTGGATTTTCACTTTTGCATTTGGCAGTTGAAGTGCAAGAGTGCACTATGGTTTTTCATAGGTTCATGGATTATTAACCTCATGCATTGTTCATTACTAAAGGTGCACAATTGATAGCCAAGTTAGTCATGCATGCATAATTGCATACGCTGAAGCGCTTTTAGCCTTTTATATAAAAAAATGCATGTCTGCTGAATTTGTTATTCCGAGACTCCAGGAGTCTGGTGGCTGTGAGTTGATTTTGAATACATTTTTTTGTATGTACTAGTTTTAGATATATTCTTTATTGCTAACTTGTATGGTCCTAACAATAGTTTCCACACTCACCTCATCCCGTGGTGCAACACCTCCTACACAAGTGGATAGTTTTCTTGTTAGTATGGTCATTATACACAAATGGACATAGCCATTGAAGCCGTGAAAATCATTTGATGTAGCATCAAGAAATGGGGAGATGACTCATTGGATTTCATTTTGGCGTTAGGATGAAATGTTTCTAACTATCTTAGGTTATAGTTAAGAAATACGTTTTCGTTCAACCTAGTAGCGATTATACGGGTCATCGGCCTTGTACCCAGCCTTATACATTGTTTGAGAATAACTGGTGAAGTTACCTACTTTGAGAATATGGCGAAGTTAAGACCTAGTAAACCTAGTTTCACTATCTTGAGCGATTGTAGACATGTCAGTTGCCAATGCTTCTTATATTAACTACTACTCTTTGCCTTAGAGGTTTTGTTTATGATTCAAATGTTCTATTGCAATTAGCTGGGAGTGTTACGATATTGTAGGACTTAGGTTTCAATGGGACTTTTGAAATTAACCATTCTTCTAAGATGTGTAAACCTGAGCACAAAGAAGCCAAGTGAGTTGTGCTCGGATACAATCTATTAGCTTTTTCGCTGAGCAGCCAAAAGGATCTATCAACTGTCAACTCTTATTTGAATGTAACTACGTCTTCAGTTCCCAACACCAGTCGAAGATAAGAAATCATAAAGTCACATTTGGAAACAAGGGTTTGCTTCTGTATCAGTACATCACGTGTAAAGCACAAATTATAAACCATGCCAATGCTGGAGATTAATTTTTTTTATAAGGGGAAATATATTAATATCAGGAAGATATCAATTACACCCTGGCCTCTGCACCAACTCAATATCAAGAGCAAGCCAAGATACAGAGGATGCACCCAGCTTAACTACTGAAGAAAAGAAAATTAGTAGCATCCAAGTAGCAAGCCAAGCTGGAGATTAATACTAACATACGTCATATGTTCTTTATGATGATAATGACCTCCGGCTATGATCAGCCCAACCCAGCCAAAAATGAACTATGTTTCAACAGCATGACATCCTGTGATTTTAGATGTGCACATACATGCAAATGTCAGATTTCAAAGGAAGCCAAAATAATATTTTTCTGTCCTGCAGCTCCCCCAAAATGATGTTTTTAATAATTTAATAAGAGAAGTGATTCTCCTAAAAGAATGTATGCTTCTGTGATATCAGGCTTGTTAATCGTGAATAAAGAATTGGGTTACCGAGTCTTGCTTACCAAAATCCCAGTGTCTCTTACCTAAGATGCTAATGCTCACTTGATCATTTGTGCAATCTGAAAGTCTACAGTTTGCAGCAGTATTGTATGCATATCAACAAAACACTATACCAAATTCTAGAGGGGGTAGTATTGTCCCATAATAATATCCCTATGCCACATTCATTTGCCAAGACACTTCTCACTGAAACATTTGAGAAGTTGCATCATTTTCTTTTCCGCATGGCTATGTCCTTAATCTATTTGGGTGAAACTCATTTCTTACATGTTTTTTCCCTAGGTTCTATTTTCATTTGTCATGTATTGCACAAATGTCGGTGTGGGGTAAAAAGTTGAATTCGCTCTTTTTTTCTTTTATTGTCAGCCAAGTTTTGATTAAAGTATGACCTCTCTAATCAATCAGTGATGACTGGAAGTAGAACGCTAACCCAACACAATTCAATGCTTGTCATGGGGATCTATGGTCTGGTTTGTCTATTCAAATCTTAACCGAGATAAGAATACGTTACTCCTTGTGCATCAGGGAGGTAGAAAGAATTTTCAGATTGTTCTTATATTAGTTTGTACAAATGATTTTGAGATATGTGTTCATGTTTCACCAATTGTTTTGTAGCTCTATTACTTAGTTCTATGGTTCGCACGATTTTCATGAGTTGCAGTTCAAAATATGTTCTCCTTATACATCCTTTTGCTAACGGTAGTTTATTCTAATTGTATTTTACAGGTTATAGAGAGGATCGAACAGCAACTTGGACCAAAGGCAAAGAGATTTTGCCTGCGAAGAACAATGACTGGTCCATGGTAGGCTGAAGCTCATACAACGTTGACAGCAGTTGAGATGGCTGTCTTCCCTAGATGCAATACCAGTGTACATATCAGCTGAAGTCAGAATTCCTATCTACCCCCTCCGAACTGCAGCTTCACTGCTACTCCTTGGGGGTGATCTTTCAGTTTCTTTAGTTGATTCCTGGTGGCTCTTAATTCATAGGTTTAGCTTTGCTGTTTCCAAATGAACAAAAGCAAAGTATCTAATCTCTTTAACTCCCTATCTAGCGGCATGTTCATGCATGCCATTTGTGTTGCTGGATGCAGCCGTGCAGCTGCTGTGTATGTTGTTGAGTTGCGACACCATCATGTGGTAGTGCATCAAGTGGTAGAGCATTTGGTTTCACTAACCTGCCTGTGATTTCAGTTTACAGTTCCCGTTTACTGGGCTATATGTGTTTGTTACTAATAAAAGGAGACGCTGACATCCTATAATTTGAGTTCGCATTCCACTTTCTGGGCGATGTTATTGACCTGCGATAGGAAGTGTGCCTAATACTCATGCTTAATACGGTTTTGTGCACCCCTGCTATAGAAGCTGAGGAAGTGACATTTTGGCCCAAATTTTAAGAGTGATCTCCTAGCACCTGTCAGAATCGCTCCCCACGCGATGCTAGGAGCGAACCCTAGCACCAGCCGCCCGCAGATCAGTTCACTGCCGATGGCCTCAGCTGGGGCTTCCGTGAGCTACCATCATCTAACCCCAGGTAGGCATTCCATTTTCCAGTTTCTATCAGCGGCCAGTCCAGCATAAGGAATGTTGAGGAGTGGGCACCGAAATACCGAACACAACATTCTTCCGTATTTCAGGCATCACCATGAAGTCTTTCCTCTTTTTTCTTTGCTTCCAACATTGCTGTTAGATGCTTCGCCCTGAAGGCTAGTTCAGAGTTAAGACCATGCACATCACTCGGACCACACTGCTGAATGCGTCTTCACGTTTTCATTATAAGGCCTTGTTTACTTGTCAGGTATTTTTGGGGTTCACAGAGTATTTTCCCGGCCCACCCTCTAATCCCGGAAAATCCCGCAGAGGCCGTTTACTTCTAGCGTTTATTCCCGCTTTCTCCCGGCCCATCCCGAAAAATCCCCCAGCAGATAGAACAGATCTCGTGTATTTTGACCGACCCTCCCCTCGCGTATTCTCGGGGCTGGCGGCGCGGACGGAAAAACCTATACACCGACCAGGTTGGTGGCTACCGGCCACCGCACACCCCCTGGTCGGGTATGGGCCAGGCCCATTTGTGGCTGTTTAGCCTCGTTTTTTCTTTTTTCTTTTTTATCTTTTCTGGTTTCTGTTTTCTTTTCTTTTTTCTGTTTTCGGTTTTGTTTATATTTTTTAAAATTCGAAAATTTTGATTTTTAAAAATTGTTCAAATTGAGAAAAAATTTAAATTAAAAAATGTTCAAATTTGAAAACTGTTTAAATTTGAAAACCGTTCAAATTCGAAAACCGTTCAAATTTGAAAATTTGAAAATTTTTCAAATATGAAAATCGTTCAAATCGAAAAATCGTTCAAATTCGAAATTTGTTCATATTCAAAAAACGTTCAATTTTGAAAATTATTCGGGTTAAAAAATTGTTCAAATTTCGAATTTTGAAAAATATTGAAATCCAAAAATGTTCAAATTTAAAAACTATTTTAATTTCAGAAAACTGTTCAAATTTTATGAAAAACTTTTTCTCGAAAAAAGTTTTTAAAAGTGTTAGATTTTAAAAAACGAAAATATAAACAGAAAAGAAGGAAGAAAAAGGAAAAAAAACTCACCTGATGCAATGGGCCGCGGCCCACTAAATTACTGGATCGTGGGGGGTGTGCGGTGCCTTCCACCCACCGACCAGGTCGGTGGCGAGGAGCTCCCGGCGCGGACGAAGGCGAGGCGGTCTGGAGTGCGGACGCCGTCCTCGCCTCGGGACGCCACCGACGATGCTCGCCGCCGTCATCGAGCTCAACAAGAAAAAGGTTCTCGCTGCCGACTACCGTGTTGAGATATGGCAGATCCCCTTCATCCGACGCACCAAGTGAATACCCATCTCATCCGTGCTGATTGATGCATCGCCCTTTCTTGCTTTTCTTCTTGGAAATTTTCATTTCATCTGTTGCTCGCTTCTACAGATTTTGGTCCTAGTGGCATGATAGTCTTACGGGATCAAATCTTGCCCAAATCGACTAGAGTCAGGTAGCTCTGTGTTTGGTTGGAATAGGAGCTTTGTGTTTGCCCAAATCGATCTGGATGCGTATAGTGTACTTCTTCCTTTTGGTAGTTTGGCTGTAGCTCTGTATTTACCGGATTACATCAACCACATTATGATTCTGACGAGGATGATATTCAATGGTGATGTCCCTATAGATGCTACTCTGTATTTTCTGTACCTCAAATTAAGAAGCAAGCTGTGTCTGATGTTTCTCTACTGAGATGGGCGAGCACAAAGTTAAGTTTCCGTATTTATTTGTTAAGATGTTGCCTCTCAGTGGATGCCATGTTCGACCGTTGCCTCTCAGTGGACACCATGTTCAACTGTTACATAAATTTCGCATGTCATCAAGCTGAAGTTTATGTATTTATTTGTCTTGTCATGTAAACTTAAACCTTATATTTGCTTCTGAAATGGTTATTGTAAAAACATTCATATATCTAGTGCAAAGATTGGATTTTTAATCTGGTCGCTATGTCTATGTACAGGCTGTAAAGTTACAGCTTTTATCATCTAGCTTCATACACAATCCCCTACCATCCCAAAAATCGAAGTAACTAGAGGGGTTGGAAAAATCTGGAAAAATTTAGGAAAAAGTAGGGATTGGGTGAAAGTGAGGGTTTCACCAAATCCCCTCCCATCCCCAACCCCTAGAGGTTTGAAAATACTCTAGGAGTAAACAAGGCCTAAAGGGGTGGGTGGGCGCCCGGGACCGGAGTTCGGTTCAAGTTGGCGTCACGGAATACATCGTGGTTCTTGCAAGATACGGGAGCATACCATGGTCAACGTCAAGGTGGCACTGCACAATGCAGGGAACCTGTGCTCTGTTTGTGCTCGCGTGGAACAGCGATCGAACGCCTGCCATTTTCGTCTTTCAGTGTGGGTGAATATCTTTGTTGCATCGCTGATTGTTTTGCAGGAAGTTGATACATTTTTTTTTTTTTGAGATGAAGGAAGTTGATACATGAACTGCGCGCGCAATAAAATGATGGTTGTGTGCTAAATAGAATCGATGGATCATGGCCCATCCACTTTCTCGGCCCATTTTGTTTTGGTTGGGCTAGCAAGTGTCAGAGCGCAAATGTATTCGAAAAGTTGGGCCCAAATCCTACGAAATCTGTTTTCACTTTCTCCCTGCTACAGCTCATAAAAAATTCGGTTTAACACAGCAAGAGAAAAAAAAAGCACAGCAGGCGAAACCTGCTCTCCTCGCTGGGTTTGCCGTGTATTTTTTTTTTTTTTTTGAAAATGGGGATGGCTGGATCAATCGATGCACACAACCATCATTTTATTGCACAGCTCATGTATCAACTTATTACATCAGAAATCACAAAAGGTTACAAAAATCAACCATCTAAGAATAATCATCGTAAAAACTCTAGGTATCTATCAATCTACTAGTAACCCATCAACCACCCCGGCAGTAAAATATCATGTGGGATCGTCAGCAGACGATTGCATCAATATCCATTAAGTTCTCGTCGATCCTCGGAAGCAGAAAGGACCATCGTGGGACCCAATTTTTAATCATATGGATAACCTGAAAAGATTGAGACACTAGCTTTGTTAAAAATAGTACTGTTTCTACATTTCAATATCGATTAGCACAAAGCAGAAACACAAATGCGTATTTTAGCTTTATTTTTTTTTCTTTTATCGATTCTATTTAGCTAATTTTCAAACATATTTATGATATTAGTAGGCGGTAAGAAAAACTATACGCAAAACAACTTTAGCAAATGAACATGAAAGAAAAAACATGCACCCGTTTGTTTCATTTCACAAAAGCAACACTTTTGATATCCATTTTATTGCCTTCTTTGTCAATTATCTTTCGCCAACAAAACTTTTTTTATGGAGGAATCACACATAAATATTTTTATCTTGAGCGAGATTTTTACCTTCCATAACTATTTCGTTGGAGAACAACTATGCCCATTTATTAAATCTTCATACATAAATTTAAATATGAAAATTCCTGGTGCATTTAGCTTCCACACAAAAGTACATAATATAAGTTCACCAGCATAACCGTTGGCAAAGAAGAAGCCACACAACCCATTTGGATGCCGTTAGCATTCTCCTAAAGCCAACGTTTAGTGGTATTGAGACATCACGAAATTGACAGAAACATTTTTCCGTTGGACTATACTATCTATACTATATAGTGAAGGATATTGATTGGCCAGGGATGTCTCACCTAGCCAAACGTCCTCGCAAAATCTAGTTGTCATATCGTTACCAATTTTAAAAGTACCTCTACTAAAGAAATCTCTTTTTACCCGCATAAGGCCTTTTACAAATGGTGAATCCGTTGATTTAGCTTGTACTTGTGATAGAGTTTTAAATCAAAGATATGTATTATCCTCTTGCCATATCCCTTCTTTAGATAGAAGTTTAAATAGCCATTTTCTACCCAGCGACCATTTTGATGGCAAAAACTGATATATATAAATTTCGTTGTCCTTAATGACAATTTTACCCTGGTTCCACTAAAGCAACCAAGTGTTTCAAGTTTACAACATCAGGATTGCATCTAGGCCAAAGCCAACCACATAGCTTTGACAGGAAACAAAAAGGAACCTAGAATATGCAAGCATAAATTACAATCCAAGCGCTTCATGAAGCCAGGTTTAGCGAAGTTATCACCAGGCAATATGCAAAAGCTTGCCTCTTGTTCTTTCTAGGGGCAACATATTTCTGTCCAAAAGAGAAGCGTGGGCATCCTTGTACAGAAACCGCCCTGACGTTTGTGATTACTTTTGACAAAACAACTTCCAGCCCAGACTATGTTTTTCCCATAAACAATATTAATTTTGTGGAGTCCACAAATACTAAATTACCGAAAAACTAAAGGTACTCAACATTGTCTTTTTTTTTAACATAAAACACCTTTCTCATTAAAATAGCCAGCAAGCCGCCTCATTAAAAACCTTCCAGCCCCCTTCGGTACCCTGGTAAGGAAAAGAGTGCGAAAAGAACTTGCTGGCTTACACAGTTACAGAATAGATACATCATCTGCAAGCGCACTAAGGATGAAATCAGGGGGATCATCCAGCCACACAATTGACTCTGTTCCCCCTGAAAGTCTAGCTAGTTCATGCGCTACTGCATTAGCCTCCCTAGGGCTATGGGAAAACTCAACCTCCGTAAAACCCCTACAAAGCATGGTACACTCCTCATAAATAGCTGCAGCAGGTCCCAAAGAATTTCCTCCTTGTTGCATGATGTCGACTACCTCCAAGCAATCAGAGACCACTTCTAACCTGTTGCACCCAATTTGTGCCGCCAAAAGGAGACCATCACGCAAAGCCCTTGCCTCCGCCGACGATGGATCAGAAATAAAAGGAGACCATCACTCAACATTGTCTTTCTATCATTACTAATCCGCCATCTAGAATAGATAGGAAAATCAGAGCCAATGCTTATACCAAAAATATCAGATATCATTTTCCAAATTAATTGAGCTACAAAGCACTTAAAGGAAAAAAAAAATGATCAGACGATTCATGTTCAGGAAAACATAATCATATCCTCTGCATGGCACCGCTTACTCAGATTATCTCTTTTGAGGATTTTGTTATTAGTAACTAGCCACAAGAACACATGTATATGAGGAGGTATCAATAGTTTCCAGACAACCGGAGTATGAATGGGAACAATCCCACCATTGTTAACCACACCATAGAAAGACTCAACTGAGTAAACCCCAGAAGGATGGAACATCTAGATTGGTATGTCATCATTGATATTCAACTGCAGAGAACTAACCAAGTTAGAGCATCTCCAGCCGTTGGGGCTCCCCGGGCCGAAATCCGGCGCTATTTAGCGCCGGATTGGACGAAAGTTTGGCCCGGGGAGCGCCGAAGTTCCAGCCGTTTCCCTGGTAGACACCCGGGGTTCGGCGTTTTTTAGAGAAAAACGTCCTGGATGCCAAATTTCCTGCATAATTCGGCGAATTTGACCAGTTTTGCCAACATTTGGCTTATTTTTACAAATAAACGTTACAGTTACAGTTCAACAAAAGAAGACAATTTTTCAAACAAATCAAATGGAAACTAGTTGGTGTTGCCTCGAAGCGTCCATATGTGCTCCACCAGATCATCATGCAGTTGTTGATGCATTGTGGAGTCTCGAATCTCCTGACGCATAGCGATGAACGCAGCCCACGATGCCGGCACCTAGTGGTTAGGCTGTCCAAGAGGACCCTCTCTGTCATATGGTGCAGCTTGTTCGCTCGGAGGAACCGGATGCTTCCGCTCATCCTCGATAATCATGTTGTGTAAGCACACACAACAGTTCATCAACTCCCACATCTGATCTTTGGACCAAGTCAAAGCGGGGAACCGGACTACAGCAAATCTCTGCTGGAGGACACCAAATGCACGCTCCACGTCCTTTCGGCAACCTTCTTGTTTCTTGGCAAACTGCTGCTCCTTCGGGAGGACGGGGCTTGAGATAGTCTTCACAAATGTTTCCCACTTTGGATAGATACCGTCTGCAAGATAGTATCCCTTGTTGTACTGCCGGCCATTGATCACAAAGTTAACCGGGGGAGCATGACCCTCAACAAGCTTGGAGAAGACCGGCGAGCACTGCAAGACGTTGATGTCGTTGTTGGATCCTGGCATACCAAAGAAGGAGGGCCAAATCCAAATCCATATGCCATCATCCGCATAGCCACCGTGCACTTTTGGAGGGCGGAAAACCCTTCCATGCCGGTGCAATCCAACTTGCATCTGAAATAAGGGTCGTACTCTCGAAGGGCATACACAATTTTCAGGAAGAGCTTCCGGCTCATCCTGAAACGACGCCTAAAAACAGCCTCACCATGCAATGGATCGTTGGCGAAGTAGTCGGCGTAGAGCATGCAGTAGCCCTCCATTCGCTGCCTCGGCTTGCACTTCCGGCGACCTGGTGCCGACCCACCACGGCGACCAATGACCTACTCGGCGTACAAGCCGGACATGCAAGCTAGGATCAGTAGGTGCTCCTCGTCTTGGGCGGCGGCTGTCGTTTCTTCTTCAAGAAGCTCGGAGAACATCTGCTCCCCCTCCTCGTCGGAGTTCATGTCCGGCCAGGCAATTGGACGAACACCTGTCGGGTGTGTCGACGAGGAGCGACACGAGTGACAAAGGATTACTTTGTCAATGCCTACAGATTGTAGACTAGGGTTTTGCTAGAAGTAGAGGGCAAGTAGATCTCGAAGGTTTAGGCGAAAAGTACTCGACGATTATGAAAACTAGGGTTATGTTGACGGTGAGATTCGATCCTTTCTTTGTCCCTCGACTCCCCTTATATAGGAGGTGGAGCCGAGGGTTTCGTTTTGTACAAGTTACAGAGTCCGGGACGGTTTCTAACTCATCCCGCCAGATTACAAATAACACTTCCTATTACAATTCTAGCTTTCCTTAATATATCTTGGGCTCCCGAATCTTCTTATTCTTCGGATAGTGGGCCTTCGGTAAACCCCGGGTACTATCTTCGGCAGGCCCATTTGGGATGCCTATGTCGGTAGCCCCGAGATTTTGCTTGAATCGTAGAGTCGGGGAAAATCTCGATCGTTTATTTTTATTCGAGAGCTTTTGTTCATACTTCTTCACATAAAATTCTATATTGTACAGGGATAATGGTAGTTGGGGCTAGTTCATCTGACGGATCAGGTACTAGTTAACTGCTCTAGTGGCAATCCGCAAAAATCTACTTCAAGATCACGTCCCTGGACATGATCTCGGGATACTTGGTGCAAACTTCGACGAGTGCCGCTTAAGGTCTTACCATTCCGTTCGAGTCCCGGCCAAATTTATCGGGTACCTAACGCGTCCGTTAGGATTTTTCTTCGTATCTGTTGATACGGATAAAAGTAACGGAGCGCGGTCTTTGGCGATGCCACGCCCAGCGAACGGATCCGGGGTCTTACCTTCGCAAATTTGCGGCATTCAGAAATTGATCGCAACTTTGGCGTTACGAGAATATATTGTCGAGTGCTTTTCGCCTTTGGAATAGCACATTTTATCGAGTCATATTTGATGACTTATTTTGTCTTCCCGATGGGAGTATATGTAGAGTTATACGTGTAACTCGAAATATACTCACTTCTGTTTCTTTATTTTGATAAAATTCATCGGGCACGCGAACAACGTTCCCGATGGGAGTAGCCCCCGAGGCTACATCCAAGAACTTGTGCTTAGGTGTAGGCTCCACAGATTAGTATCCATTGCCGCTATATTTATAATCTTTCTCGACAGTTTTATATTTATCGGGTGCGCGACCAGCGCTCCCGATGGGAGTAGCCCCCGAGGCTATGAACAAATGCTCGCATTTGGTCATAGGCTCTCGCCATTTCTATATTGTCATACTCGAAATTTTCTATTTTTCCAAAGTAGCCCCCGAGCATTTGGGCAAAAACTTGTATTTGATCAAAGGCTCCCGAGATAACCTTGCGTTGTCGATAAACTGTTGAAAACTCATAGTCGAATTTTTCTTTTATCTTGACGACGTCATTGCTGATGATAGCCACGATCTCTATTTTGGAAACTGACCATTACCACTTGTTTCACTGCCTTGTGGGTCCTAACTCCTGATCTGATGGACACGTCGTGCAAGTGGGGGACACATGTTCTCCCCTTTTTCTGGCACACGTTCTGTAACCTCGTCAATGTTAAAGTACCATTGTACCCTTGTATCCACGTGGCGATCATCTGCTGCATTCATTTTTCATCCAACGATTCCGTCGTTTCACCGCACCTGTATATAAGGTCCTCTTCTTCATCCTCGAGCACTTCCGCTCGCGCCGTTCCCCTGCTTTCCTCTGCGAAATTTCCTCCTGCGCTCCACATCCCCCAAAGCTCTGGTCTTCGTAGCTACACCTCTCCGCCATTGTTGATGCCACCGCGTCGATTGACCAGGCACAGCACACCTGATTCATCGATGGCCGCCGCGGATCTGGGAGCCGCGGAGTGGGAGAGGTCCAAGATCACGAACCAGGACCTCAATCTGTTGAAGAAGCTGGGGATTACCAAGAAACCCAAAGCGGTTTGCTTCCCCAGTGAAGAAAGCTACCCAACCCCTCCAATGGGGTATCGTGTAAGTTTTGTTGATCATCTCATCCGCGGTCTTTCCGCCCCCATTCACCCTTTTCTTCGCGGGTTACTTTATGTTTATGGTCTCCAACTTCACCACCTCACGCCCAACTCTATCCTTCACATTTCTATCTTTATCACCCTCTGCGAAGCCTTCCTTGGTGTCCAGCCCTAGCGGGCATTATGGAAGCGCATTTTCTTTGTCGCCGTAATGGCTCGCGCAATGTCGCCTATAACATAGGCGGCGTTGTTATTTCGTTCGCTCCTCTCGTCAACTACTTCGACGTCAAACTCCCCGACTCCGTTCAAGGGTGGCGCAAGAAGTGGTTGTACATTCGTGAAGAAAACCATGGATGCGCCGAAGACAACATTCCTCTTTTGACGGTGCCGAGAAAATCCTTCGCCGCCGTTCTTGGGACGCTGAAGCTACCGAGGAAGAAAGGACTTCGACAGAGGCCCTGATGACTCGTATCCATGAGTTGCAAAACACTCGTGGAAAAGAATTATCTGGCATCCAAATTACGGCGTACTTCCTTAGGACTAGGGTGCAACCTCTTCAGGCTCGCAAAAACCCTTTCTGGAATTATTCTGGCGATGAAGACGCAGATCGCCTGTCGACGAATCTGGAAGTCAAGGATTTGGATAGACTTATTCGTAGGATTTCTTCTCTCAAGAAGAAAGACTCCATCCCTTCCACTTATCGCGTAAAACCATACAGCGCCGCCCATGTGCTTCCCAAGGTAAGCATTGTCGCGTAATTTGTCTATTGCCTTGCTTTTTGTGTTGTTATTCATTTCTGACATCCTTCCCTCTTTTTATTCAGGACCACCCAAATCTTGTTTCACTTCCTCCTCTTCCTGAAGGTGGGGATGTCGAAGAAAGGGCCGTAATCTCCGATGATAATCCAAATGCCCCCTCGTTTGCAAATGAACCCGCAGAATCTCGAAAATCTGCAGGATCCGACGAAAAAGAGGATGTCTCTGAAGCCACTGCGTCGGCACAATCTCCTCCTCCTGCTGTTTCTCCAAGGAACAAAAGGAAAAGAGATGATGCCGAAGATTCCGGCACCTCCAAAGTCGACGAAGCTGTTCCTTCCCACCAGAAGGCAGGCTATGACCCATACCTCGAAGCTCTCATCAGTTCGTAAGTACTCTTTCTCTTGTTTACTTGTACTCGAAGATTCTTTTCTATCTTGCTTTTTATATTGTCGACGCTTGCTCGTAGTGATGATGAAGAAGAAATACCAACTGCTGATGTGGCTGCTCGAACGAGTACGTCACATACATTAGTCGCCTCGGAGACGCCAGTCGAAGGAGAAGAAACGTCGCCTCCTCGACAAAATGTCGGCGCTGCTACTCCTCCGGCAAGCCCCCTTGTCCCTTCACCGAAAAGGGCAAGGGTTGAAATAAATCCAGAGCTTACTCTTCAATCGAGTAGCTCTTCTAACCCTCTCTTGGATGATGTAAGTTACTAACACTCTTGTCGTTGTTTATATTTTCTCTGTTTGCTCCTATGTGTCGTCATTTTTCTCATGCCAACATTTTCTTTCTTTGTCTCTCCTTGACAGCCTATGATCAAAGAGCTTCTTCGCATCGGTGCCCAATTCGTTGGGTACCGTGATTACACCGACAAGGTCGAAGGTAATGCACGACTATTTTTTGCTTCCTTTCTGCATGACTTGTCGACGTTTATAGCTAATCTTGTCTTCCTTTTTTCAGAGAAACTGGCAGAAGCTAACGAACGTGCTAACACGCTTGCTCAAAAGTTAGAGCAATGTGAAGAGGCTCGTAAGAAGGCCGAGTCAGATGCAGTTGAAGCTAGGCAAGAAGCTGACAAGGCTAAGGCTGATGCTGCTGGTGTCGAGGATCTTCGGAAACGTCTGCATGACGCCGAGACTTCGCTAAGCGATCACATAACTGCGCAATCTGCTCGCGAAGCGGCGATCACCAAACGCATAAAGACACAAAGTCGTCGCTTTGTCGGTAAGCATTTGCACCATTGCATACCCTTTGGATTTTCTTTTTTGCACTTGTTTGTTGACAAAAAATTTCTATTTTTATTTTGTCAGATAGGACCTCTCAAGAATTTGAACTTGAGGATCCCGACAACGATTTTCTTCTTGACGCCATTTCATTCCTCGAGTTTCATGGGACGGAAGCGCGTGAAGGCATGGATGAAGCCAGGGCGGGGTTGTCAAAGCTTTTCCCCTACTTCTTCCCGAAGAAAGAGGAGCCCGCAACTTTCCTTGGTCTTGCCAAGTGCTTTAATCCTCCCGAAGATCTTGGGCTGAAGATGCGCCATGAGAACATGAAGGTTGCCGTGGAAAGCACCGTTGCCCTAGTTGCTGACAGTCAACAAACTATTGACTGGGCCAAAGTTGGCGACACGGAGCAAATAGAGCAAGCAAAGTGGCGATCCTTGATCAAGGCGGCAAAGCTTAACACGAAGAAGATCCTGGCCTATCTCGGGATCAAGCCATCTTCGACTCCTAGCTCTTCAAGGCCGGAGGTCTAGTTTTTGCTTTCTTTATTTCCTTTGCTATTGTCGCCATTCTAGTCTTGGCGACAAGTTCCCTGCCAGTCCTTTAGGAGAACTTCTTTTGTAATGGTCATGTAAATTTTTTACAATCAATGAAATTCCTTTTGGTGCTATCATTGATTCGGGGATTTTCTTTTCCAGTTGATATTTGATAATTATTCAACAAATCCTTCCTCTCCCGATGCTGCTCCCGCGTCTTCCTTGTCGAAGAAAGTAAGAACCGATGACAATTACCTTGAAGGTTCTTCCAGCACACCTTTGTCAGAAGATTTACAAGAACTTCGACAACAACTTCAGTCCACGAAGAAACAAACTCTGGCAATGATGGAACAGTCTCGGAGAGCATCTGAACAAGAACAACTTGCTCGTCGACAAGCCGAAGAAGCTATGGCTGCTAAGGATGCTGCTATATTGGAAGCAAAAGGAGCTAGTACTCGAGAAAATAGCATGCTCGAGCTGATGTTGGAAGCTAGCACGGATATGTTAGGTATGTATCTCAAACTTTCTGATGCCTTCTCTTTATTTTGCTGTGCCTTCTTCCAAGTTTCTTCCCTTGTTGTCCAATAGGCTCAGTTCTTGATGCTGCTGCCGAAGATCTGAGAGTAAATGAGAGAACGAATCTTCTTGTCAACCTTTCTCTGAACCATGGCTCTTTATTTTGGGCTACTCCTGAACGAACCCAACAGATTGTCAGGTTCCAAGATCGTGCTTGCCAAGTACGCGAATTTCTAAATTTTTGCACGACAACGTTGACCCTTGTTTTCAAGACTTTGTTTCCTCGGAATGAGGTTCCTGCAACTCTTCCTGAATTGCTAGAGACCTTCAGAGATGCTCCTCGTATTCATAATTTCGTACGGGCCCAACTGACTGCTGGAGCAAGATTTGCCATGATTATGATAAATATTTGCCATCCAAAGTTGGACCTGTCAACGATTGTCGTTGATTGCATGGCGAAGAAGACGCGTCGCAAGAATAATATTGATGCGATCAACGAGATGGTGACTCCTGTAGCCGAGTCGATGATAGACGAGCTTCTTCGGATGGATGCAGAATTCTTCGTCAAAGGATCTTATGCCGAGCATAAAACGACAAGAGGCTTGTCAATAGATACTATTTTGGGTTCTGATTGATTTGTAAAACTCTGTCGAAAACATTTGTTGTATACCGCAGAATGCTCTATATTGTCGGAGCCCCCGAGTCTTTTTGCCTGGAGTTTGTACTATTTGTCTCTTCCCAAGGATCCTTCCTGAGCTGTAATAAAACACCTTGATAGACTGCATGATCTTGGCGTCGAAGTTCTATATTTTGTTTGTCGGGTTTTTGGACCAGAATGATGAGATTTTCTGACGTGTGCACTATATTTAATCATGGCAAACTTCCAATTTATGTATTTGGCGAGGTATTATTGTACCAAGGCGAAATAAATCGAGTTTGTCTGTTTTGATATTTGAGGGTGCAGAGCCCCCGAGCTTTTTGTTGATCACTATTTTGTCGATATCTCTTTTTATTTTGGCGAGGTATTTTTTTACCAAGGCAGGATGCTTCTTTTGCGTTCATCGACACTGTGTGTATATATATATTGTATCTTTTAGGGGGAATCCCCTGATCCTGCCGAGAAAAAGATATATAATTCCACTATCTTTATTATATTGCAGCACCGCGAGCCCGCCTCATTAAAAACCTTTCCCGGCCCCACTCGGTGCCCCGAAAAAGGAAAAGAGTGCGTCTGAAAACTCGCGGGCGTTTTAGTACATTGTATGTTTACAGAGGAGACTATATTTCGGCATCTAAGCGTAAAAACGCCTGAGCTGTGCCACGTTCCAGGGATTTGGCTCGGCAATCCCTGTCTTCTTGTCTTTGATTCTGTATGCTCCTCCTTCGATTACCTCTGTGACGATGTAGGGTCCAAGCCATGGTGACTCGAGTTTTTCGTGACTTTTTGGTTTAGTCGCAGAACTAAGTCACCAACTTGAAAAGACCTTGGGTGCAATCGTCGACCGTGGTAATTCTTCGAGTCCTGTTGATATTTGGCGACTCGTGACAGGACTTCATCTCGAGCTTCGTCAAGTGCATCGACATCGTCCTCCAAGGCTTCTCTCGAGGTTTCTTCATCATATTCTGTGACTCTTGGAGAATCGTGCTCCATTTCTATCGGCAGGACTGCTTCGGCGCCATGGACAAGAAAAAACGGTGTTTCCTGTGTCGCTGTATTTGGTGTTGTTCGGATACTCCACAATACACTTGGCAGCTCCTCCGGCCAAGTATGCCGTGCTTTTTCCAATGGTCCTAGCAGACGTTTCTTGATGCCATTGCAGATAATGCCATTGGCTTTCTCGACTTGTCCATTGGTTTGTGGATGTGCAACAGACGCAAAACTTAACTTAATGCCCGCTTCTGCACAATATGCTTTGAACTCCTTGGACGTAAAATTGCTGCCGTTGTCTGTAACGATGCTGTGAGGGACTCCAAATCTGAAGACGATGCTTTTCACGAACTTAATCGCCGACGCACCGTCCGGTGAATTTATCGGCTTTGCTTCTATCCACTTTGTAAATTTGTCGACAGCGACCAGCATATACTCATAACCTCCTGGCGAGGCTTTGTGTAGCTTTCCCACCATGTCGAGACCCCATTGAGCAAAGGGCCAAGACAATGGGATTGGCATGAGTTCTGCTGCAGGAGAGTGAGGTCTGGCGGCAAATCTTTGGCACGCGTCGCAAGTTCTCACTATTTCCTTTGCGTCCTCGATTGTTGTTAACCAATAGAATCCTGCTCTGAAAACCTTAGCCGCGATAGCCCGGCTGCTTGCGTGGTGCCCGCATATTCCCTCGTGCACATCTTTCGGGATGATTCTTCCTTCTTCGGGTGTAACACAACGTTGTAGCACGCCCGAAATACTTCGTTTATACAACTCCCCTTTTACCACGGTGAAGGCTTTTGATCTCTCGATTATTCGCCTTGCTTCGACTCGGGTCGTTGGGTATCGTTTTCCTTAAGATATATGATATGTAAGCCTGCATCCATGGAACTTGCACCATCATGACTAGCTCTTGCTCTTCTTCTTCTTCTGCTGTATCTCTGGTGATACTCGAGGTTTTCTCTTTCTTCTCCTTCTTTGTTTTTGCTGGCTTTGTTGATCTCTCGCTTATCTCTTCCCAAAACACACCTGGGGGAATCGCGAGACACTGTGACCCGATGTTTGCGAGAACGTCGGCTTCATCATTGCTCATCCTGCTGATGTGGTTTACCTCGCAACCATCGAATAACTTTTCGAGCTCATTGTACACCTCTTTGTATGCTATCATACTTTCGTTGACTGCATCGCATTGGTTCATGACTTGCTGTGCCACCAATTGTGAGTCGCCGAAATTTTTCAGTCAGGTTGCACCGCAAGCTTTCGCCATCTTCATCCCGTGTATGAGAGCTTCGTATTCTGCTTCATTGTTAGACGCGTTTGGGAACGTCATCCGCAGAACGTACTTCAACTTGTCGCCTTCAGGTGATACCAATATCACGCCTGCTCCGGCACCTTCCAATCTTTTGGACCCGTCGAAGTTCATGGTCCAAGTTCTCGATAAATCTGGGGGTCCCGTGTTTTGTAGTTCCATCCACTCTACAATGAAATCTGGTAAGACCTGCGATTTTATTGCTTTTCTTTTTTCATACGTGATGTCCCGAGGGAAAGTTCTATTCCCCAAAGGGAGACACGACCAGTAGCTTCCGGGTTGTTCAAGTATATTTGACAAGGGAGCCTCGTTGACCACTATTATCGGGTGCGCCGAAAAATAGTGTCGCAATTTTCTTCGTTGTCGTGAATACTCCATATGCCGGTTTTGATATTGCGGGTACCGCTGTTTGGAGGGCGACAGTACTTCGCTGATGAAATATACTGGCCTCTGAACTCCATGAAGCTTGCCTTCTTCTTCTCTCTCGACTACTAGGGCCGTGCTGACCACCTGAGGTGTGGCTGCAATGTACAAGAGGAGAGGTTCTTTCTCTTTCGGTGCCACCAATATTGGTGGTGTCGAAATTGCTCGCTTGAGGTTCTCGAAGGCTCTATCTGCTTCCTCGTTCCATTGAAATTTTTCCCCCTGTTTGATCAATGCGTAGAACGGCAGCGCCTTTTCTCCTAGCCTGGCGACGAATCTGCTTAAAGCTGCGACTCGCCCCGTTAAGCTGTTGTATCTCTTTCAGCTTTGTTGGCTTTCGCATAGTAACAATGGCTCTGTATTTTTTCGGGATTGGCTTCAATCCCCCTTGCTTGATACTAAGAACCCGAGAAGTTCTCCTGTGGGAACTCCAAAAGAGCACTTTGTCGGGTTTAGCTTGAGGCGAGAACTTGTCGAGGTTGTCGAAGGTTTCCTTCAAATCTTCGATCAAAGTCGACCCTTTCTTTGATGTTATTACGACATCATCGATGTAGACTTGTACATTTTTTCCAATCTGTGTTGCTAAGCACTTACGCATCATCCGTTGGTATGTTGCTCCCGCGTTTTCAGACCAAAGGGCATTGTTTTGTAGCAAAACACGCCATAAGGTGTAATGAACGCTGTCTTGGCTTCATCTTCTTCTTTTAACCTGATCTGGTTATAACCAGAGTATGCGTCCAAAAAGGAAAGACGTTCGCATCCTGCCGTGGAGTCGATGATTTGATCGATCCTTGGGAGGGAAAGTGATCCTTAGGACAATGTTTGTTGAGACACGTGAAGTCGACGCACATGCGAAGGACTATTGTGTGTTTTTCGGCACCATCACTTGGGTTAGCTACCCATGTGGCTTACGTAGATATTTCCACGATGAAACCAGCATCTTTGAGTCGATCTATTTCAGATAACATGGCTTTGCGACTAGGCTCGAAAACGCCGCAAAGGTTGCTTTACTGGTCTTGCGAGAGGATCCAAATTGAGGTGGTGCTCCGCAAGTTCCCTGGGTACTCCTGGCATGTCAGCTGGACACCATGCGAAGATTTTCCAGTGCTCACGGAGGAACTCGACGAGCGCGCTTTCCTATGCGACATCCATGTTTGCGGCAATGGACGTCGTTTTCTTTGGATCTGTCGGGTGGATCTGTACCTCTTTTGAATCCTTGGTTGTATTGAAAGTTGGCTCCTTAGAAGATCTCCCTACTTCTGGCAGCACATCATAATCGAGTGAATCTTGGCGCCGCATACTCGCTTGCATCCCGAAAGTTTCGATAGTCGATGAAAATCCTTGTCGCATTTATCGGATAACGCGAAACTTCCTTTGATTGTGATAGGTCCCTTGGGCCCGGGCAACCTCCACAACAGATATGTATAATGCGGCACTCGCCATGAACCTGGCATACGCTGGTCGTCCCAACAAAGCGTGATATTGTGACGGGAAATCGACAACTTTGAACTCCAAATTCTCTATCCTGTAGTTTTCTCGGGTTCCAAACTGAACGTCGAGGTTGATCTTGCCCAATGGGTAACTTGGCTTCTCTGGTGTGATCCCATGGAAACGTGTGTCAGTTGGTTTCAGATTTGCTAGAGATATGTTCATCTTCCTCAATGTATCTGCATACATGAGGTTTAAGCTGCTGCCGCCATCTATGAAAACTCTCGATACGTCGAAACCAGCGATTACTGCGGGTAAGATGAGTGCTGATTGTCCTGGTCGAGGAACTTGCTGCGGATGGTCTGCGATTGTGAAGCCGATGTCTTGCCCCGACCAATTTAAATACTCGACTGTTGGTGGAGGCATTTTCTCTGCCATGAACACTTGTCGCGAGATTACTTTCTGCGCCCTGTTTGATGGCCTGGCTTTCTGAATCATCGAGACCGCACCGTTAGAGTTGGGGTCAACATATGGAGGTGGATGTGGTGCTGCCGCAATTCTAAGCTGGTGTCGATTTTCTTCGGTAATTGCGGGAGGAGGTGGAAGGTGGATCTCGCTCCTTGGCTCCCGAGGGTTTCTGTTATTTGCTTGGGCATTTGCAATTCCTGCGGCTCGCAACATTGCCTGAAAATTACGGCAGTCTTTCTGGAGATGTCCTGACTGCCTCTTTCCATTGTTGTCAAGATAAAAGTGCATTTGGCACGGACCGTTCATCATCTCCTCAGGAGACACGTAAGGTCTTGGAATCCTTGGTCCACTATTTTGCCTGTTGCCGCGAAAATCCCCTCTACTGTCGCCTTGTTGCTCATTACTCCTTTGGTAGTCATCTCGACTATTTCCTCCAGGATTTCCTCGAAAACCAGCCGATATATGGCCGGGAGCATCGTTATTGTAGAACTGGCGAGAAAATCGCCTTCTATTTTGATAATCTTGACCACGATCCTCTTCTGGCGACCTGTGTCGCTTGTTGTATATTGCGTCTTCTCCATCTGCCCATTTATTGGCTATCTCCATGAGTGCTGATATGGTCTTAGGGTTAGTTCTCCCTAAGTCCTCGACAAAATCACCTCGGCGAATTCCCGCCACGAACGCATCTATTGCCCTTTCGTCGGATATATCTTCTGCAGAGTTCTTTATGATGTTCCACCGCTGTATGTATTTCCTCATCGACTCGTCGTGTTTCGTCGACATGCTCTCAACTCTTCCAATGACGCAGGTTTTTACAGGTAGATCGGAAGTTTTTCACGAAGATGTCCTCGAAGTTATCCCAGCTGTCGATGGAACTTGGGGGGAGTTTCTTTATCCAAGATCTCGCGGCACCGCTCAAATGAACTTGGATACTTTGCATAGTTGTTGCTCTGGTTCCTCCTACTAGCTTTACCATCTCGAGATAATCCACGAGCCAATCCTCGGGATCTTGCAGGCCGTCGAATTTCTTGAAATTCTCGGGTAACTTGAACCCTTTCGGTACTCGAGTTTTTCGAACTCTTCTCGTAAAGCACGGGAGCCCACACATATCTTCGTCAGCAAGCTCTGGTGAGTGCTGACGCTCCCTTCTTTCTTGTCGCGCTCTATCTACCCTTACTTGGACCGATGTGTCTCTTGCTCCACTTGTTCTTGGGGGGTCTTGAACTGCTGTATTGAGTCGTGGACTATTTTGCCTGGGATTTTCTTCGGGAGGCGTTGTTGCAAACGCTATTCCCATAACTCCTACTCCAGCCATCGCCATATTGAACAATGGTTCTCTCGGGTCCCCAGGAGGTGGTCTGGACGCGAGGATGTAAGCTTGTGTTGCCATGTAACCTGCTTCTGGTGTTTTTGGGATGATATTTCCCCTTTCATCGATCGTCATGAAGGACATGTCAAGATTTTGAATTAGGTTTCCCCTCTCTCCTTCGGGTATATTTTGTAGCCGAGATCTTGCTCTCCTTCGAGCCTCTCTGTGACTATCTCCCGATGTTCCCGAAAGGCGACTTAACTCCGCTCGACGTCCGCTTGATGCGAAGCCGCTTCTTTCCTCCTATTCGGGGATGTCTGTCTCGTTTTTCCAACTCTCCGCTTACTCGAGCAAGTCTATATTGATATGCTTGTAACTCTTGTACGGTAGCGGTAGTATTCATTGGTTCCGATCCATCCATGGCTCTCGCAGCCCTATCCCACGCAGCTTGCGGGAGTTGGACTTTGCGCGAGTTGAAGATCCAGCATATTTGGTGCCTAGGCCTGTTCTGAGATCAGCGGGATCGACGTATGGATTTCCCAAATCGTCGAAAGCCTCTGACGTTTGCGGTTCTGATGTACCCGCTTCTTCTATTGCACAGATCTGATGGTATTTTGTGTTTTGATTTTTTTCAAGGTTGGTGACACCATCATACAGAGTGGTGAAGACCTTCCCGATGGCGACAGATTTGTCGATGAAGTTGAAACTGTCGACGCTTTCGGAGTCGCTGCTTATAAAGGAGTCCGCAGACGACTCGAAGGATGTGTTGCTGAAGATCTTGGCGAGCTTTACGCTTGCCTTGCTGTCGACGAAGCGTGGCGATGAAAACTCCTCGTCACTCGACGAAAAGTTAGAATCGACTGCTGAAAATTCCGACGAGATCGGAACTTCAAGACGATAGGATCCTTCCTTGTTGACGCCAAATCGGAATTCTCCGAACGTCATGATGATGGGCTCCTCCAGATAGGCACATGCATCCATACGGGAGGGCGGGTGAGGAATAAAATTGAATAGATCAGTTTTTTCCTTGTTACCTCGATCCATCGCGTTGCTTGCTGTCGACGAAGTCGAAGATCTTGAACGTGCCATCGAGATCAGCTCCTTGCAACCTCTAATTCCCACAGACGGCGCCAATTGACAAAGGATTACTTTGTCAATGCCTACAGATTGTAGACTAGGGTTTTGCTAGAAGTAGAGGGCAAGTAGATCTCGAAGGTTTAGGCGAAAAGTACTCGACGATTATGAAAACTAGGGTTATGTTGACAGTAGATTCGATCATTTCTTTGTCCCTCGACTCCCCCTTATATAGGAGGTGGAGCCGAGGGTTTCATTTTGTACAAGTTAGAGAGTCCGGGACGGTTTCTAACTCATCCCGCCAGATTACAAATAACACTTCCTATTACAATTCTAGCTTTCCTTAATATATCTTGGGCTCCTGAATCTTCTTATTCTTCGGATAGTGGGCCTTCAGTAAACCCCGGGTACTATCTTCGGCAGGCCCATTTGGGATGCCTATGTCAGCGAGGGAGCTGCCCGACGGCGGAAAATAGGCAGAGGGCACGACGGGCGGCGGAATATAGGCTGATAGGTGGAGGAACGACGAAGTTGAGGCAACCGGCCGGCGGATTGGCGAGGGGTGGTGCCGGCGGCGACAGAGCAACGGGAGGGGAGGAGGGATTTGCGTCGACGAAGTGGTGGGGTTCGTCTGTTCTCTCGCCGACAGAGCGGGCCCGTCCCCGCTTTTCTCTCGTCCGGAGTCCCCGAGCGCACCCCGGGGGGCCGGGGATGGCCTGGGCTCTCTGGACGGATTAAAGGCCTAATCCGGACGAAAACGAGGAGCCGGGGGCGCACTGGGCCGTTTTCGTCCATCCGGATGAAAAAAGGCGTCCCGGGGGCCTCGTCAGGGAGACGGCTGGAGATGCTCTTAGTCAGATCCAACCAACAATCATATAACCAACACTAATAATTCTCCGAAAATAAATTTTGAGTTCCTGACCATCCCAAACACTAGTAATAGTGTGGTCATGATCATTAGCAATGGCATATACATCCCAAAAAGGACAACAAGACTACAATGGAAAAGCGAAATGTCCTCCTGGAACAACATTGTACCCCTTTACTAATATTCTAACGAACCCCAACTTTAGTAGCATGTGTTGCCCAAATAACCCCTTTCCAAAGAAGGGAGCTGTGAGAAGGGTTATCCAAAAAATATTAGCAGAAATGTCATATTTTGATTCAACAATAGTTTTCCTGATTTTTTAATTATCCAAATGATATCTTTTAACCCATGATGCTAGCAAACAAAGGTTAAAATCTCTAAGATTCTAGATACCCATAGTACGCAAGATGATATTTTTGGTTCTCAGGGGTGCAATCCAAGAAAAAATTATCCATTTGGGATTAATAGCTTTAATAGCACACTTGGGAATTTGATAATTGATAAAAGATACAAAGGTATACTGGCAATACATGTTTGCAACAAGATAAGGCGAGCTCGATAGAACAAAAGCCTACCACGCCACCCAGCAATACCTTTGATAATCTTATCAATGACTGGATGAAGGTCCTCTTTTCTAAGTTTAGAGTAGTGAAGAGGAACACCCAATCATTTGGAGGGAACAAGACAAGTTGACAACAAAATACTCGTGAAAACAAGTTAATTTCCTTCGTAGGAAGATTAATGGCCATGAGGTCACTTTTACGATAGTTAATACACATGTCTGGCATCTGCTCAAAGAAGGTCATCAACCATTTCGAATGTTAAGCCATCCTCAGGTCATTCTTCAAGAAAAGAACAATGTCATTAGCAGATTGGAGGATGATGATACCACCAGGGATAACCCTAGGAAGAAGACCTTTGATCAAACCTTGTTGCACAACTTTAAGTAACATCTTTGAAAAGACATCAACAAAAAAATCAGAAAGAATGGACGACAGGGGTATGCTTGTTTAAGTCCTTTTCTAGCAATGAAATAAGAACTATTTTCATCATTTATTCGAACACATAAAGAATCCCGTGCAAGATAGATTCAACCCACCTTCTCACAACTAGGGAAACCCCCTAGACATTAACATTTTGTCAAGGAAAATCCAGCTAACTCTATCCTAGGAATTTTTATAGTCTAGTTTCAAAACGAGACCACAATCATCACTAGAATACACAGAATGAATAACTTCATGGCAGAGACTATACTCTCAAGAATGAATCTCTTCTTTATAAAAGTATTTTGATTTCGGGAAATAATTCTATGCCCAACTGAAGCCATCCTATTAGTGGTTACTTTAGTGATAATGTTTAGGCTATAATTACCAAGACTGATTAGACTAAACCTTTTCACATCCTTAGCATATGATTCTTTGGGTGTTAAATTAATAATTGCATAGCTGATCCTGGATACATCCAAGGAACCTGACTCAAAATCCCTCACCAAATCCATGAAAGCATGCTTAATCACAGGCCAAAACTTCTGGCTGAACAGAAAAAATAATCTAGCTGGCCTTGGGCCCCACATGCATAAGAGCCCATGATGGCATTCTCAATCTCCTCTTCTGAAAAGTATTATTTATGGAGAGCCTCTCCTCATCAGCGAGGGGATCACTCTCATCCTAGAAATTACACCCCAAAAGAATATTAGGATTATCCTCACATGAGAACAAATCCTTGTAGAATGAAGCAACTATATTAGGCATACTTTTAGTGTCATTAATAGGACCATAAGGGCCATTTAACACATTAATCTTCTTCTTCCTACGATATTGGTTAGCTACCGCGTGGGAGTAAACCGTGTTACGCCCCCCTTCCACAAGATAACAATCCCTAGAGCCCTACCAGGATTTTTGTTTCTTCCACGATCGAATTTAGCTCCTCTTTAATTTTTCCCAACCGTTTTTTATCAAGGTCAGAAAGAAGATTCTGTTCAGAAAAGACATCAAAAATGGAAAATTCGTGTATGAGATATTTCTTCCTTTTCTTAGAAGCAGACTCTAGGTTAATACTACAACCTTTAGAATTTTTTCCTAAACAATCCGAGGCTAAATTTCCAAATGTCAAAAAGCAATGCATGGACAGGGGCTGACCATACTGAGGAAATTAGATTCGTAAAGTCAGGCATGACCGAGCCACGACTTTTCAAATCTGTAAAGCTTTTGAGGAGGGGGCAAATTATGGCCAGTATCTAAAAGAAGGGGGATATTTAGGAAGAGCTTGAATAAAAGAGAGGGGAATGAAGTTCCCAATCAATAGTTGCAAACATCTTACATATGTGTTCTAATGCATCTATCATGGTCAATACAGTTAACATCCCACTAGGCAAGGCATGTGGTACTGGCCCACTCTTTTTGGGTGTGCAATCAATGGCGTGGGGATTATGGTAGGCTACTAGTAACTTGTTACTGGTGTTGTAATGTCGATGTTGCATGTAATAAAATTCTAACGGCCTTATGAATGTATTCCCATGCGTCTATCGTGGTCAATGCAGTTTAACATCCCACTAGACAAGGCATGTAGGCCTGGCTCGCTTTTTTGGGTGTGCAATCTTTTATCAGTGGGCTACTAGCAACTTGTTAGCATCGTTCTCTACCAGCGTCGTGACACCCAATGCTAGTAGTACTTGCTCCGTTCACACAAAAGAATATCTTAACTTTGGTAAAATAGGCGTATATCTAGATTTGTTTAGTGTGTAGATAAATATAAATTTAGATAAAGTTGAGACATTATTTAATGGACTAAGAGAGCAATATTTTCAACACGTCACTAATAAGCTATTTTGTACGTAGTCTTATTAATGCATGACACACTCACACTCATAAAGTTTGTAGAAGAACATGATGCAATTGTCTCTTAATTTACTGTCAGCTTCTCCTCCTTTTCTTTTATCTCCTTTAACTCAGCTTAAATGTGTTATTTAGTTCTTGTAGATTTCTTACGTCACCTTATTATACTCACTCTAAGAGGTTGATCTTTTAGTACATTGTTTCCATTGACTTTTACTTATTTACCTTCTTAAAAGCGTGTTTGACATTGACCGAGTTGTAATAATTGGGTCTTTGCCCCCATAAGTATAGAGCCAAAGAGTTACGGTCTCCTCTTTATATATGTGGTGTCGTCAAACCAAGGACCAAAACTAGTTGGTTTGGAACTTTGGATACCCCGATCAGCACATTAGTTAGGTCGAGGGAATGAACATTGGTTCACTACCACACCTGTTAAAGTTGGTTACCTCATCGCTGCTAATAATTTTCTTGGTATGCAAGCAAACTTGTAGAACGGACGAAGGCCGGTCGTTGGTGGGAGATCGTTTGTATTTTTTGTCTTGTTGACCGTTTGTAAATAGCGTCGTAGCGCTTCCACCGATCTGTCATTTAACAACTGATTCCCTGCAACGAATTGAGCAAACAAATCACACAGCCCAATGGGCCAATTACGAAGCAGCTAGTAGCAGTGCACGGTTAACCATCACGTTAACATGGCTACTTGGAGTTTTTCTTAATCTTGGTACTTGCGTTTACTTCGTGATGATGATGCCAAGTATAGTATCATTCAGAAGGTCAATACAGCATCATCAAGTAGAGAAATCTGTACCCGTCAACCTCCAAAAAAAGAAATCGATCTGTACCCGATCGAATGCAAGACGTGTATTTAATTTACATTGCAGAAACTGGTTTGTTACTGAAGTGAGAGTTCGCTCGCATTTCAAAACAAGAACGATTCAGAGACGTCCATAGCTAGGAGCCACTACAAGTGAAGTATCATCTGACGAAGCTAGCCCAAGATGAACACCGATGGCAGCAGGGGAGGGCCGGACTTGTTAGAGATTGAGGAGGCAACGCCGTTCACGGTTAAGAAGGCGAAGAAGCCGTCCATTGTCTGCGTCAGAAGATGGAGCTCGGTGGTGAACGCCGTGGTGGTGGCCTTGATCATGACGATGCCACCCGTCCTCCTCATCTTCAGCGGCCACCTCGACGATCCGGCGGTATGGATCAAGTCCGCCGTGGCCGGCTTAGGAGCTCGACGAGGTAATTGCGATTGGGAGCGACATTGGTTCACCTCCATCGGTGAATTAGAATGACTGAAATTCTGCTGCATTTCACTTGCAGAATCAAGGAAGGACGTGCTTCTGGGTGGCCTGCTCCTTCCAGGATTCGACGAACAGTCCTGCGCCAGCCGGTACCAGTCCGTGTACTACCGCAAGAACATGACGCGCTCCCCGACGCCGTATCTCATCGAGCGGCTGAGGGAGCAGGAGGCGCTGCAGCGGCGGTGCGGGCCGGGCACCGAGCCATACACGAGGGCTTCAGAGCGGCTGAAATCCGGGGAGAAGAGCGTCGACACCGTCGACGGCTGCAGCTACCTTGTGCTGCTAGCATACCGCGGCCTGGGCAACCGGATACTCGCCACCACTAGTAGAAAAAGAGGCTTCCGTCCATCTACATTAGTCTCGGAAATATTCGAACCGCGACTAAAGGGGGCTTTAGTCGCGGTTCGGGAGGTGACCCGCGACTAATGGTCCATCCGCTGACGAAGAGTACCTCTTAGTCGCGGTTGGTAACACCAACCGGGACTAAAGGGCTATGGAGGGATGCGGCTGGCGGAAAAGCCTTAGTCGCGGTTGGGGACACCAACCGCGACTAAAGTGCTTCTTTAGTCCCGGTTGGTGTCCCCAACCGCGACTAAAGGTTTTTCCAAGTTTTTTTACTCCCACGCACCCCGCACCCCCCCCCTGGATCGCCTTTTTTTGGTTTGTAAAATACAAAAGAAAATGATAGAAAATTCAAAAAAAAAAATTGTTTTCAGATTCTTGTATGTTATGCAAGGTACTATTCGGAGAAATTAAGAAATTCGAATTTCACTTTTTTTGCAAAAAAAGTTTAAAAAATGGTAAAACCGCAATAACTTTTGCATACGACGTCGGAAAAAAACGTATAATATATCAAAAAAATCCTGGGAAAAAGTTACATCCGATTTCACCAGGGTTTACCCGGTTAGCCAATTTTTAGATTCTCAAAATTCCAAATGAAAATACAAAAGCAGGAAGATTTTAGTTTTTGCTATAAATTATGGATTTTATATTTTTAAAATTTTTCAAAAAAATAAAATTAATAATTGCATCCAGCATAAAGATTACTATTACTTTTACCCAATTTTAAGATTTTCAAATTTTTAGGTTTTAGGTTTGGCAAAAAAAAATATTTAAAAAATAAAATATTTAAAAATAATAAAAATTAAAAAGTTAATGTTTATTTATTTATTCACGATTATTATTACATCATTATTTTTGTTTATGAAAAAAGTTATTTGAAATTCAAACAATAAAAAAATATGACATCGACCAACATGTTAATAGGATTGATATGATACTAGTATCACATACATGTGCGCGTAGCACTTGGATGCGGGACGGAATGGAACTCGGAAGTTAAGCGTGCTAGAGGTGGAGTAGTGGGAGGATGGGTGACCGAGCGGGAAGTTTGACCACGAGTAAGTAATTGTACTAGAGATAAGTGTAGTTAGAGATAGAGACTAAGCTATGCAAATAACTGAAATAATAGAAATTCTGGAAAAAAAATAGAAAAAAAAAACAGAGTGAAAAAAAATTAGAAACTCAAATGAATTAAAAAAATTTAACGAAATAGCCTTTAGTCCCGGTTGGGGACACCAACCGCGACTAAAGGTCCTTCGCCCAGGCGCACGCTAGCCGCCCACGTGGACGGACCTTTAGTCGCGGTTCGTAAGCAACCGCGACTAAAGGGGGGGGCCTTTAGTCGCGACCATTTAGTCGCGGTTGCGCAACCGCGACTAATGGCAGTTGCGAACCGCGACTAAAGGCCATTTTTCTACTAGTGCACCGCCTCGGCCTTCCTCTACGCCATGCTCACCAACCGCGTGCTGCTCGTCGACCGGGCCAAGACCCTGGGCGACATCTTCTGCGAGCCGTTCCCGGGGACGACATGGCTGCTCCCTCTCGACTTCCCGCTGGAGGGGTACAGCGACCTGGTCGAGGAGGCGGCGGAGAGCTACGCGAACGTGACGCTGCGCAACAACACCGGGCCGGCGTCGGAGCACCGCTTCGTGTACATCACCCTCGACCACGGCGCCAGCGCGGCCAACAGGCTCGCCTACTGCGACGACCACCGGCAGTTCCTCCACCGGGTGCAATGGGTGGTCCTGAGGACGGACTGCTACATCGCGCCCAGCCTCTTCCTCAACCCGGCGTACCAGGAGGAGCTCCACCGGATGTTCCCCAGGAAGGACGCCGTGTTCTACGTCATCTCGCGGTACCTCCTCCACCCGACGAACGACGTCTGGGGCATGGTCACGCGGTTCTACGACTCCTACCTCAAGAACGCCGACGAGACGCTGGGCATTCAGATCAGGGTATTGGACGAAGACACGCCGCCCCAAAACATCTTGGATCAGATCCTCGCGTGCACGTCGCAGGAGCACCTGCTTCCGGGCGTGGTGGTGGCGGGCGCCGGAGTAGTGCCGCCGCCGCTCCCGACACGTGCCCGAACCAAGGCCGTCCTGGTCACAGGGCTCACCGGGTGGCACCACGACAGAATCCGGGAGATGTACTGGCAGTCAGCGACCGCTGACGGCGAGGTGGTGAGCGTGCACCAACCGAGCCACGAGGAGTTCCAGGAGTTCTTCCTGCCCATGCACGACATGAAGGCGCTGGCCGAGATGTACCTGCTGAGCATGACCGACGCCATCATCACCAGCGGCTGGTCGACGTTCGGTTATGTTGGCAGCGGGCTCGGCGGGCTCACGCCGTACCTCATGATGAGGCCTGTGCACCGGAAGCTGCCCGACACAAGATGCAAACGGGCCATGTCTATGGAGCCGTGCTCTCAGGGGCCAGCATACTTCGAGTGCACCAGGAAAGAATACAATATGGTCCTCCACACCAATAATATGGTGCCTCATGTCCAGGCTTGCGAAGACATGGCTTGGGGATTAAAACTCACTGAGCCCATAGCCGAGAAGGAAGTCTAGACATTTGGACCAGTACACCTAGATTGATATTGTTTTGCAACTTGAAAATGACTTGTCTACTATCACTAATTGGATGAAAAATCACTATCAATAGACCCCCGCGTCGCTCCTCTGGCGGCTCGGGGGAGAAACCCTAGCGCCCCCGCCTAGGCCCTCCCTCTCCCTCCCCCGCATCGCCGCCGCCGGAGGGGGCGCCGGAGAAGCCGCGCGCGCCTCAAGGATGGTGGTGGCGGGGCGGTTTTCTTCTCCGCCTCCTCAACTTACCCTCGCGTTCCCCGGCGCAGCGGCGCTGCGGGCGGCAGCGATGGCTACGGGCGGGCTTGCGGCAGCGCTGCATCGGGAGCCGCGGTGGCGGCGCTGCATCGGGCGGCCACGGCGGCGGGTCTGCATCGGGAGGCCGCAGCGGCGGCGCTGCAACGGGTGGCTGCGCCGGTGGTGGCGGCGACGGTGCCTAGAGGAGGCCACGGTGGCGGCGCTGCTTCATGTGGCTGCGACGCGCTGTTGGCGCTGGGCGGCGTCTCCACCGTGGCGCAGGGACGGCGCAGTGCTGGCCATGGTCCTGAGCCGGGATGGCAGTGCGGTGGCGGCTGCGGGTGTGCGGGGTGCTCTTGTCTGCAGGCTTCGGTGTTCGTCCTCGAGCCCCGTGTCGGTGTTGGTCGGCGTCCCCTCTATGTGGCGTTCTGGCGGCGCCCACGGTGCTCTTCGGCGGTGCTCCGTTGGCTTCAGGTTATGCAGCCCGCAGCGCGGCGGCAGCTAGAGGTTGGCCTGGAGGATGCTGCAAGAAGACGAGCGTTTACTAGCTGCGGGGTGGGGTGCGTGCGGTGGATCTTCGGGGGTCGCGTTGCGGCGGTCGTAGGTGGTGGTTGTCCCGGTCCTTGTCGGGCGGGCGCGAGGTCTTGGGACTCTTTGCTGGGCGAAAGCTCTGTCTTGGCGGCGGTCCAGGACTGACGATGGTGACGCCCGTGGGCGCCGCTTCCTTCTTGAAGGCGTCGTCGAAGCGGGTGTTTCTTGATCTCCGCCCGGGCTTTCCGGGGGAAACCCTAGATCCCTCGCGGGATCGAGCGTGGGCAGCGCTCTTGTGTCGCTTTGCCACTTGGGGCCTCGCTTTGGACGTCCACCGGATAGGGGGTCTTGTGGAGTGGTTTTGGTGGTTCGGCGGAGGCAGGTTCGTCTTCGGCCAGGCGGGATGCGGTCTTGGGGCCGGCGTGGTAGTTGGCTCCGGTCTTTCGCCTCCGTCTGTTGCGTTGATGTGTGGTGTCGATCTGGTTGGTCGTCGACCCGTGTGGAGCGCAGCCTCGGGGCTGGCGTGTGGTGTCGTGTTGTACGATTTTTCGGCCAGTTTTCCTCGTAAACGGGCCAACTCTTTTCTTCTATATCAATGAAAGGCAAAGCTTTTGCCTCCGTTTCCAAAAAAAAATCATGCTTAATCTCTCCCTCCTCCTGCCGCAGCCGGCAAAGCTTAGCCGTTTGCCGATTTTCTAAATTAATTTTTCAATAACTAGTAAATTTCGGAAATCGGCCCAAACCATTCGGAACCCTTTTTCGGCCTGGCCTGACCTCATATTTTATTTTAGGGAAATTCTATACAAAAGCGCCGCACGTTTTGCTCCGCGTGCGGCGGTGCTTTACGATTAGCGAAAAGCCATCGCGCCCTATAGGGAGCCGCGTGTCGTGTAGCTTCATCACCTCGTGTAGCTTCATCACCGCCCAGTCTATTACTCCACCTCATGTTTATTCGTGAGTTGCTCCTCACCACACAATCCCCATCCCTCTCTCTCTCACCGTGGCACAGCGGATACATCGAGGAGCGCTGCTGTCTGATGGCTCTATCTGTTTGCCGTCCTCGAGCCGCCGAGGAGGGAGGAGGAGGAGGAGGACCAGGCGCGACGCAGCGACGGCTCCACCAGGCCGCCGACGACGAGGGATGAGGAGGAGGCGCAGCGCACAGACGGCTCCGCCATGTCGCCGTCCTCAAGCCACCGCCGGCGCGCCGAACGGACTCCTCGCCAGGTTGTCGTCCTCAAGTCGTCGCCGGACACGCATCAGGAGCGGCCGCCGCCGAAGAGGAAGCTGCAGGCGAGCGGCAAGGAGGCTATCTCCGACGAACTCGCGGGAGGGAGGAGGCCGCATGCGAGCTCATGGAGGCATGCGGGCAAGGAGGAGGCGCTCGTCGGCCATGCAACTTGGTGGCCCGCGGCAAGCACGCATCGAGGAGAGCGCGCCGAGCACGGAGGGTTGACGAGTCTGGAGTCGTCGCATCTTTTCCCTCTACAGCTCGATCTATCGGCTTTTTTCTCTCTTAGACTTGATTTCCGTTGAGGTAATCGTGTCGTTTCTTGCATGTGAACTACCGGTGATTGATTTTCTAGTTGCTGTCTCCAGTTAGCAAGTACGATTTATATTAGCATTTAGGCGAGGGGGAATTTTGGCAGCTAGGTTTGGAAATTTGGTAGCTAGACGATATGAATTTGGCAGCTAACTGCAAGGAATTGGGCAACTAAGAGCAGTGAATTTCTGGCAGCTAGGGACAATGAATTTAGCAGCTATTGGCAAAGAATTTGGCAGCTAAGTGCAAAGAATTTTGGCTCTGCATAAGTAATTTGGCAGCTAGGCGGTAAGGTTTTGGAAGCTAAATGCAAATAATTTTGGCAGCTATGCATAAGTAATTTGGTAGCTAGGTGGTAAGATTTTGGAAAGTAAGTGCAAAGAATTTGGCAGCTAGGAATAATGAATTTGGGCGGCTAGCCATAAAAAATTTGGCAGCTAGGTAATGTCTTCTTTTTTTGCAACTTCGATTTTCCGAGAGATCTATATTCGCTTGATTGACAATTAAACCAAAATGGTTTTTTACGTTAAGGGATGACTTGTTAAGTGCTCTAATAATGTTATAAAATTACTAGAGAAGTACCACAGAAATACTGTAATATGTGTTGTGTAGAAAAGTATTGTTAGCATCGTCATGCAACATGTTGCTTTTCCATGGTGGTGCTGCTTTTTGTGTGGGGCCATGGGTGGGCTGGACGTCTGGACCAGCTGCGCAGTGCGGGCGCATCGAACGGAAAAGTTGCCAGGCTGGCGCCGCACGAAAGGATATATATGCGGCGCCGCCGCGTAGCACAGTCCTTTATTTTATCTATGGTACCTGATAACAGCTCCCCCCTCCGCTATTTACGTGGATCAGATGGCCATTTAGGCTCAAAATCCTCGAACCCTCTGACGCAATCGTCACCCCTCCGCCGCTCTCCAACAGACGCGGCAAAAAAACCGCCAGTTCGGCACGCGGGCGGCCGCGCGAACCCCGGCGCAGACACGGGAAAAAGGCGCGCGGTAAAATCTTTGCCGCGTCCGCGCTTTCGCGCTATCCCGCGCGGGAGAATTGGCGCGTCGGCTGCCACGCGCGCTATAAACGCGACACGCGCGAATGCGCCAACGACCTGAACTCTCCACGCGCCAGTTCGTCCCTGCGCCGCTCCGTCTCTCCCCCGCCTCTTTCTCTCTCCCGCCGACGCTCCGCCTCCGCACCGACGCTCCGCCTCCGCGCCGACAATGCCTCCGCGCCACCGCCCCTCGTCCGGCTACCACGGCGTTCGGGCGCGGCCGAGCGGCCGGTTCGACGCGGAAATCCGCTCCGGCGATGAGCGGATCCGCCTCGGCACGTTTGATACGGCGCACGAGGCGGCGCGGGCGTACTACGTCGTCACCTGGCGACTGGGCCGCTCCCGCCGCACCATGAACTTTCATGATGTGTTCACACGGGAGCAGGCGGAGATGCTCGCGCCGCCGCCGCCGGTGATCACACGCGAGCAGCAGCGCCGACAGCGGGAGTTGGAGCAGCGCCTCCTCATCGCCGAGCGCGACGAGGCGCTGCGCCTCGAGTGGGCACGCCGCTTCCTCGAAGACGTCGCCGCCACGGAGGCCTTCTACGCGCAGAAGGAGGAGGAGAAGGCGGCGGCGAAGGCAAAGAAGAAAGCCAGCCGCGACAAGCGCCGCGCCGAGTCCGCGGCGAGGAAGGCGGCGAGGGCCGAGAAGGCGGCGAGGAAGGAGGAGGAAAAGAAGAACGGCGCAGGGCCGTCCACCATCGTCCTCTCCTCCTCCTCCTCCTCCTCCTCCTCCTCCTCCTTCGAGTGGACGACGACACCGGTGTCGGGGACGACTCCGAGCACCCACTCCTCGGACTTCGACTGGGAGTCGGACGAGTAGTTTCGATTTGTATTTTCGTCCTCTATGTCGCGCTGTATCGTTGAACTTTTAAATATATTCGTATTTTCGATCAAATTTTCATAGTTTGTTTGATTAATTTTGAAAAGAACGGTCGAATTTAGCGGTTTGCGCCGCGCGCTGTGCAAAATAGAGCCTCCGGAGGATGTGCTTTTTTCCCGCACCAATGTGCGCTGCAAAATGAAGCATCCGGCGGGGGGGGGGGGGAATTCGGTATCACGCGCGCCAACGGTATACAGCGCGCCGAAACGGAGGTTTAGCGCGCCATTTGCGCGCTGGTTGGAGATGCTCTTAGAGCATCTTTAATCGCGTCTCCCAAATCGTACCGGATTTAGCGTTTGGGGATGATGTTTCTTCGGCCGCGTTCGGGGTGTCGCTGCCCAGTTGAGTTCTATTTTTTTGTTAGAGTATTCAAAAACACAACCATTTTATTAAACATAACATACAAATAAATATGTTTACTAAAATTGATTTCAAATTAAAATACAATAAGCAATAAGAAACTAAACAAATATAATAAGTGGAGCTAGATCAAGAAGACGCTGCATTTGCTGATAATCCTTTGACCCTCACAAATGCTCAACGAGATCATGTTGAAGTGGATGGATATCTGCGTGCATGGCGAGGAAATCAGCAAAATGTGCAGACACCTCATGATCAACCTCCGCAAGAGGGCCCTGACATTCATAGGAACCAACATATGTCCTGACCCGATTTTTTGCGGTCATCCTTGATGATCATGTTGTGCAACACAAGCCTGCATCACCTCCCACATTTGGTCGTGAGACCAGCTTAGACCAGGGTACCGAGCAATAGCAAATTAAGCTTGAAGCACACTAAATACCCGCTCGACATCCTTCCTGCAAGCCTCATGTCGCGAATCAAAGTGGCAATTCTTCTGACCTGATGGCACCGTGATTGTTTTGACAAAAGTCGTCCATTTTGGAGATATGCCATCGGCTAGATAATAGCCTTTGGTATATTGGTAGTCATTAATGTCATAGTTGCATGGTGGAGCATGACCTCCCACTAGTTTGCTAAACACCGGAGACCATTGCAGCACGTTGATGTCATTGTGTGATCCCACCATGCCAAAGAAAGAATGCCAAATCCATAGGTCATAATCTGCCACAACTTCAAGCACCGCACTGCAATATCCATGACGGCCTTTGTATATACATTGCCAAGCAAACGAGCAGTTCTTCCGTGACCAGTGCATACAATCGATGCTTCCAAGCATCTCAGGAAATTCTCTTGTTGTATTTTGGGCCATAATTATTGCAGTCTCTTCTTCAATTGGCCCTCTCAAGTAGTACTTGCCAAACTTTCCCACCACAGGTCGACTCACTCATGCGAAGGTAGTCATCATGTGTATCAGCAAGCGCTCCATATGCCCCTCCATCCTCTAGCGAGGCTTTGACTTCTTTCTTCCCGCCTTTGAACCTCCGCGGCGCGGCCTCTTCCTCTTCTCCGTGTCGGCGTCAAGAATATTTTGGAGGGACGCGATGATCGACAAATGCTCCTGAAGGTCGTCGTCGAAGTCTTGCTGTCCTCCATCATTTGGACGATCATCTTGTCATCGCTTTCCATGTCTGAAGCAAAACAAATGGTTAAAATTCATCTACGGCAGAGGAGGCAACGAACAACGACATGTTGCTCCTACCAGACAAGCCGCCGAATACCTTCTGTGCGCGGAGGAGGGCGGGTTTCCTGGTGCGTTCTAGGACGCGTTGGCAAAGCGGCGGCGGCGAAAAGGACGACGACGGAGCCAACCGTTACAACGATGCCCGACTCAGGAGAGATTGGCCGTCGAGGCGGCCGGCAAATCGAGCTGCGGCGGAGGGGAGGCGCGACGAGAAATAAAAGGCGAGAACCCCGGACGATAAAATGTTCGGGGCGCCCCAAAAACCTTTGAGGACGTGACTGAGGATGCTCTTAAGCGAACAATCCCACGACAATAGCATGACTAACGGCTCTAGTCCTCTCGAGCATGAACGCAATCATTCCTCTCTAGTCCTCTCGATAAGTAGTGAGATGCCAACAATAGATGGAAAACATATACTGTAGTAATAATACACAATCGTTATGCATTCAGCATCAAATCACTTCAAACGACGACATCAGTAACAATCTACACGCAGCAGATGATTACAAGAACAGGTCGGCCAACACATTCCCTATCCACATCGTACACGTTTACCTATATCAAACCCTGTAATGAATACACCCTGTATATTTGCCAACTCGTCATTTAGCTACAGTAGAGAGGAACATTCACAGGCTTGTAGAGGAATGTCTTGACGTTGTGCGAGTTCCCTGACTGTTTGTTGTATGTGAACTTGACCCCAGAGTGTGCATCGCCCCTCCTGGTGCAATGCTGGTGGAAGCTGCTGATGGGCCTTGCCAAGCATGACTCCCACCGGTCGCTCTCCGGCATCGTCTCTGCAATACTATAGATACCCTTGGAGTTTGTGAAGGCCTGGTAGTTGATGACCTCACCAGATTTTGTAATGCACAGAACAGCAACTTCGGCACCTATAGCGCCACAAAGACATACATGAGCAAGAGGAGAATATGAATGATTGTCTTACAGAAACTTGGATTGCGCACAACGTAATGTGCAATCCAAAGCTAATAAACGAAAATGGGATAAGAGAAAGACTAACTAGCAGTACATGGGAGATAAAGTTCAAGATATGAGGGGAGAAAGAAGCAGTGTCATCAGTGGGATGGAGAGGCCCAGAGGCAACCAAAGACAGCTTGACTCAACTCTAGGAAATGGACACCGGCGACTCAGTGATAACTCTAGGAATGGCCACCAGGGAGTGCTGGACCGGCGGTGTTAACAGACCGGTGGAGTAGCAAAATATAGGCATCTCATTATGTTTATACTGATACTTTATATTTTGGCTCATAGACTTTCCTTCTCGTTGGCGTTCATGCGTTTTCTGATTCATCACTCGACAGGACCAGAACAAGCAGATATTTTCAGATTTCTTCCTGATCTAAAGATTTTTTTGTTTGATGAGCAAAGACTGAAGGCTGTCTTTAGTATATGATTTTGTGTGCATTAGGACAGGTGACATGTAACTTACATGGTAGGAGTCAGTATCCTAGCCTTGATTACTTGGTGCAGGCTATTATATAAGTCAGTACGTGATAGGAAAATGTCAAACCCTATGCAAGTTTCAGAGCCTCTAAGCTTCAGCTGGGACAATACCAACTGAAGCCTGGAGGGCCGCCTCCCCACTTTTCCTTCTGATCAGTCCCTGTTCCCAGGAGTGCCTTGAACCACAACGTCAAACCCTATGCAAGTTTCAGAGCCTCTAGCTGGCACAATATCAACGGAAGCCTGGAGGGCAATTATTCGCTCCCCACTTTTCCTTGTTATCACTCCTCCCAGGGGTAACTTGAATCACCGCTAACCAAGTTTCAAATACCACACCATTCACATGCCGTAGAAAAGGCTCCAAAAGCATCTACAATGTAGTTAAGGTATCCCCAATCTCCTTGCATCAGAAGTACTCCCTTTGTTCCAGTTCTACTGGAATTTTTTTCTCAGAAGCAAGACAAGCTCCAGATAAATTTACGCACTAAAGGTACTACTTCCTCCGATCCATATTACTTGATACTAACATAGATGCATCTAGACACATTTTAGTTGTAGATACATCAATTTTAGCATCTAGTCGTAGTAATATGGATCGGAGGGAGTATTATATTGCAGGCGGTACATTTTCATATTTAGCCATCCCTAATTCCCTACTTAGCTCAAGAGGCAAGAACTCATTTAGTTATCATAGAAATTAGAAAATTCCAAAACAGTGGAAACTGGAAATCTGGAACATGCGACCAACCGACACCTAGACTAGGAAGACTCCTAAAACCTCCTAACCTTTATTTAAGGGAATTCTGCAGTAAGTTCCCTACATCCTGACCAGTTGGGAGTTAAGTTCACCTCAGCTCCACAAATGTTTTGAGTTAACCAGATGCTTCTAGTTTGATTTGTTCCGATGACCAAAAAAAGCAGTTCATGCACCTGCGTACATTCAAAGAACCTGTATATACCAGAAGTCAAACTTTTTTGCTTGTTTCTTTGGTGCCTTTTTGCTCGAAAGATCAGTACATATAACGAGCCTGCATGAGGTCCAATCAGGCCCACCAGATACAAAATTGGGTGTTTGGTTGATTGCATGAGAGGTCGGGCTACTCCACCATGCATGCTGATGTGGTGGATTTGCTGGGCAATGATGTTCTTGAGGCTTGCATGCATACGGTGTGTGTGCCAATGATGTTGATGGTTGTATGCTTGTTGAGCCTTGTTCCATGTTTGAGCACGTTTGTTTAGTAAGGCTGTGATGAAAAATAGCTCGTCCAATTTAATAAACTGTGGTATGTTTTTGTGTTTGCTATGTCATGGTAATTGATTACAAACTGACCTAACCCAGTGGAACTGCTATCGCCATGTTGATAAATAGCTTCCACACTACTACTCAAGATGAGCTTGCAGAGTAAGAAATGGATCAGAGTCTGCATCAATTCTTCTTAGTCTTTTGGATGTCAGTAAGCTGTAAACAAATCCAAATGAACCTTCTAATAAATCCTTTTAGCCCAATTCTCTCTCACACCCCCCTTCGGATGCTAATTCTCTCCTGACCATCGCTTAGCAGTTTGGCAATGAAGTGACAATGTAGACATAACAACTTAGTGTTGGATAAATCCTTTTAGCCTCATTCTAATATTCCATTGCCTCTATTTTTTAGGTATTGGTGGATTATGCATGATTATTAAAATAAACATTTCGAGTCTTTATCGATCGGGTAGATCCATATGTTCTGAGGGGGAGACGAGGTGTAGCGCAGTCTGGTCAGCGCATCTGTTTTGGGTACAGAGGGCCATAGGTTCGAATCCTGTCACCTTGATGTGGTATTCACACAATGGGGCCGTAGCCTATCCGTGGTCGGGAAGGCAGGCGAAAAGCGCGCACAAAAGAAAAAGAAAGCAAAAAAGCTTATTTGGCTTATTTTGGAATCCATTATAAGGCTTCAAATAGATTGTCCCAAGGGCGCCATATTCTAGGAGCCCAAGTTATGCTATTGAAAATTAGTTCCTCTAGCAGTTCCGGTTTGAGCATTCCGTTCCCTTTTTCAAACTCCACTTCTTTTCATATAGCAATCCCCGATCAAAGAGAGAACAATATCCATTTCAAAACATTTCTAACGGATTCCTTGGTTCGGACCGACGAAGTAATGGCACTCGATTATTATCAACCTGGCTGCAATCTTTTCTCGTCGGTAAGGATTGCACCGGAGCACCTTCTACTTCTAATAGGCCATGAACTATAGATAGAGAAGAATCATTCCGAGCGAGTACATAAGAAGCGATCCACTTTTTTTCATCGGTTCCAGGCCAGGGGAAGACCAAAGATCTTGCGCGGCAGGTCCGCCAGAAAAGTTTGATTCTTTATCGGATCATAAAAACCTACTTTTCGAAGATCTCTTCCTTCTCTTCGAGATCGGACATCAATTGCAACGATTCGATAGACAGCTTATTGGGATAGAGGTAGATAAATAACGCCCCCCCCTAGAAACGTATAGGAGGTTTTCTCCTCATACGGCTCGAGAAAATGATTTGAATTTCTGTCTATAGTCTATAGTAATAGAAATTAGACTATGACGTGCATTCAATAGAAGCCCAAAGAGGTGCATATGGTACCCAACTAAGAATAGGATAGATATGTCAAAAGCAGGTCTGATTACACCTATTCCTAATCCTAATCTGATTACACCTATTCCTAATCCTAAATAGAATGTAAGGACGTAGGGATTTCTATGTAAATGGAATGAACTTATAATCTGATGATCGAGTTGATTCCATGATTATAAGTTCATAACCCTAGCGCCCATTCCCATTTTGGACTCATCCGCCTCTAGTTCGACTTTCTGTAATCGAATCCGAGCTTTTTCGAGTACACCTGACCTGAATATGGATGCTATTTGGGTGCCAAGTGACATGGTTTGAATGGGGCATCTTTGTCTAGTGACCTGATTACAAAGATATTGGTTTGCTGCAAAGGGTACAATTATTTAACACGGAGGGCAAGAAATGTGCATGGTATGATGAAGAGGGCATGCTTTTGTGTGAGGTAATATGTGAATTGATTATGATTGATGAATATTCATTTGAATTGCGCTTAATGGGTCTGCAAATTTTTTTAGTTGCAGAGAAGTGCCGTAGTTGACAAGCAAGGGTTTTTGGTGCTTGACTGCCCACAGCAACATCTGAGGTAAAAGCTCCTACTTTTTAAATTGAATCTCCAATAGCTATTGCCTGCAATTTGTTGCTGCTTCTGGTTATGGACAGTAAAGCAACTATTTTATTGTTTTCTCATTAGTGACTGTGATGTTGTAACTAGGTGCGTCTGCTCCAAGGTTGTCAGTTGTGATTTTGGTCACTTTCAAGCAGAGAAGCATGATGAAAATTGGTACGAACCACTTTTTGGGTTTCTCTTCTAAAAATGCACTTCAGTGGTTAAGTTTCTTCAATGTTGTCTTGCTAGCCAATAAATTTGAATGCAAAAAGTTGGTTTCTACTGTTGAATTCTTGTTCTATAACTGCAGACTTGACATGCTAAACTTGTCTGGGGTTAAGCTAGGATTTGGGTAGCTGGGACATTCTAGTATTCTACACCAAGTGACAATGGCAAGCAGGATGTGTACATAGTGTGCCTTGTTCTTTTTTTTTTTTTTGACTCTTTTGGTCCTGGTTAGAACTGATGGTGGTTGCTCTCTCCTTATTTTTGTGGTAAAACCGTAAAAGTGACACTTAGCTTGGTTTAATGGTTTGATCCCCCTGGGTCGTCACTGATTTTAACCTATATATTTTGTGGGTTGCTTTTTTGCTTACCTTATTTACACGGAAATGAAGATGTCAATTACAATCCAGATGTGCACCATTAGACTAGAACTGATTATATGTTTAGTATAATTCATGGTCTATAGTATTAGTGATTTTGGAGGGCTGTTATAAGCGTCGACAAGGCAGCTGCAAGGACAAGTGTGTGGTGAGGGTTGCGCTGATCAGTCAAGGACTCAAGGTGTTACTTTAGCATGGATGTGCCTATTTCTGTTGCATTTGAAAAATAATGTTGTGCCACCAGCTCATCTTTCAGAACCAATATATTTATCTTTGTGTAACTATGCAAAAATACCTATTTGGTTGTAAATATTTTCTGGTGCATTCTTTGTATTGCATTGTCAACATTGTTTACAAATAACTCATGCTTTTTTAATTACATCATGGAGTGGTCACTGGGTGCACAAATAGGTTAATCTCTTTCTCCAAATTTTCGCTGAATTCATTTATCACCTAAGTGTGTCTTTTGCATGTGTGCAGTTGTTTCTTTGATTAAAGAGTGTGTTTACCCAGTGATTTATCCATGCGAAAGGTGGACCTACAACCTAAACTCTGCTTTTCATATTCACCGTCATAAGGAGCCTGTCTTTCTATAGGGAGATGCATTACCAGTTCTTACGAGCGCTTGAATAATAAATGTGTGGTCCACATGTCCGTGGCTCAGTTGCTTGCGGTTAACAGACTTAGTCAGTGAATCTCAATTGCATATAGTGACATGGATAGCAAAATAAGATAAAATTATGGCTTGAATTCTGCCCATCCCACCAATTACGCCATTGGCGCAACGGGTCTGGACCAATAGGAAAAGGAGTATTCCTTCTATTATAGTTGTGTATGCAGCACCCACATTTTGCGAAACAAAAGAACAACCAAAAGGACAAGTTGTTGAGCTGACAGTCATGACAGCCTGTAACATGGGAGCGGGACTTCATGTATAGGAGTGAGAAGACAACTTAAGAGTATGCTAAAGCTGGATGAACTTGCGAAGAATACAAGCAAAAAAAACAGCTTAGGAAATCTAGCTTGCCTACATCTTGGAGCGTATGAAACAGAGAACCATGTGGTTCCAAGAAGCTGACATGTAATTCCGGTGCTTTTTTCTACATTTATCTACTAACTAGGGTACCTGTGTTACGTAGTTGCTTGTATATTGCAGAGGTTCGGTCAGTGCTCTGTAAGGAAATTCAGAGATCTGGTTGCTTATGCTTCTGATATCTGTATAATTAATATGCTCATGAAACCTTCTCTATTTGCAGTTTCTGAATGGCTGCTACTATGTTCTTTACATTCAGATTTATGCTGTCTTTTACCTGTACAATATTGTAGTTCCTTTGAGTGCACTAGGTTTGTTTTTAAAGCTATGGAACTCCAAACTGTGAGATTTATTTGTTAATTCCTCCTAAGACATATGGCTTCAATTCCAGCAACCTATGACAGCCTTCACGTTTGCTTCTCGCTTCCTATACGCCTAACAAAGGCTAACATTTCAACCACAATTCCCCACAGGAAATTTGCACGGAATAATACCAAAGCACTCTCGGACTCTCCACGCAAGAATTTCTCCACTAGAGCACAATTGGCCTGCTCAACGTTTCAACCCCTGTACCAGGTAAACCAACAGCTAAATTTCGAGATACCAAACAGCTGAACCAGGTAGGATCGCACCAAATCTAGCTCGGTGACAAGGTGAGCTCAGAGGACGGCGATGGAAACTAGATAAATCCGAAGGAGGAGAGGTTCGTTGGGCTGACCTTCGAGGATGTGGTCCTCCGGCCCGATGGCAGAGTCGGCGCAGACGTCACAGACAACGCGGCCGCGGATCTCCCCCGTCCACGCATCGGCCGCCGGGGCCGCAGCCAAGAGGAACGCGAGGAGGGCCAGGTGGAGGAGGAGCAGACACCTGTGAGGGAGAGGACACGGCGCCGTCGCCATGGATTCGGTTGCTCGTCGAGCTACTCTTTCCTAGTGCGGTAGGTGTGGAATGGAACGGTGACGGCGAGGAGTACGCGGCCGGTCGGTGGCGGCTCCAAGATGAAGAGGAAGAAGAAGTAAACTTTTTGCGAATTGTGTTAGATTAGGGGCGTGTTTGGTTGTTGGCAGGATTTTATCAGACTAGAAATAAATAAACAGGCGATTTCAAAAAAAGAAGATTTCAAAAAAAGAAATAAATAAACATGCACATGACTCCTTAAGCTTAGAGCATCTCAATCGGCCACGCTCTATATTAACAAGGAAAAAAAACGTTCCTCCAACAGACGATTGTAATCTGCACGGCGCTGTAAATTTTTTTTAGGCGTGAAACATTTTGCACTATCCTAAGCGGTAAAGTTTGGGCGCCGGCTGCAGCACGCGGCATCACTCCACCCGCGCGCGAAGAAAACCTGCCAAGAACTTTCCCTCCCGCGCTTCGCCGCCCCACCGCCAAATCCTCGCCTCCGCGCGGCCGTCGACGCAATTCCGGCGATGGACGGCTGTCGAGGTGGCTCCTCAGCAATGCCCACCATGAGGGGTTTAGGGTTGACAGAAGGCAACGATGAAGATTCCGGGAGCGAGAGAAGGCACAGCGTACCCAGGTTCACGTCCCCGCGGTGGAGGATCGCTACGTCCTGCTAGCAATCTACTATATGAATATATGCGTACAGGGGGTCGCTGTTGGCGAAGTTGTTGTATCTAGTCTAGTTCTAATCTTCGAGTTGCGATGTCTAGGCATATCACGTGTATGTTTTCTGTTTCTGAATCTCATCTAAGGGGTGCCCCCGTCTGGCTTTATATATGCAACTAGACTAGGGTTTACAAGAGTCTTAGTAGAATACAAATTGGAGTCTTCTTTCTTGTAGTCCAAGTTGATATTACGTGTGGATCCAACTTGTCGAGTCCTTGTGCTGGTCCATCTTCATAATCTGCACCGGGTATAGCAATGTCAGATATCCGAAGGGTAATACCAACATCAGTAGCCCCCGAGTGTCTAGCCGAAGTGAAGCTTCGGGCAGTGACTAAAGTTGTCATCATCCGAATGTCTTGATCATCCAAAGAATGTTGAATCTTGTGCTTGATGTAGAGTCGAAGTTGTTTTTTATCGGGTGCGCAAACAACGGTCCCGATGGGAGTAGCCCCCGAGTCTATGAGCGGGTGCTCGCAATCGTGCGTAAACTCAAGTTGTACTACTCGAAGATCTTGATGTTGATGTCGACGTCTTCGAATTATTCCATCATCTGATACTTTCAATCTATCGGGTCTTCAAAAAGGTGCAAGCTTCGAGAGAAGCCAAAGAGCTAGATTGTTAGAACCTTCGGGTATGTTCTTCTTCATCGACGATGCTTCCATCTTTTATCGGGTGCGCGGCCAGCGCTCCCGATGGGAGTAGCCCCCGAGCCTGTAGATGAATATGAAGTAGTCATGTATAGGGTGTAAAATGCTGAGTTGAATATCGTAAACTTCTTTGAGTTCTGACAACATTTGGATGCTTTTTATGATGTCAATGATTTTGATGATGTCACATAGGAGTTGATGATTTTGATGATGTCAGAGAGGAGTTAATGATTTTGATGATGTCATAGAGAAGTTAATGATTTTGATGATGTCACGGAGGAGTCGATGATTTTGATAATGTCCCACAGGAGTTGATGATTTTTTTCATCATGATAAAGCATGGTTGCTTGCAGGAGTGTCTTCAGGTGCCGACGGAATTTTTTGAGTATTTTTTATTGAGCTGTAGGCTTTGGCGTGCTAGCTCTTTTGCATCGGTATTATGATGCTTGTAATTTGTATAGTAACGGCAGCAAAAATTTTAGTGATCAACTCATGTTGCAGGCCCAATGGACCCGTAGTAATCGCAACTTTGCTAGAACCGAAAGTGTGTTTTTGAGTTTTGTTGGCAGCAGCCCCCCAAGTGAATCGAGGGAACCATGTGCACTATCGACTCCATAGCTCTTGGTACTCTATGTTTGATGTACCTGCATGGGTATATCTTGGTTTGTATCGTTTTCATCATCTACAACGCTCACATGTTCCCTGAGGCTTTGACGAAAAACGATTTGCACTTTGTCGTATTTTTTATGACCTTTGATTGTTATCGATTGCAACACTCGCATATTCCCTGAGGCTTTGATAAAATCATTGATAGTCTAAGGATTCTTCATGTATTCTTGAATTCCATCGCTCATGATGAGAGTAAACGCAATAGTCAAAGATCTTCCAGGAGCTCCCAAGTAATTCCAGCGCTCTCGAAGGTGCATCGGGTCAATAATATATAAGATAACATCCATTGAAGATCACGGGCGATGAATACACTGACCCAGAAGTGCATCGGGTCAATATTATATAGACATAGAAGATAAATCCATTGATAACCATAGAGATGAAGCCAGTGACACGGGAGTGCATCGGGTCAATATTTATATAGCCATAGAAGATAAATCCATTGATAACCATAGATGATGAATCTACTGACCTGGAAGTGCACCAGGTCAATATTTACATAGCCATAGAAGATAAATCCATTGATAACCATAGATGATGAATCCACTGACCCGGAAGTGCACCAGGTCTGTATTTATATAGCCATAGAAGATAAATCCATTGATAACCATAGATGATGAATCTGATGGGGTTCGTTGCATAGAAAACAAAAAAATTCCTACCGCAAGACGAATAAAACCAACAGATCTAATCTATGGAACACCCAAGATCTAATCTACAAGATCGAAGCAACGAGATAGAGATGAGACTAACCCTCGAAGATTCCAAAGCCTACGAGATTAATCTCGTTGTTGGTGTAGACGATCGTCCCCGGTGCTGCAATCCGACAACACTTCCGTACTCGGTCGCGCGTACGGTGTCGATGAAGCTCACTCCTCTCCCGTTCCAGCGGGCAGCGGAGGTGTGGTAGATCTTCTCCAAATTCCAGCAGCACGACGGCGTGGTGGTGGTAGTGGAGGAAGAAAACCGCAGGCTTCGCCTAAGCCGGAGCAGCCGTATGGTGGAGGGAGAGGCGGCCGGAGGAGGAGGCAATGATGGGGGTGGTGGCCGGCCACCCCCTCCCTCTTTATATAGGGGGCCAGCCGGCCGGGGTGGCCCCCTTCCCATCTAGGGTTAGGGGGCGGCGGCCAAAGGGGGAGAGGGCTTTCCCCTCCCCCAAGTTGATCCCCCAGTGGAAACCCTAGGGGGTTGGCCGGCCCGGGCCTTGGGGAGCATGTGCCCCCGGCCCATTAGGCCGTGGAGCATCCCCTCGGCCCATTCTAGGCCTCCTAGGTCATGGGCCCCATGGTGGACCCCTCCGGAACCTTCTAGAACCTTCCGACCAACCACCGGAAAATCCCGAACATTTCCGAAACCCGTAAATCAACTTCCCTTATATGAATCTTATTCTCCGGACTATTCCGGACCTCCTCGTGACATCCCGGATCACATCCGAGACTCCGAACAAACTTCGTCTCCATACCATATTCAAATCTACTTATGCGACATCGAACCTTAAGCGCGTCACCCTACGGTTCGCGAACTATGCGTACATGGTCAAGACTCCTCTCCGAGCAATAACCAATAGCGGGATCTCGGAGATCCATAATGGCTCCCACATATTCAACGATGACTTAGTGATCGATTGAACCATTTACATACGATGCCAATTCCCTTTGTCTCGCGATATTTTACTTGTCCGAGGTTTGATCATCGGTATCTCCATACCTTGTTCAACCTCGTTACCGACAAGTACTCTTTACTCGTACCGTGGTATGTGATCTCTTATGAACTATTCATATGCTTGCAAGCTAATCAGATGACATTCCACCGAGAGGGCCCAGAGTATATATATCCGTCATCAGGATGGACAAATCCCACTATTGATCCATATGCCTCAACTCACACTTTCCAAATACTTAATCCCATCTTTATATATAGCCACCCATTTACGCAATGGTGTTTGATGTAATCAAAGTACCCTTCCGGTGTAAGTGAGTTACACGATCTCATGGTCGAAGGACTAAAACAACTATGTATCGAAAGCTTATAGCAAATTGAACTTAATGACTTGATCTTATGCTACGCTCATTTGGGTGTGTGTCCATTATATCATTCAACTAATGACGTAACCTTGTTATTAATAACATCAAATGTTCATGATCACGAACCATGATCATCTATTAATCAACAAGCTAGTTATACAAGAGGCTTACTAGGGACTCCTTGTTGTTTACATAACACACATGTATCAATGTTTCGGTTAATACAATTATAGCATGGTATATAAACATTTATCATAAACACAAAGATATTATAATAACCACTTTATTATTGCCTCTTGGGCATATCTCCAACAGTAATCCACTGACCCAGAAGTGCACCAGATCAGTATTTATATAGCGATAGAAGATAAATCCATTGCTAACCATAGATGATGAATGCACTGACCCGGAAGTGCATCAGATCAGTATTTATATGACCTGCAAAGTAGTCCATGGTCGATCTCTTGAAGTTATTGGCATCCGCGATGAAGATGAAGGTGACTGGTTGTCGAGGTAGCGGACGCAATTGAAATAGTTGCACGGCCAGAAGATGGGTGATGTGGCGGGCGCAGTTGAAATAGTTGCGCGGCCAGAAATAGTCGATGTAGCCGCGCGGCGCCTGGCCGGCATGGCCGAGGAAGAGGTCGCAGTCGTATGGCGGATCCGCGATGGGTGAGCACCCGAATATATCGAGTCCGCTCTGTCGGGTCCGCGACAGGCAAGCTTTTGAGTGCGATGAGTCCGCGATGGCGGGCACGGTCGACCGAGCAGATTAGTCGAAACTTTGTTTCAATCTGCAGTTTATATTGTAGTACGCAAATTCATGCGCAAATAATAGCATGAGCCAAAAATATTTGGCCAAATAAATTTTGCAAGTAGTAATTAATTGGAAATATAGCACTGATATTTTTGTATCGGATGTTCGTCGATGATGAGCTCGAATGGCTTGATCTATGTAGGGGAGTAGCAGTAGATGAAGAGGGCACAATCAAGGTGGCGGCTCCGCGACAAATGAGCGCCCGAGTGTGTTGAGCCCGCGATGTCGAGTCCGCGATAGGCGAGCCCTAAGTGTGGATGCGTTGTGTAGCCAGGAGTAGCCGACATGATAATTGTAGTTGATGCGCGAAGCCATGTATCCATACTATACATATGTATACTGCCCGGTATGAAGCTATTTCTTTGTGTAGTGTTTGATTTTGGGAGGTGGCGTTTTGGCTCATAGGAGCAAATGCTCCCATTATACAAAATATTAAAACATTAATTTTAAAAAAGTAAAAAAAAATTGACATAAAATTTTTGGTGTACATCGTGACATTCTATGTTCATACATAAGTTTTCGTGGAAAAACAACATTTTGTGAGGTGTGTACAAAAAAGACAAAAAAATATGTTGTACGTAGTCGTGTTACAAGCATCAAAATTTGTCTTTTTTACAGGAGCCACATAATTTTTTTTCTTTTTTTGAAAATTTGTGTACCAACATAAAATGTCTAGATGTACATGTAAAATTTTAGTTTAGAATTTTTTGACACTTCGAAATGTGGATTCACATAATGAGAGCAAATGCTCCTATGAGCCAAAGTGCATTTCCCTTGATTTTGCTTCTAATATATTTCTTGGAACTTCGCCCTGTTACCGATGCGGCGGATTGTCTTGCGCCTCCATGGAGAAAATTCTTGCTTGCCGGTTCACATGCCGGAGATAGTACGTAAGAGCACTCAAAGATTGATTGGTTGCCAAATTTGGCCGACTTGGTTGCCACAATGAAGCACACTCCGACTCATTGTTCTGATCTAGCGGCGCAAGCAACCGATGAAGGGACTCTCGCGTGGTCTTTCTTTTTTCTTTCTTTTTTCTGTAGATCCAATTGTTTGAAGACAAAAACTGAACCTCCTCCTTCAAGGACGATGCCTACGAAGGCAGAAACCAGCACCTGACATACCCGGTTACGGAATCGTCCAGCTGTGTGCAGCGATGGAATCTGGTGTAGTGATGAAGCCGCCAATGTCGAGTTGTACCAGACGATTTTCTAATGTGCCGAGCAACTCGAAATTTTGAGAGTTGTTGATGATGACGGAGTTAAGCGCTTCAAGGCGCGTGGGCTGACGTAGATCTGAAGTGCTTTAGTCGTGATTCGAATGTTGTTGTCGAAGATGAGAGATCCCGCCCGGATTACAAAATTCAGTCGTTGCTTTTAACACAGACAACGCCAATTGTCGAGACGGCTCCTCGGCAGTGCCCACCATGAGGGGCTTAGGGTTGACGGAAGGCGACGATGGAGATTCCGGGAGCGAGAGAAGGCACGACGTATCCAGGTTCACGTCCCCGCGGCGGATGATCACTACGTCTTGCTAGCAATTTACTATATGAATATATGTGTACAGGGGCCGCTGTTGGCGGAGTTGTTGTATCTAGTCTAGTTCTAATCTGCGGGTTGCGATGTCTAGTCGGGGGATACATATTAGAAGCTACTTGGATGCATGACCATATAGATCTGGCAAAGCGACATTGGAATAACAAGTGTTTAATCATCTCATTGTGTTGACAAAAAACACACTGCGTACTCTCATGCCAATTGCGTTTCACAAGATTATCTTTGGTTAGGATTACTTAGTGACGCAAATACCAACCAAAATCTTAATTTTGAGCGGTATCTTCATCTTCCAAATCTTCTTGTTTTTATCAACTGGTATTTCCGGTTGGATAATGGCATTGTACAATGAACTTATAGAGAATTTTCCATTGGATTGTAAGTTCCAACGAAATTCATCTTGCCCTTCAGACAACTAGATGGATTCCAAACACAACAGTAAGGCATTCCATGCAAGAAGTCTCGGGACGATGAAATCTCGTCTAAACGTCACTGTCGGAGGTGAGGTTGCCATTACTAATGCAAGGGTATCACTTTTGCGACGAACAATGTTGTATAACGCTGGATATTATTTAGACAGAGACCTATTCTCTAGACATGTATCCTCCCAGAATCGTATCTGCGATCCATCCTTAATAATGAAAGTACCATATCTGAAAAAACATTTCTTCGTTGCCATTAGGACAGCCCAAAAATACGAGTCTCCCGGTTCCCAAAGGATATGGGATAATGCTTTGTTACCGATGTACTTTATTCTAACCATGGTCTGCCGTACGTCTTCTTCGGTTAGTAGCTTAAAAAAGCACTTACCTAATAAGGCTGAGTTCTTGACTTTAAGGTCGTGAACTCCTAGCCCACCCATATCTTCAGGTTGGCATACGATAGACCAGTTGACCAATCAATATTTCTTTTTTTCACTATCCCCTTGCCAAAAAAATCTCGATCTATAATAATCGAGCTTGTGTAATACACCTTTTGGCAAAATGAAAAAGGATATCATATATAACACCATATTGGTGAGTACTGAATTAATGAGAACCAATCTTCCTCCAAGGGATAGCAGTTTACCTTTCCAACTACTAAGTCTCTTATGAAGTCTTTCCTCGACTAGTTTCCACTCAGTCATCCTTAATCTCTAATAATGAATCGGAATGCCCAGATAGTTGATAGAAAATTGGCCTTGCCCACAGCCAAACAATTCCGAATGTTCGGCGACTGAGCCCTGAGCGTCACCAAAACAGAACAATTCACTTTTATGGAAGTTTATTTTGAGTCCCGACAAAGGCTCAAAAGCAGCCAAAATCAGCTTTAAATTTTGAGCTTTATCGAGATCATGTTCCATCAATAAAATTGTATCGTCGGCGTATTGAAGGATTGATAAACCCCATCTACAAGATGTGGGACCACTCCTTCAATTTAACCATCAAATTTAGCTCGTTCGATCAATATAGCGAGCATATCCGCCATAATGTTGAATAAAAGTGGTGATAGAGGATCACCTTGGCGTAAACCTTTTTAAAAATGAAATGAGCCAAATATAAGTGTTTAACATTGCTCAACCTAAAAATGAGCTGATCTTGAGCGTTCACTAGCGCTCGCTTGATTTGAGCTTGTTAGCTTGAAATAATATAATTATGTCTAATCACTAATATGTTAAAATAAATAGAATGACTTGCTACCTTATATGATGTGAAAATGATATTTTCCTTCCATCTATGTGCAACAGAATCGAAGGTTAATATGGTGAGCAGTTAGTTTTAGGCATTAATGGTTCGTGGCATGCCCCTATAAATAAGCTATCATAGGCCTTCCGACCAAAGTTTGACTACATAAATTTTTATTATCTTAATTTTAATTGGAATAATATTTTCTAATGTTTTGTTATGATGTCATTTTGTGCCTTACTAGTTAAAAATTGCATTCAAATATAGGAAATTTCCTTGTCATTTTTAGCTCGAAACTAGCTCGAGATCAACTCGACATCGTTACAAGCTGATTATGATAAGGGGTTGCCCGATCTTCTCAGTAAGCGACGGGTGGTGATGAACACCCGATGGATGCAGCGGAGGAAATCGATGATATGGTGTAGATAACTTGTATGACGCCACGAAGTCTCTCGATTGATTCCTGTAGCCAATGCAACAGATCTCAATCCTGCAAGATATTCGTAACTCCACACACTTGCGCACGTAGCCGCCGACCACGAAGCGGTAGATTGCAATCTTCTAATCCCCAATGGAACAACAGATCACACAAACTTTCAGTAGCACAAACACCAGATCAAAACGAATTGGTGCGGATAAAACTGCAGATCGATGCGAATTGGAGAGTGGGATTCAATAGTTTTGCATAGCAAACAACTAAGAACTAGGGTTTATCTTAAACGTGGTCTAAAACTACTTTGGGGACGTCCTGGGCACTTATATAGGAGTTTAGGACGACCTCAGGTCGAAAAAGTACGAAAATAACCGACCTAGAATAGATCTGGTCGAGACAGACTCGGACTCGGCCGGTCTGGGGGCCGGTCGACCGGGCCTGGGACCGGGTAGGCCGGTTCAAACCAGGCCTGGCGCCGGGCGCAAACCGGGCGCGGGAAGTGCTCTGTAGTAACCCGTACGATTGCCATCAGCGCGTCGTCCGGTTGGCGCCGGGTTGGGTCCGGCGCGTGGTCCGGTTGGACCGGGCCAAGGACCGGGCGCGCATGCCTCCCGCTCCTCCCTCGTGCGTCCATGGAATATCTTCATGTCTAGCTCCTTGTCCAGCTTCACGTCCATCTTCATGTATAGCTGCTCCTCTCCTCCTCGTGCGATGTTTGCTCCCTCTTCATACCTGATCATACATAAGTAATAACACTTAGGCAGTATAAAGTTCTCATCAATCAAAGTATCGTTTAGGAACAAGTTCACCTGTTGTTTAAGTAGCTTCGCACGAGCCCTTGTAATAGGTCTAATCCTGACTTCATTGGACTTGAGCTTCACATCAGGATCATCTTCAACTAGCAATGACGGAGGTAGTAGTGAGGTAGGGATGTCCTCATCAGATTATGAGCCAACTTTCGCTCGAATCAGAGTTCGTTCGATTTTTAATATGAGCTGAGCTAAGCCTAGTTGAAGCGCTCAAACTCGACTAGCTTGCAGACCTAGCTAACCCTAGATCTGACAAGACGATAGGGCATCCCTTGAAGGAAAAGGCTAGTCAGGATAAGAGCAGAGGTGGCGCTAGTAGGACCAGTCGCCGTGAAGGGGGGAATCAAACAAGCCCATAAGCAATAAGAGAAACACTACATGCAAGGTGTTGCTTGATGGATGTCTCTTAGGGTGTGTTTGGTAGCCCGGGTGAGCTCAGAAAATCTCATCTCAACCCAGATAAACAGCCAATTTGTTGATTGGTAGCCCGGCTCGGTCCATCACGGCAGTGCCAGCCTCATACAGAAAAGAGCTGTCAGCCAGGCCGAGTTGGGAAGCTCGAATCGAGCTTCTTAGGTCGACCGAGCCCACCTCGTCCTGCAAACAACTGTAGCAGTGGCTCGTAGCATCCCCAGACCCCAACCACGATCTATTTTCCATTCATTTGCAACAACCGTAGCTCCTGTGGCCACGCTCCGCCTCTCCCGTCGCCAGCCTCCTCCCGCGTTCCACCTGCGCCGCCGCCAGCAGGAGCCGCCGCCGCCTCCGAGCAGCAGCAAGAATCGCGCCGGCGCCCTCATCATCACGCGACGGCCGATCTCCAGATGCCCCGTCGGCCGAGGCCGAGTCTGAGGCTCCTCCGTCGTCGCTCCTTGCGACGGCCGCCTTCCGCCTCTCCCGTCGGCCGCCCTCCTCCCGTGTCCTGAACTACGCGCGCCTAGTGGCAACGGCCGCGCCGCCGCCGACCAGCAACGGCTGCCCCGCCACCGAGCACCAGCAACGGGCGCCCTCTTGATCTCCAACGGAGGAGCAGCAACGGGCGCAGCACCGCCCGCCAGCGCACCACCGCCCACCGGCTACCACCTCGCGCCTCCGGCGCTCCACCGCCCGCCGCCGGTGCTCCACTGCCCACTGCCGTGGTGTTCCAGATACATGGACCCGATTGATTTTTTTAATTTTATTTAGGGTCTTTTGTGTAAAATTTTGGACTGGTCTGTAATTTCCAATGTTTTGAGCCAATCTCAACCCAGAGATGCTGCCAAACAATGTATTGGCTCAGATTCTCTCAACACAAATGGGCTACCAAACACGGCACAAAATCTCAAGTCAGTTTGGATGAGGTGAGATATCTCATGTGGGAAAGTGAATTCGAGGTGATACGGGCTACCAAACACACCCTTAGTGTCTTGGCATGTCATCATAGATGTGTTCGTTGCCACTGTCAATGCGTTTTCCTTTTGCCATGGGTGACTTTTTTGTCAGTGCCTCGTAGGAGTATCCTGTTGGGATCGTATGTATGTTCGTCCCTATGATCATGTGAGCTCATCTCATGGGAGTAGGTTGCTTGTCTCTTGGGTTGTGTCTTGGTTGTCTTTCCTGACTACGTTTGTAACGGTTTTCGTCTAGTTTTTTCTCAAATTAAATGGAAAATCTCTTCTTACTTAATATTTGAAGCAATTCTTTTGCCTCCGTTTTAAAAGAAGAAAAGCAATTCAGTGTTCTTTCCCTTCAATCTCAGCAGGCCCATATAACTCACTGAGATGCCCGCAAAAAAAATGGTTTCACTATAGTTTGGAAATGTTATACATTGATATCATGTTGATAAAATTGTCAACTAGCTCTCGCCGAATAAGATAAAATCATGAACATATCCTCAGAAAAAGAGACCAGAAGATCGAGCAACATACCATGCCCAAGGGAGCTTCTATTTTCAAATATCATCTTAAATCGCTTACAGGGTGTAAAACAACACCAATATTGACCTATAAAATTATCAAAATCTTAGGAGCATGCACCAACTGGGTGCACAGTACACACGTACGGCCGATCGAGATGACCTACATATTATGTATTGGAACTTAATTTGAAATCAGCTAGCTAGCATGGCTTTATTAATTTGTTATTTCGTCTAATCGCATCTGGATGAAGCCATGGCACGTCATCATGCACGACGTAGGTACAACACCCTATGGGTCAAATTAGCTTCACCTGTACCTACGGCCACCGCAGGTGCCCTCCCTTTGGCAGTTGAAATAGGCTGCCGCTACCGGACCACCGAGGTTGTAACACTCGGCCAAGTCCCGTGTGATGAAGTTAGAGCGCCACCCTGGTGCCGAGATCGTCTGGTGCACCGCCTGCCGGAACACCACGAACGCTATACGGTGGATCCCCGCCGTCGGCTGCGGCCTCTCGTACGCCACCACCTCAATTCCTGCGCACACAAAAACTCAATCAATAATACATAATGGTTCAGAACAGTTGGAGATGACAATTGACACATGATACATATACTCCGTAAGTTGAATTCTTACCATGGCGCACGTCACGTCCTTCTGGTATGTCTGTGACCAACCTAATATATGTATGTATGCAGAAGCAATTAGCTTAACTGGCTGGTATATATACATAAATTAATGAATGGTTTCGTCGCCCAAAAGGTGGCTCGCATTTGTGTGCAGTGTGCAATTGTGCATTTCTGCATCCATGGACGAAAAACGAAAGCATAGCCAGCATGCACTTACCAATGCACTGGTAGAAAAAAGGCCTTCCGTCCAGCCCCATTAGTCGCGGAAATGCAAAAACCGCGACCAAAGGCGGATTTAGTCGCGGCTCGGTTGCCCAACCGCGACCAAAGGCCTGGGCCCAGCGCGCTCGGTGGCCAGCTGGTGGACGTGAGGGGCTTTAGTCGCGGTTGGCCGGGCCAACCGCGACTAAATGTCCTCGAGCCTGGCCCAAAGGCCTTCGATCGCGGTTGGCCAGGCCAACCGCGACTAAAGCCCCTCCCCTACATATACCAGCCAGCGCACAGCACTTAGCCATTTGGTGCCCACTTCTCTTCACAAACTTCACAAGGGGTGTAGGTTTGCTTTTGGCTCTTCTTATGCACACAAGGTGTTTGATGAAATGTCCCAAGAGCATGAAACAAACATGATATGAAGTGTCGGAGCCACACTTGATCGAGCTTCCTCATTTATTTTTTCCTCCTCGATCGCGGTTAGCAACAACACACTTGAACCTTTCATATATATGTGTCATTGATAAAATATGCATATGTGTGTAGTTCATTGTTTAATTTCTATTTAATTAGTTTAACAAATGCATGCGATGGTTAATTATATATTTTGTATTATAATAATGCAGATGAATCGGCAATGGATGTACGCTAGCCGACTCTCCGGCGAATTCACTACGGGTTTGCAAGATTTCCTCGTAGTGGCTAATGCGAACAAGCGGTGGGGTTTTGTTATCTCGTCCATGTGTTAACCGTAAGAATCGGAAGGGTTACTCTTCCTCAAGGGAAGTTCACGTGCACCTGATTCGGCATGGTTTCATGCCAAGCTATAATTGTTGGACCAAGCATGGAGAAAGAGGGGTTATAATGGAAGAAGATGAAGAAGGGGATGACATCGATGAGAGCTATCTTGATCATTTCGGTGATACTTTCATGGATGATGCTCGAAGGTGGGGAAGGTGAAGGGGAAGGTGATCAAGAAGAGGCACGTGATGAGCCCGCCGATGATCTTGGTCGGACCATTGCCGATGCACGGAGTCGCCGCGAAACCGAAAAGGAGAGGGAGAATTTGGATCGCATGTTAGAGGATCACAAAAAGTCGCTCGTACCCAGGATGCGATAATGGTCCGAAAAAGCTGGGCTGCACACTCGGATTTGCTGAGATGGAAGGCACGGAAGGTGTAGCCGACTCGGGATTTGAAAACTTGCTGAAAATGTTGAAGAATATGTTTCCAAAGAATAACGAGTTGCCCTCCAAGTACGTATGAAGCAAAGAAGGTTGTCTCGCCCTCTAGGTTTAGAGGTTCGAAGATACATGCATGCATCAACGATCGCATCCTCTACCGCGGTGAATACGAGAATTTGAATGAATGCCCGGTATGCACCGCATTGCGTTATAAGATCGAGGCGATGACCCCGGTGACGATGTCGAGGGCCAGAAACCCAGGAAGAAGGTTCCCGCCAAGGTGATGTGGTATGCTCCTATAATACCACGGTTGAAACGTCTGTTCAGGAACAAAGAGCATGCCAAGTTGTTGAGATGGCACAAAGAGGACCGTAAGTCGGACGGGGAGTTGAGACACCCCGCAGATGGAACGCAATGGAGAAAGATCGACAGAGAGTTTAAAGATTTTGTAGCCGACGCAAGGAACATAAGATTTGGTCTAAGTACGGATGGCATGAATCCTTTCGGCGAGCGTAGCTCCAGCCATAGCACTCGGCCCGTGACTCTATGCATCTACAACCTTCCTCCTTGGTTGTGCATGAAGCGGAAGTTCATTATGATGCCGAGTGCTCATCCAAGGTCCGAAGCAACCCGGCAACGACATCGATGTGTACCTAAGGCCATTAGTTGATGAACTTTTACAGTTGTGGGGCAGACCCGGTGTCCGTGTGTGGGATGAGCACAAAGAAGAGGAATTTGACCTACGAGCGTTGCTTTTCGTAACCATCAACGATTGGCCTGCTCTTAGTAACCTTTCGGGACAGTCAAATAAGGGATACAATGCATGCACGCACCGCTTACATGAGACCGAAAGTGTACATTTGCCAAATTGTAAGAAGAACGTGTACATGGGGCATCGTCGATTTCTTCCCAAAAATCATAACGTAAGAAAGCGCGGCAAGCATTACAACGGCAAGGCGGATCACCGGCCGAAGCTCGCGGAACGCACCGGTGCTGAGGTATTTGATATGGTAAAGGATTTGAAAGTCATCTTTGGAAAGGGTCCCGGCGGACAATCGGTTCCGAAGGGAGCCGACGGGCACGTAGCCATGTGGAAGAAGAAATCTATATTCTGGGAGCTAGAATATTGGAAAGTCCTAGAAGTCCGCTCTGCAATCGACGTGATGCACGTTACGAAGAATATTTGCGTGAACCTGCTAAGCTTCTTGGGCGTGTATGGGAAGACAAATGATACAAAGGAAGCACGGCAGGGACCAAAGAACGCTTGAAAGACCCCGATGACCAGCATCCGGAATGGTTTCAAGGTCGTGCCAGCCTACGCTCCGACCAAAGAAGAGAAGGTCATCTTTTTTGAATGCCCGAGCAGTATTAAGGTCCCGTCCGGATTCTCGTCCAATATAAAGGGAATAATAAACATGGCGGAGAAAAAGTTCCAAAACCTGAAGTCTCACGACCGCCACGTGATTATGACGCAATTGCTTCCGATTGCTTTGAGGGGCTCTCGCGGAAAATGTTCGAGTAGCCATTGTGAAGCTATGTGCATTCCTCAATGCAATCTCTCGAAGGTAATCAATCCGAAGTTCTACCACGGTTACGTAACGATGTGGTCCAATGTCTTGTCGGTTTCGAGTTGGTGTTCCCGCCATCCTTCTTCGATATTATGACGCACCTCCTGGTTCACCTAGTCGAAGAGATTTCCATTCTCGGTCCCGTATTTCTACACAATATGTTCCCCTTCGAGAGGTTCATGGGAGTATTAAAGAAATATGTTCGTAACCGTGCTAGGCCGGAAGGAAGCATCGCCAAGGGCTATGGAAATGAGGAGGTAATTGAGTTTTGTGTTGACTTTGTTCCCGACCTTAAGCCGATTGGTCTTCCTCGATCGCGGCACGAGGGGAGACTAAGTGGAAAAGGCACGATCGGAAGGAAATCAACGATATGTATGGACGGCCAATCTCCGATCGAAGCACACCACACGCTTCGACCAATTCCAGCTTGGTGGCTCCGTACTTTGAGAAACACAAGAATATTTTACGCTCGGACAACCCGGGAAGCCTCGAATCCCGGATTAGGAAGGCCCACATGGAGACTTTCGGCAGTTGGTTGAGAAAACATTTAATGAGTGACAATGAGGTTGTAGATCAGCCTGTACATGTTGGCCAAGACACCATCTTCGACTATAACGACTTTCCAAGGGTACGAGATAAATGGGAATACATTTTACACGATCGCCCAAGATAAAAAGAGCACCAACCAAAACAATGGTGTCCGCTTTGATGCAAGCAACCGAGAATGGGCAAAAGGTCACATATTATGGTTACATAGAGGAGATATGGGAACTTGACTATGGACCCTCCTTCAAGGTCCCTTTGTTCCGGTGCAAATGGTTCAAGCTAACAGGAGGTGGGGTAAAGGTGGACCAAAGCAATACGGAATGACAATGGTGGATTTCAACAATCTTGGTTACCTTGACGAACCATTCGTCTTAGCGAAAGATGTCGCTCGGGTTTTCTATGTCAAGGACATGAGTAGCAAACCGAGGAAACGGAAAGATAAGAAAACGATCGGTACATCATGCGATGATCCAAAGCGCCACATTGTTCTTTCAGGGAAAAGAAACATCGTGGGAGTGGAGGACAAGACAGACATGTCGAAGATTATAATATGTTTGGTGAAATTCCGCCCTTCAAAGTGAACACCGATCCAAGCATTAAGTTAAATGATGAGGATGCTCCATGGATACGGCCCAATCGTAAGCAAGTAGGGACACAAGGGAAGAAATGATGTGTAATAATTTATTGTACCAAACTTTGTTGAATGGATCATGTGAATTATATTGCCCGTGATGTGTTTTCGTGTCCATTTTCGAATGATTCGATTGATTCGAGATAGCACTGATGATACATGAAATTTGGAGTGATTTAGTCATACTCCTGCCTAGGCGTATAATATGCATACTCGTAGTCTTCATAGCCGCCGCCGTTGTACCGGTAGTCGTCGCCTTCTAAGTTGCCGCCGTCGTCGTCGCTTCGTTGTCGTCGCTGTCGTCGGGCGGCGCTCGTGGCTCGAACCGAGGGTAGCGCAGGCGGGGATATCGCCGGCCGTGATGTAGTCCATGACGCTCCTGCAGTCCGGCCGTACCACCATAGCCGACGGCCGGCCTCGTGGAAGTTCCCAGGAGGCAGACCGTCCTCCTCATACCTAGCGAGCGCCCTATCACGTCGATTGATGAAGAAGGCGTCCCAAGTATGCTGGTTATCGGGATGCCAACGGGGATTCATCCGCTGCTCCGGCATGAGGTCGAGGTAGTAGTGGTTCGTGATGGCTGCCCGGCGCGCAGTACCCTAAGGGACGGGAGGGACCGGCACGCCGCCGGCGCTAGGCTCCGACCGGCGGGGACGCGGTAGCCCGGTGGGCAAGGGTAGTTCGAGGCGCAAAGCTCCTCCACCTGCCTGGTAGGTTAGAGTGGGTGCGGTGGAAGCCATGAGAGAGTGATGAGAGATTGTAGAGATGTGATAATGCTGGCCAAGCCGGGCAACATATATGTAGTGAGAAATGGCGGGAAAAATGGGAGCGGGAAGATAGGAGGCGGGAAGAAAGTGACGGGAAGAAAGAGGCGGGAAGAAAGAGCTGGCGGGAAGAAATTGGCGGGAAGAAAGAGGCGGGAAAGACAGAGGCTGGAAGAGGGGGCCGGCGGAAAGACAGAGGCTGGAAGAGGGGGCCGGCGGAAAGACATAGGCGGGAAGAGGGGGCGGACGCCGGAAAGACAGAGGCGGGAAGATTTTTAAATGAATTAGTTTTATTTTTCTAAATTTTTTGATATATTATTTGTATTTTACAGATTTAGAAATGAATTAGTTTTATTTTTCTGAATTTTTTGATATATTATTTGTATTTTTAAGATTTTGAAATGAATTAGTTTTATTTTTCTAAATTTTTTGATATATTATTTGTATTTTACAGATTTAGAAATGAATTAGTTTTATTTTTCTGAATTTTTTGATATATTATTTGTATTTTTAAGATTTTGAAATGAATTATTTTTATTTTTATGAATTTTTTGATATATTATTTGTATTTTACAGATTTAGAAATGAATTAGTTTTATTTTTCTGAATTTTTTGATATGTTATTTGTATTTTTAAGATTTTGAAATGAATTATTTTTATTTTTATGAATTTTTTGATATATTATTTGTATTTTACGTGATTTAGAAATGAATTAGTTTTATTTTTCTGAATTTTTTGATATGTTATTTGTATTTTTAAGATTTTGAAATGAATTATTTTTATTTTTATGAATTTTTTGATATATTATTTGTATTTTACAGATTTAGAAATGAATTAGTTTTATTTTTCTGAATTTTTTGATATATTATTTGTATTTCTAACATTTTGAATTGAATTAGTTTTATTTTTCTGAATTTTTTGATATATTATTTGTATTTCTAACATTTTGAATTGAATTAGTTTTATTTTTATGAATTTTTTGATCTATTATTTGTATTTCCAACATTTTGAAAATGAAAAGAAATTTTGAAAAGGACCTTTAGTCGCGGTTGGCCTGGCCAACCGCGACTAAAGGTTGATTCCGCGGGAGCGCTGGAATTCGGGCGAAAACGCCTTTGGTCGCGGTTGGTGTGGCCAACCGCGACCAAAGGGTACCCTTTAGTCGCGGTTGGCCACACCAACCGCGACCAAAGGTCCCTCCCTATATATAGCGCGCCCGAACCGCCGCCGCCCATCTTCTTCTCCGCGCGGTTTTCGTCGATCTCTCCCGAAGTGCTGCCGCCGATCACCGCCATCGCCGCACCAACGCCGACGCCCGAGCCGCGGACCGCCGACGACGCCGCCGCCCCGCCCTTCGACGCCGACGCGCCGACGTGTGTACGTCTCCTCGCGCGCGCCGCCGGCCGCGTCGCTCTCCCGCTTGCATGCGCGCGCACGCGCGCGCCGCCGCCGCGCACGCGCCGCCGCCGCGCTCGCCGCCGCCCGGCCCGCACGCGCCGCCGCGCGCGCACGCGCGCCGCCGCCGCACTCGACGCACGCGCCGCCCCGACCAGCCACACACGCGCGTTACAGAGAGGGAGAGAAGAGAGATCGAGAGGGCGCCGCCGGATTTTTTTCTTTTTTTTTATGTTTTGTTTGTTATTTTTAATTTTAATTATGCTTAACAAAACTTTGTAATTAACTTCACAGAAACTTAAAACTTAAAACTTAAAACTTTGTAATTAACAAACTTAAAACTTAATAAAATTAACTTTGTAATTAACAAACTTAAAACTTAATAAAATTACGTGGAAAGAAGGGTTCTCCCAGGACGATGACCCGTACGGTTACAGAAGCCGTAAGAGAAAGTCGGATCGGGATGCCGATGTTGTGGCGCGGTTGGCATCGGAAGTCGATGAGATGAAGAAAACCCTGTCTATACTAGTACAGGAGAGATCGGCAGCTGGACGCATGAAGATCATCCGACGGATCTCGGAAGCCAGCGACGGAGAAGCGGCGTGGCTTCCACGGAGGTCCAGCCGGCTACCGATGCACCGGAGATCCAAATTATCGCACCGGAGCCTCCTCGCTACCCCGTGGACGATGTAAAGGAGATGAAAGAATGTCATCCGCATTATCCTACTGGGAACATGTCCACGAAGGTAGCCATCGGCGATGCTTTGTCATGTGAGCTCGGAGCACTCCACCACAACAAACCCATTGCGGATGGCTATGCTCGTGTCACGGTGGAGGAAATAGTCCCGGGGTTTGAGGACACTGGAGATTGACATTGCTACACCCGAAGGGGAGACAAGACTTGGAGGTGTCAAGCGCCGGCTTATTCTCTCGGAAAAGAAGTTTATCAAGTTTCCAGACGAGGCGCCAAGGCGAACAAGTCCACCCCCCTCCGGTGGTGGTGGCGGCGGCGGCGGTGGTGGCGGTTCACCTACCCCCCCTTCACGTCGGCCCGACGCCGCCCCCAATTCACCTCCGGCGGGTAGCGGCACGCCGCCCCCCAGTCCACCTCCGGCGAAGAAGCAGTCGCCCCCGGCAAAGAAGCAGAAGCAGTCCTGGGTTATTAACCCGGATCCTTATGTACCTAGGACCACAAAGATACCGGAGCCATCACTGAAGCCTCTCACCCCGAGACCTTGGGAACTTAGTGTCGAGGAAAATGCAAAGGCCGTGGCTGCTCGGCATGAGAAATGGCAGGCGGACTGCAAGAAGAAAAGAGAGCCCGAGCCCAAGCCGGTATATTCGACAAGCAAAAGAAGTGGGCTAAGTCATTTTTGACCGAACCGTCCCAAGCCGCGAAGAATCTGCCTGACTACTATTCACATGAACTTCGTAGGCAAGCATTCATCTTCAAGGAGAAGCAAGAGTTGGCGGAGAAGCAGGAGAAGAAAGCCTTGGAGGAGGCCGAGAAAAAATTACAAAGTAAAAAAGAGGGGAAACAAGTTGCCCAGCTCGGGGAACAGAGTAAACAATCCATCGCCCCTCTCATAGTGAAAGCCGCCGATCCGGATGACCCCCAAATCATAGCAGCTGCGGCAAGACATGGATTGACCGTAGCGAGTGCCACGGAACAAGCGGCCAACTTAGGTATCACTCTTCGTGCGGTGTTAGGCCTTGATGAGGCGCCAAGAATGAAGGACGTAGTAATTACATATGTGTCGAATGGGCCTCTCGTCGAGCCTGCGCAGGAAAAGGATCTACCTCCACAAATGACAGGTCTGCTAAATTGGTACAAGGCTTACATAAAATTAAAAAACGCCAAAGACTATATTTATGCGGAAGTTAGAGCTGAGCATCACTTCAAACATTACTATGTACAAATTCATCGGAGTGAATTGTTCCAGCTTTTCAATCTGCGCGAGCTCGACAAATCTATCATCAGTTGCTACGTTCGTAAGTGATTTATTTCTACCCCATCTCGTTCATTGCCTGCACTATATATATATATATTGTCCTAACTATCTTGTTGTGTATGCGGAATGAAGAAGCGGGAATGCATAATAAGGAACATCCATGATGTTGGGTTCATTGACCCACAAATCGTTAATTCATATGTGTTACAACATTTTCCCGCCGACATGGAGGCCGACCTGTGGATGTTTTTTTCAAGGCAGGAACTCAAAAGTGATATTCTATTTCCTTACCATTTTGGGTGAGTGTTTCTGTCTTGAGCACATTCTCTTTTGTTTACTCCATGCAAGGTATGTGGCTAATCGATGAGTTAATTATGCATGATCGTGCATGTATCGTGTCCGCAGGTTCCACTGGATTCTCGCTAGTAATTCAATTTCACGACTCCACAGTTCTCATCCACGACTCTCTGAATATGAATGCAAAGCTTTGGGCCGACTTGAGAAAAATGATGCAGAAGTAATTATATATATATTTTCATTCACTTGCGCTCTATATCGATCGGCCTATTTTGTTCATTTCCTAATATCAAGTAACTAATAACTCTCTTGTTCATTTAATTTTCTTTGCCTCGTAGGGTTTGGACACGGTTCGTAAACACAAAGGTCGGTGAATTCAAAAAAGAGCTACGAGTGGAAAAGGGTAGTGTCTGCGACCCAAGATATTCAGCCAAAGGGGACCAATCTATGTGGATACTATGTTTGTGAGATGATCCGGAGATACACCTCTCGAGCGGATTTCGTGTCCGAACAACATTAGCAGGAATAACCTTCGGAAGACGCTTAGTCTAGAAGCTCGCTTCCGACCACTTCAAGAGGAACTAGCTGGATGGATCGCGAAGCAAGTCATCGATCCTAGAGGAGAACACTATGTAGAGGACGTAGAACTTCATATGCGGTAAATCATATGTATGAAAACTAGTTCAAAATTGTATATGGCGGTCATCGATATTGAATATATATTGTCAATTCCTCTTGAATTCTTTTTGGTTCTAATTTCAAATTTGTTTGAAATTGTACGTTCATATGCATGTATATGTAGTATATAGTAGAATATGTGAAACTCCTTCAAAATTAAAATAAAACAGAAAAGAAAATAAAACAATACAAACTAAAAAGAAACCAGGTTTAGGGGGGCTAAAACCCTAAACTCGTGGCGGTCTTTAGTCGCGGTTGGCGAGGAGAACCGCGACTAAAGGTCCTCCGCCCGAAGGACCGCTGGCGGCCACGTGGAGGCGCCTTTAGTCGCGGTTCGTAAAGAACCGCGACCAAAGGGGGGTGGGCTTTAGTCGCGCTTGCTTGGTCGCGGTTGCGCAACCGCGACCAATGGCAGTTACGAACCGCGACCGAAGCCCTTTTTTCCACCGGTGATGGAGGTACTCCCTTTGGGAAGGGTTGCTTGGGGTAGGTGCATCAGGGTCTATCATCACCTAGTAACAAACATGAACAGATAAACATAAAATATCTATGCATTAGTCTGTCTTGTGAAAATTGTCAAAATATGGATGTATCTAGATATTATATAGTATATATGTACATTTAAATTTAGATGAATATATAAGATATGTTTGATGGAAGGGAGGGAGCATAGTTAGTAATGCATGTTTACTCACGAGCGTGTAGTGTGATCCGGGCATCCCCGTGATGTGCACCGTCGGCTGGTTCGCCACCTGCGACGGCCTCAGCTCGGACCCATTAGTGATTTCGCGGTTGCTGTACAACACCCTCAGCCGCGCCGACGCGTCGAAGTACTCGACGACGTTGCCGACGATCCCCCCGACGATCAGCGGATCCCTCGACATGCTCGCCACCGGCCGTGCGCCTGTTGCCTATAAGCTTACTTATTAGGTTTTAGACGTATATACTGCGTGGCTGGCTACTGCTACGTGAAAGCAAGCTTGTTGATACTCCTATTTGAAGCGGTGGACTGCTATTTATAAGCCTAGGTTCCACTACTGAAGTCCCCATTCATTTTCAATGTTGACTAGTATATCTTCCCCAAGATACGAGACGTCTGCCTTTTCACCATCTCCTAAACTAATCAGAACTTGAAAGACACTAGACTAAAAGTCCTGAGATGCGACATCGTGGAACCTGCTGACGTACGTGGCTACCAGTACTGCTACGTGAAAGCTTGGTGTGGTAATCTCATTTGCAGTGGTATGGTCTACTGCGATTTACATGCCTAGGTTCCAATGAAGCCCCCATTCATTTTCAATGTTGACTACTTTTCGAATGATACGACGTCTTCGTCCCTTTCCGCCGTCCTAGACTAAATCAGAATCTGTTGCCGCTCCCTGATATTTGATCGAACGGCTGAAGTGTTGCCGCCAGAGAATGGATTGCGATCCGACAGCTGAATTGTTGCCACTGGACACAGTTGGCGCAAAGTTGGAACCGAAAAATGTTTGATATATAGATGCTGTACTATTTTTTTTTTGAAACGGAGATGCTGCACTATATTATTCCTCGTCTTTTGAGGGGCATCTACTCTGAATCTAATTTTCTGTAAAGGTCCATCTCAGGCTACGCAAGACAAACAAAGCCTTTTGTGACCGAATGGATGGCCAGGACAGAGTCTCCCTACCGCCGCACATATATCAGGGAAACCAATGACCACACACATCCACTACGATTTTACGTAGGAGTACGTGAGCAGAGGTTCGTTACCGACAGAAGCCCAGACTATACAACAGGCGCGCCAGCTGCAGATATCCATCAATCCGGCCAAGACGAACAGGCTACAGCTAGCTGATGGCGACGGGGAGAATGATTAGATCGCCCCAGTACACAATGATTTGATCGGATAGCGCGAACAAGGTCCGATAGCGGCCGCAGGGGTAAAATGAGTAGCAATATATGTGGCCCGCATGCATGGGTAAAATGAGTAGCCATATATGTTGCCGCTCGCTGCAATATCAATCTACGAATGATCGCGTGATTGGCACTTGAAGTGTACGCAGGTCACAGGCCATGCAGCAGGTAGCTAACAGCTCCCCCGCTTGATCGTAATTTGCCGACGGACGCTGTTTGGTCGACACGCGTGACCCATAGGAATCTTCCGTACATGTGTCCTGGTCGCCTTGCGTGAGAATAACGGCAAATGGGTTCGACCCGGACGAATGGAACCTGGGTGCCCGCGCACCCGTTTATGAAAAGTTAAAAAATGTTATTTAAAAATTTTCAAAAAAATGTGAAGTAAAATTTTGCATAGACGCATTATGTCGATACTTCACTGTGTTTTCACGAAAAATACCATTGTGTGTGGCCTGCATAAAAATGACAAAATGTCCAAATGAGAATAGTGAACAGGACTTTGTACTATTCACAGGAATAGGAATTTGCATTTTGTCATTTTTGTGTAGGTCACATACAATGGTACTTTTCCGTGAAAACACACACGAGTAAGTATCAACATAGTATATACATGCAAAATTTTACTTCACATTTTTTTGAAACTTTTAAATAGCATTATTTTGAACTTTTTGTAAACGGGTGCGCGCGTACCTAGGTTCCATTCACCATTTCCGCAAATGGGTTACATTATCATAAAAAAGTTCACAAGACTAAAAAACGTCGCAGGTAATAATATTGTTCAGAGTTTACATATAACAAGCTTTAGACAATTAAACGAGTCACAAACACATGGTCCGCGCCACATCTTGTTTTTTATATTTTGAGCCAGAGGCAAAAGTTTTGCCTCAACTTATTCAGTTGGCTAATATTTCCCCCTAAACTTTACTTGGCTCGGTAAACCTCCTAAACTATCACTAATGGTCTATTTTACCTCTTTAACCCAAAATTTTGACCCACACATTTTTCACCGCGTGGGGTGGGGTTATTCATAGTAAGTAAAATTCAGGGGGGAAATATGAGCCAAGTGAAAAGTTTAGGAGGGGGGATGGACTTTGTTCTATTGGTTAAGAACTTTTAACTAGGTTCTTGTGTTGGGTCACGAGAAAGAGTGCCCCCCACAACAAAAGCCTACTCTTGCAACATATTACAATTAAAGCGCTTAGCACCCACTATGATTCAATGGTGGGCCTCATCTCTAATTTTCTTAACTACGATAGTTGGTATGGCGGACAAGTTTCAGAAAACTCTCGCCTTTTTTCCGTTCCAAATTTCCACACCATGAAAATGACGAGGGATACCATTGCTTTCTTGCTATGGCCCATCGAGAGGGTGATGTGTGATACGTCTCCAACGTATCTATAATTTCTGATGTTCCATGCTTGTTTTATGACAATACCTACATGTTTTGTTCACACTTTATATCGTTTTGATGCATTTTCCAGAACTAACCTATTGACGAGATGCCGAAGTGCCGTTCTCGTTTTCTGCTGTTTTTGGTTTCGAAATCCTAGTAAGGAAATATTCTCGGAATTGGACGAAATCAACGCTCGCACCTTACAATTCCACGAAGCTTCCGAACACCGGAGAGGGGCCGGAGGAGAGCCACGAGGCCCACCACACATGGTGGCGGCGCGGCCGGGGGGGGCGCCCCCCTGTTGTCTGGTCCCACCAGGGCCCCTCCGAGGCTCCCCTTTCGCCTATAAAGTCTCCCTGACCTAAAACCTCGAGACGAATAAGCCACGGTACGAGAAACCTTCCAGAGCCGCCGCCATCGCGAAGCCAAGATCTGGGGACAGGAGTCTCTATTCCGACACGCCGCCGGGACGGGGAAGTGCCCCCGAAGGCTTCTCCATCGACACCACCGCCATCTCCATCAACGCTGCTGTTCCCATGATGAGGAGGGAGTAGTTCTCCTCGAGGCTAAGGGTCGTACCGGTAGCTATGTGGTTAATCTCTCTCCTATGTACTTCAATACAATGATCTCATGAGCTGCTTTACATGATTGAGACCCATATGATGAGCTTTGTATCGCTACTAGTCTATGTGCTACTCATGTGATGTTATTAAAGTAGTCTATTCCTCCTGCATGGTGTAATGGTGACAGTGTGTGCATCGTGTGGTTCTTGTCGTAGATTATGATCATAATCTCTTGTAGGTTATGGAGTTGATTATCGCTATGATAATATTGATGTGATCTATTCCCCCTTTCATAGTGTAATGGTGACAGTGTATATGCTATGTTAGTACTCGGTTTATTTTGCAAAGATCTATTATGCTCTAAGGTTACTTAAATATGAATGCTGAATGTTGTGGCGCTTGTTAACTTCGGCTTGAGGGAGCTCTTGTAGCCCTACACAACGAATAGTGTTTGTCATCCAACAAAAGAGTGTATGTAGCACCAATGAGAGAAGTTATTATTTATTATGCGATCAATGTTGAGAGTGTCCACTAGTGAAAGCATGATCCCTAGGCCTTGTTTCCAATACTGCAAACACCGCTTATTTACTGTTCTCTATCGCATGTTTACTCGCTGCCATATTTTATTCAGATTACTATTACCACTCATATACATCCATACTACTTGTATTTCACTATCTCTTCGCCGAACTAGTGCACCTATACATCCGACAAGTGTATTAGGTGTGTTGGGGATACAAGAGACTTCTTGTATCGTGATTGCGGGGTTGCTTGAGAGGGATATCTTTGACCTCTTCCTCCCCGAGTTCGATAAACCTTGGGTGATCCACTTAAGGGAAAACTTGCTGCTGTTCTACAAACCTCTCGCTCTTGGAGGCCCAACACTGTCTACAGGAAAAGAAGTGTGAGTAGACATCAAGCTATTTTCTGGCGCCGTTGCCGGGGAGGAAAGGTAAAAGGCACTCATACTCCGGTCCCAGGTAACTAAGTTATTTTCCGTTGCCGTTGTAAGTGCTCGAAGCTATTTCCTTTAGATCCTGCAATCGCATCTTTTGGTTTCTTGTTTACACTAGTTAGGCATAATGGAAAGTAACAATGAGCTTCTTATTCTATTTCTTGAGTTAAGACATGGATTGTTTGCTGCGAAAATTAAAAAACCTATGGAATCTTATTTGCATGCTAGTAGCAATGATATTAGTATGAACGCTTTGAACACCATTGTTGCTAATGATATGGAAAATTCTAAGCTTGGGGAAGCTGGTTTTGATGAGCATGACATTTTTAGTCCCCCAAGCATTGAGGAGAAAATTTACTTTGATGATACTTTGCCTCCTATTTATGATGATTACAATGATAGTGGTCTTTTGGTGCCGCCTACTATGGAGAGTAAATTTTATTATGATTATACTATGCCTCCAACACTTGATGAGAATAATAATGATAGCTACTTTGTTGAATTTGCTCCCACTACAACTAATAAAATTGATTATGCTTATGTGGAGAGTAATAATTTTATGCATGTGGCTCATGAAAAGAATGTTTTATGTGATAGTTATATTGTTGAATTTGTTCATGATGCTACTGAAAGTTATTATGAGAGAGGGAAACATGGTTATATGCATCTTAATAATATTAAGTTTCCCCTCTTTATTTTGAGAATCTTGAAATTGCGCTTGTGTTGCCTTCCTATGCTTGCCACTTTGTTCTTCATGAATCTATTTGTGTACAAGATTCCTTTTCATAGGAAGTGGGTAAGGCTTAAATGTGTTTTGAATTTGCTTCTTGATGTTCTCTTTTTGCTTCAACTCTCATCCTTATGAGAGCATCATCATTAAAATTGCTGAGCCCATCTTAATGGCTATAAAGAAAGAACTTCTTGGGAGATAACCCATGTCTTTATTTTACTACAGCACTTTTGTTTTATATTTGAGTCTTGGAAGTTGTTTACTACTGTAGCAACCTCTCCTTATCATGTTTTTGTGCCAAGTAAAGTCTCTATGGTAAAGTTGATGCTAGATTTGGATTACTGCGTAGAAACAGAATTGCCAGTTCTGTCATGAATTCGCGCAGAAGTTTCTGTAGGTAACTCAGAAAAATCTGCAAATTTACGTGTGTGATCCTCAGATATGTACGCAACTTTCATTAGTTTTGAGTTTTTCCATTTGAGCAAGTTAAGTGCCCCTGCAAAATTCGTCTTTACGGACTGTTCTGTTTTTGACAGATTCTGCCTTTTATTTCGCATTGTCGCTTTTGCTATGTTGAATGAGTTTCTTTGTTCCATTAACTTTCATAAGTTTTGTGCAATGTCCAGAAGTATTAATAATTATTGTGTCACCTCTGAACATGTGAATTTTTATTATGCACTAACCCTCTAATGAGTTTGCTTGAAGTTTGGTGTGGAGGAAGTTTTCAAGGGTCAATAGAAGAGGGTGATATACTATGATCAAGAAGAGTGAAAGGTCTAAGCTTGGGGATGCCCCGGTGGTTCATCCCTGCATATTTTAAGAAGACTCAAGCATCTAAGCTTGGGGATGCCCAAGGCATCCCCTTCTTCATCGACAACTTATCAGGTCACTTCTAGTGAAACTATATTTTTATTCCGTCACATCTTATGTACTTTACTTGGAGCGTCTATGTGATTTTATTTTTGTTTTGTTATTTTCATTCTCTGAATAAATTCATGCTCATGTGTGGGAGGGAGACACGCTCCGCTTTTTCATATGAACACTAGTGTTCTTCATTTTTGCTTTTAATGTTCAAGGGCGAAAGTTGATCGCTTCACTTGTTGCTATTTGGTTGGAATCAGAAAATGCTTCATATGGTTTTGAATAACTTGATACTTGGCAATTTTTTTGAGCTCTCATAGATCATGTTTAAGCTCTTGCATCATGTAGTTTAATCTATTAATGAAGAACTACATAGAGCTTGTTAAAATTTGGTTTGCATGATTGGTCTCTCTAAGTCTAGATATTTTCTGGTAAAGTGTTTGAGCAACAAGGAAGATAGTGTAGAGTCTTATAATGCTTGCAATATGTTCTTATGTAAGTTTTGCTGTACCGGTTCATACTTGTGTTTGCTTCAAACAACCTTGCTAGCCTAAGCCTTGTATTGAGAGGAATTCTTCTCGTGCATCCAAACACCTTGAGCCAAAATCTATGCTATTTGTGTCCACCATTTCTACCTATTATGTGGTATTTCCTGTCATTCCAAGTAAATACTTCATGTGCTACCTTTAAACAATTCAAAAGTTATTATCTCTTATTTGTGTCAATGTTTTATAGCTCATGAGGAAGTATGTGGTGTTTTATCTTTCGATCTTATCATTTACTTCTGACAGACTTTCGCAATGGACTAGTGGCTCATCCGCTTATCCAATAATTTGCAAAAAGAGCTGGCAATGGGGTTCCCAGCCCCAATTAATTAACTTGCATTAATAATTATCTTCACATGTTTTGCTCTGATCTATCAGTAAGCAATTTAAATTTGCAAATAGACACTCCTCCATGGTATGTGAATGTTGGAAGGCACCCGAGGATTCGGTTAGCCATGGCTTGTGTAAGAAAAAGGTTGGGGGGAGTGTCATCTAATAAATAAAACTAAAGTACATGTGTAAACAAAAGAGAAGAGGGATGATCTACCTTGCTGGTAGAGATAACGTCCTTCATGGGAGCCGCTCTTGAAAGTCTGGTTGATAAGGTAGTTAGAGTACCCATTACCATTCGTTGACAACAACAAACACCTCTCAAAATTTTACTTTTATGCTCTTTATATGATTTCAAAACTTGAAAAGCTCTAGCATATGATTTAATCCCTGCTTCCCTCTGCGAAGGGCCTATCTTTTACTTTATGTTGAGTCAGTTTACCTACTTCCTTCCATCTTAGAAGCAAACACTTGTGTCAACCGTGCATTGATTCTTACATACTTGCTTATTTGCATTCATCATATTACTCTGTGTTGACAATTATTCATGAGATATGCATGTTGAAAGTTGAAAGCAACTGCTGAAACTTATATCTTCCTTTGTGTTGCTTCGATGCCTTTACTTTGAATTTATTGCTTTATGAGTTAACTCTTATGCAAGACTTTTTGATGCTTGTCTTGAAAGTACTATTCATGAAAAGTTTTGCTATATGTCATCTATCTGTTAAACTATAGATCATTGCTTTGAATCACTCCATTCATGTCATATGCTTTACAATAATGTTGATCAAGATTATGATGGTAGCATGTCACTTCAGAAATTATTTGTTGTTATCGTTTACCTACTCGAGGGCGAGTAGGAACTAAGCTTGGGGATGCTGATACGTCTCCAACGTATCTATAATTTCTGATGTTCCATGCTTGTTTTATGACAATACCTACATGTTTTGTTCACACTTTATATCGTTTTGATGCATTTTCCTGAACTAACCTATTGACGAGATGCCGAAGTGCCAGTTCCTGTTTTCTGCTGTTTTTGGTTTCAGAAATCCTAGTAAGGAAATATTCTTGGAATTGGACGAAATCAACGCCCAGTACCTTATAATTCCACGAAGCTTCCAGAACACCGGAGAGGGGCCAGAGGAGAGCCACAGGCCCACCACACATGGTGGCGGCGCGGCCCAGGGGGGGCCCCCAGTTGTCTGGCCCCACCAGGGCCCCTCCGAGACTCCCCTTTCGCTATTAGGTGTGTTGGGGAAATAGTGCACCTCTTCGCCGAAATAGTGCACCTATACATCTGACAAGTGTATTAGGTGTGTTGGGGACACAAGAGACTTCTTGTATCGTGATTGCAGGGTTGCTTGAGAGGGATATCTTTGACCTCTTCCTCCCTGAGTTCGATAAACCTTGGGTGATCCACTTAAGGGAAAACTTGCTGCTGTTCTACAAACCTCTGCTCTTGGAGGCCCAACACTGTCTACAGGGAAAAAAAGCATGAGTAGACATCAATGTGCTCGCACGAAACTTTGATGTTGGGTCATTGAATACTGACATTTGAAGAGGTGATGAGCCGCACCTTTTCCCTCTCTTTTGCAAAGTTGGAAAGGACCAATATTTGGCCAACCCCTTCTCTCTATGTCGTGCGAAATCCAAACTCTGTTTTGGATGATCAACCACGTGGAAAACTTGCACTTGGGACGGGGCCAATTATTCCAAATCACTGGCTTCATGGAAGTGCTGATTTGTCCCTAAAACTAAATATTATATGCCGAGAAGGACCAATATCCATGGTTGGTTGTTCCAAGGGGTCATGTCTGGGGAGTTCTCTGCTAGAGTCACAATTGGATGCGTTAGACGGTGATGCCTTCTCTAGATATGTTTATTTTGTGCACCCATTTGTTTTCATCTGCTAATTGTTACAATGCAAGATTTAAAAGTTGATGATGTGTTTAGACTTTTTCATGGTCACCAAGATGCAACTACCATATTTAGCTGAATGTGTACACCATTTTTTGGTACCTGAGTACATACTGCTTCACTTTATCTTTTGAATTCTCCATTTATTTACTTAATTGTCACTTAAAGGAATAGAAGCCTCCTTCGCTCGGTGGACAGTAAGCTGTCACAGTGATATCCAGCTTCATAAATATAGGATACATGCAACTTCAGGCAAGCTTACTACCGTGATCCTCTATCTAGTCGTCCAACTTCATATCTGCCAGGTGGGATCTTCCGTGATGGTTTTTGGATACCTCCTAGTTCTTGGCCTCGATGGGAGGCTTGTTGGGATAGGTATAGCGAAGGAGTGTCCTTCGCGGTAGCTAGGTGGGTGGCTAGGTGTAGGCGCCTCTCTCTATCCTGGGCAACATGCAAGGTTGGTTCTTCAAGATTTTTTGGGCGGTGGCCTTAAGCGGTGGGCCTGGCAATGTCAGGACCCATTGTCTATGGTGTTGGATGGATATTGTGGCTGTTTGGGAGGCGTGGTCACCATCAAGGGTCGGTCGTGATCGGGTGCTTCTGCTCTCACCCAGATCTATGACCTCGCCTATTCTGGCCACCCTGGTCTGGCCTTCGAGACTGTATTCAGACTTTGACGTCATGCCCCTCCTCTGAGCCATCGTCGTAGGTACTTGTGTTCATGTCCTTGGGTGTCGGACGAAAGCCTTTGGTCTATCAATGATACTTTGGTACCAATCCCTTATTGTACGCACCGTCTCAGGCACTTAGAGTCTACTGGTTGACTAGTGTGGTTGGTTGGCGTTTTTGGTGGTGCTCTCTTCTTGTGGACTTGGTTCCGGTTGCGCAGTTTCTTACTTGTCTCTCCGATCTTGGTATTTTGGCTGTCTCCTATCCATTTTTCTAGCCAGAGCGAGGGCGCATGGGTCCCTCTTCCGGAGTGGAGGTGAATGGTGACGGGGTGACAGAATGCCATTCAGGCAGTAGACGTGGAAACGACTTCTCCAGTGGCTCATCTTCACCGACATCAAGATCTTGCTTCCGATCCTCTTTCGACCATGGGACTGTTGCGACGGACAAGGCTAGAGCTTCTTTCAAGCGGCGTTTCTAGTTTATCTTTTGTTTGCTTGTTTTTTCTTTTTTGTAAGATGATTACCTCAGCACCTTGTAAAATCTAGCCGTAAGAGGCTTTATTAATTTAAAGGCGCGCATTTTCGCCTTCAATTCGCACTAGGGCTGAAAGATGATAGGAAGAAAATGATGGAAAAATATGGTGGAAGGGGTCTTTTGTCGTGTGTTTTCAAAATACACTTGGCAAAGCTACCTTTGCCAACTGTTTTATTTCTTAAACACACGGCAAAGCTCCGGACGGGAAACTCCCCATGCACGGGAAACAAAGGGTAGGCACTTGGATGTGCAGAAAAGTGTCGATGTGGGCCTAAATCTTTGCCAATTGTCCATTAGGTGACACTTGACAAAGAGTCGCTGCCGTAATGGCTTTGTGAAGTGGGGATACCACGGCCACATGTCCCTGGTGGTTGCCATGAGTGGCATTTTGGCATGTGTTTTCATAGGGATTTGCCGTGAAATGATTATTCGTCGTGCGTTTTCCGAGAACATTGTCGTGTCCCATTGTTCGCCGTGTGTTTTTCTCAATCTTTGATGTGACCGCGGACATTGCCGCGTGGTTTTGGGGCCTAACTCGGAGAGGCATGTGCTTGTCGAGTTCAGCGCGATTTCGCACATCGGCTGTTTTTTGGGTAGTGCTCCCTCCCTCTCTTTATCACTCGCCTCACATATGAAAATGTGGATTTCCCCTTGACAGGAAAATATTTTTTGTTTATTTCCCCTCTGTTTTTCTTTAAGAAGAGAATATTGATCTAATCAACTAACGAAGTCCGTCACAGAAACGCTATAATTGACGGCCGCATGTTATGCAGACACGTCAATGACTCATTAGTGATGACACCCTTGTCCTGTTTATTCTCGCCAAATCTTTATTTATTCTCGTTGGATCTTTAGAACTATTGACGCCGACAACATTCTTAAGCTCGCGACAAGAATGTCGTTGTTGTTCCCTGTTCGACAGATGAAGAAACTACCAGAGACGGTCAAAAATCCATTTTGTCGTCAGCGCTGCATCATACCCCGACGACGTATCAAATCCCCTTCAATGGTAAACATTACAAGTGGTTGTATACTCGTGACGTCGGCCTCTACCGTCAGCGGTGCGGAAAACACGCCCATCATTGGTAAGCCATTTTCTCGTAGTGAGACATCACGGGTAAAAAAATCCATGAAAGGGAACATTTATTGTGCAGAGAGGCTAACATCAGGGATCCATCAGCCAATATCACTAACGGCTCGATCGGGGAACGTCAATCATGTCGGAACAGAGGGCGCGACAAAAAAGAGGTGCGAGATATGCTGCCATCTAGGCCCCACAGTGCGCGGGGTGCCGATTTGCGTTGACTTGGCCGACGTACCCGAATCCACCACATACCAGTTGACCATGCACGACATTTTTCCCGAATCCCTGGCTCTACATGGTCTCAAAAACGAGAAAAAAAGTTTTGCGATCGACCACGGGAAGAGAAAAAATTGCAAGGGATGGATCATCATCAACCATGGTAGACACCCAGCTTCGTCGCCTATGGCAACTTTTTTTGTAGGTTGTTTGCTCAAACAACTATAATGTATAAGTTCCCTTGTACTCTCTTGGATACACATGGCTAAGGTTAGTATCAATAACCTCTCTCACTTAGCAATGACTTGAATTATAACCTAGGGTTCTACTAATGAGATGATGATGTGATTATCTAAACAGATGCATAGTTACCTCTCCTTCTGAAGTTTAGTGAAGATAGCTTTGGATAGAGAAGGGTAGAATAAGAAAATACTTGATGATAAGCTTCTGTGGATGTCATTGTCAGGGGTTCAAGACTTTAATTAAGAAAAATATCATACTCCCTCCATTCTTTTTTATAGTGCCTATTGTTTTTTGGCACGGAAATTAGCGCAAGCAAATTTATTGACACAAAACCCCCCAGCGCTATTTGAGAGGAAAAAAGAAACCGGAAGCAGATCCGAGACGTGATCTACTCCCTACGCGGCCGTTTCGTGAGAAATACACTTGCCTTAACGACACGCGCGTGATATACTCCCACGTATAGATCAAGGCTACTTTAGGACGGGAACATACTCTACATAAACAGATTCGTTCCAGATTGGTCCACGTATTTAGGACCGGAACATACTCTACATAAACAGATTCGTTCCAGATTTTCTCTACGTGATTGCATACCAGATTTTCTCTACATGAACAGATTTGTTTCAGATTTTCTGGACGGCAACAGATCGATGGAAGGGGTTATTTGCAAAAAAACACAGCTTTCCTCTTATATTCTGAAACAAAAGCGAAAAAACAATAGGCATTATAGAAAGGAACGGAGGGAGTAAGAATCATGGTAAGAACAATTATTTAGTTACAGGTATGGAAAAGATAAGTCAACAGTGGATTCCTAACTTTCTTGTTCCCTTATTTGTAGTTGAATGGGTGTCCATATGTTGTGGCAAGGAATACCATATTATGCCCCCTTAGACTACCCACAATGGGAGTATCATAGGTAGTATCATGCATTCCATGCATGCAAAATGCTGATGTGGCAGTGCAATTAAGGAAGAGAGAGAGGGTACTAGTATCATAGGTAGATACTGTATCATAGCACATACTACTAGAAAAATTAATGTCAAGTAAATCTTGTACATATATTTGCATTGAGATTCTACAAAACAATTAATATATAAAGACTATGATACTAATATATGATACCATGCATTGTGGAGATAGTAACATGTAGTAGTATCATACGCATGATACTTCTATATGATACTATGCATTGTGACTAGTCTTAAAAGATCTGGTATTTAATGCTAACAGAAGGTGTTGGTGTAATAGTTTTAGTTTCATTTAATCTAACCATAGATTAATCACGTCTATCCAAAATATGATTTTTAGCAAAGGTCACACTGAAATTTATAGCGCTTGATTTAATGATCTACTTCAATTCCATCAACTTAAGTAAAACTTCAGTCACTATGACAAGTTTTTTTAAAAAAAATCGCGAAAATTCTCCGAACTTTTTTATGCGTGAATGCAATGCACACATCTGTTACAAATTGATAAACACATGTATATTGTTGGATTTTCTTTGTCATTCGTGTCATGTTGTGAGTTTCACTAGAGTTGCGACAGAGATATTTTTTTGGCACCTTAAACTCAATTTATACATTCACCTATTTGTACACCAAGGTTCATGCCTTCATTCGAAATAGAGGTTTTCATCTAACAAAAGTGGAATAAAAAAATTTAGAGGACTAGTGAGCTAAACTTGTTTCATTGATCGTGAGTAAAAATATTGAAAACTATCTCTTAGAAATTCGATAGCTAGATACACTACGGGAGAAAATGCCTTTGCCGTGCGGCACTTTGGACGGCAAAGGCTGCTATATGCACGACAAAGGCTTTGCCGTGCGCGCACGCACGGCAACGGCTGCACGGCAAAGAAACCGACGGCAAAGCCAACGTTGCCGTGCGCGTCGCCGATCTGCACGGCAAAGGCCATTGCCGTGCGTCCCTATCTTTGCCGTGCGTGCATTTCTTTGCCGTGTGGCAGAGCGTTGCCGTGCGGCCTCACCTTTGCCGTGCATGGTGGCATTGCCGTGCGGCGCCACCTTTGCCGTGCGTGGCAACATTGCCGTGCGCGCACGTTGTGCCGTGCCGTTGGCTTTGCCGTGCGGCAGCAGGCCAGCGCGCACGGCAAAGACACTTCCAGCAGGCCTCCTCGGAGCTCCCAGGCGCACAGGTGAGCGCCACGTGGCCCCTTTGCCGTGCGTGTGCACACGGCAAAGTGACCAAAAGTCCTTTGCCGTGTGCACACACACGGCAAAGGGGCCTGATTTTTTCATTTTTTGCTGTTTTTCATTTATCCCTGCAGTTCAAATATTGCATTTCACAAATAAAGCATATATATCAACATATGATCACCAAACACATCAACAACACCACAAATACGTCGAGCAACACATATTTCATGCATACAATCCGTTACATAGAGTCCATAGTCCATCCACACAAGTTACATAGAGTCCATAGTGCAAATGTCCATTATTACAATCCATTACAAGCATACAAACCGACAAAGTGCACGAAGACCATGGCATCAACCTTGTCCTCCTCCGCTTCCGCCGGCCTCATCGTCATTGCCTTGTGACACTGTAACATCCCAAATTTCAATAAAAGAAAATTAGAAGAATTACAGAGAGCCAAATTTCAAACCAACAAAAACTTTTCTTTTTTGCATATAGTACCATGCCTAGGACTTGTGCATTTGGGTGATATGCCATGATGATTGATAATATGTGTTTGTGCTATGCTCTAAAACCCTAAGTTGATCATGAGAAGATCACCAAAGGAATAAATCAAAAAGAGCAAGAAATCAAATAAAAGAAAAACCCTAAAACCCTCACATATGCCTTATGGCATTTTATTAAATTTTGACCCTAGACCCATTTGGTCTTCACCATTAGTTGAATAATGACACTAAACACTTATTACAACTTTTGGAATCAAAGAATCACAATTCAAATAATTTTCAAATGCAAAACTAGCTCACATAAGATAATGGTCAAAATTGACAATTATAGTCTGATCACTACTTTGAGCCTTTGCCATTCATTTTTCCCAAACCAAATCTTGCTAACTCTTGGCACCATTTCAAAGTAAACATCAAGGTGAACAACTTCTGTAAAGATCATCATGCCAAAATCCTTCTTGATCATGAGCTATGCTCATCCAAAGTCTCAACTTTTTAACATATTCAACAATCTCCACTTAGCCAATTTTGCAAATTCTTGAATTCTACAACTCCACCACCACCTCTAATCACCTCTGGTCAAATACAACTTATGTAAACAAATACTTTTCACATAGATTCACCTTTTAATTTTTTCAAATTTAGCCAAATTTGCAAATTCCAAGTTCGGGCACTATTTGCAATAGTTGCAAATAGTGATCTACCTCAATCCCTACTGCCCTCTCTCACTCTAACCTGTCCCCTGGTTCCCCCTCTCCCTAACCCCAGCATAGGAACCCTAGGAGGAGAGGCATACCCAGCCATGGCATGGCCATGCCGGCCCATGCCGGCCATGCCGTGCCCTCTCTTCTCCCCTTCCTCCATTCTTCTGGCCCTGATGACCTGTCTCGCCACCACACCTCCCTACGATGCCCTAGCACCGCCCCAGCCACGGCCGACGACGACAGCCGCCAGCAAACACGCGCCCAGACCGATACGACCATGCCGCTCGCGTCGCAGATGTGCGCCGTGGACGCGCACTGGCCACGTGCCACGCCACCACCTCACGCTCGCCCTGGCCCCGCTAACTAGTCCTTGAGCATCACCGCGACACCTGGATGCCGCCAGACACGCGCACCGCCCAGGCCCGTGCTCGCCGCCGCCGGAGACGACGAAGAAATCCCGCCATTGCCGCGCAGATGCTCGCACGCGCCCGACCAAGTTAAGCACCGCCCAGCGTCGCCGTTGACGCTCAGAGGACCGCCACGACGTGTTGAACAGCTCCACGCCCCGCTTAGCCCTCTAGCTCGCCGGAACCCCGCGCCCATGTCGACTTCGTCGCAGCACCCACGGCCCCTTCCGCGCCTATAAAAGGAGAACCCCTCTCGACGAGTTCTTCACACCAGCAGCATCCCCACTCTCCCCTCGATCTCCTCGACCACTCCCCCTTCTCGATTCCCCAGCGTAGCTTGCCAATTTCGCCGCCGGAGTCCGCCAGTACCTCACCTTGCCGCCGACGATTGGAGCCGCCCCTGGAGCAGCCGCCGGTACCAGGAGCTTCGCCGTCGTCTACACCTTCCCCGAGCACACTGCCAGCCACCGCGGGAGCCCTGGTTAGCCCTCCGACCCCCTACCTGAGCCGCCGGCGAGCCTCGCTCTCGTCGTCGACGACGACGAGCGTGAGCCGTTGGATCGTGTTCTGATCCAACGCGCCACAGCCCGCGTACCGTTTCGGCCGTTAAGTGCCGCTGACGAGCGGACCCCACCCTGTCAGCGCGCCGCGCGTCTGTGGACCGTGGTTGGGCTAGACCGGGCTGGTTTGGGCCGTTTCGTTTTGAAGCTGGCCCAGTTAGCTTTCCCGCCGGCCTTTTTTATTTCAAATTCGTTTTAAACAAATTCAACCAAATTCCAATACTGCCTCCACTTGAAAAATCAATGGATTCAAATTGGCTCAACCAAATTTAATGAACTTTATATATTTGGAAAGATAGTGAAATTATATACAGAATGCCACTGGTCTCATGACCAGATTCGTTGTAGAATTAATTTGATAAAAATAACAAGGCAGGGACTTTTCCCTATTCAAATAATTATTAAAAATCAAATAAAATAGATATTAAGTTAATTCCAACTCTAGTAGCTCACATGTGACTTACACTAATTAATTATGCAATAAAATGGTGTGATCACTTTGCATGATCATGCCCTAGTTAAGTAGTGGACAATATGGCTATTTTCTCTAAGTGATATTGTCCAGAAATAGTATGCAAATCATATGAGGTGTTATACTTCATTTAAATCTTGTCCCAAATGAATTCATGTGATGTTTGTACCTCTCGGTCCAAACACTCCTATATGAAATACTTGGAGATTTAAAACATATGTAGGATTATTAAATGGTATGAGGTGGTTTACCTCATTTAAATTGTTTTCTCAATTAATGATCATGAATGGTTGACTTAGGTCAATAGAAACCTCATGAATAATTGTTGAGAAATTAAATCTTAAGAAGATTTCAATGAGAGGAAATTATTCCTCAGGAACTTCATGGAAACTATCATTTACATATATAATGAGAGGAAATTATTTTTCCTCAAACAACACAACCAATACACCCTAATTAGATTACTTGTGGGCATAGAATAGTTGTGTGATTATATGTGTTGTTTGGAATAGCCCTTGAATTAGTGAGTGATTATACCTCGTATTCCAATTTAGACGCTAGTACCGGAGAATACCCGGAAGAGGAAGGTTGCTACCCAGAAGAGGAGGAGGAACAGTTTGAGAACTACCAAGGCAAGCTAATATTCTTGCAAGTGCAAAGTTCTACCAAGGACAGGGCACTCTCATCTTTTCTTATTAATCCTGAGCCTATCCCAAGTTTTACTACAAGCTTTATTTGCAAGTTTTATTGCTTTGGTTTATCAAAGTACTTTTTGGATTCATGTTTCAATGGGGTTAATGTTAGATTAGTACAAGAGTATCAAAGTTAGCCTAGAAACAAAGCAACATACTTAGCACCCCTCATATCTAGATGCTAGTGCTAAATTAAAAATGACTACTCTAGATGGGAACATGTGTGGTGAAAGGTCGAGGATGAAACCTATGGAATGAATTTTGAAGGTGAATATGATCAAGAGAAGATAGTGATTTTTGATATAAAACTAATATTGGTTTGGATGCGATACCTTTCCAATTCATAAGTACCCCCACAATACCTGATTATGGGTAAGGGCTTAACTAGAAGTTTATGTACCTTAGTATGGGTTCCCTCTGAACACACATCATAGGGGTTATGCCGAGGCTGCCTCCGTTGTTGATGAATGATGTGAATTGAGGTGAATTGTACAGCCAAGCCCTGTGCAGTTCCCAGGATGACAGTTGGTCATCAGTGGGAGGCCAAGCTCATGGGGAGAGGTGCTCATACTAGAGTTTGTAAATGAAAGGTTATGGTTGATGATCCGCGTACTGTGTTACGATGATTCGGGGTTATCCCGACGGATGAAATCAAATATTGTGGCACCAGTGTGCAACCTCGCAGAGTGTAAACCTATTCGAATAGCCGTGTCCACGGTTACGGACAGTTGGAAAGGCCATACAGTTTCCAGTGTTAGAATCTTAAAAATGTTGATGATGAATGGTGACTTGGGTTTTGAATCACAACAATGTTGTGGGAATGACACTAATGTTCCCACTTGAGTTAGTTAGCACATGACTAAGTCTTTATTAAATACTTGTGAACTAAAACTGGCTTTATGCAAATAAACTAGAGCTTAGCCCCCTTACTCCAAATGTTAGCACTTACATTAGTATTAGTTTGCGAGTACTTAAAAGTACTCACGGCTGTGTCCCTGGCTATTCAAATGGCCAGACTATGAAGAGGAGCAGCAGTACGAGGGGGAAGGTCAGCAGGACGTCTACCACAACTAGGAGTCTGCTGACGTCAAGCGTTGGCCTGTGGACTATAGAGTCCTTGTATCTTACGCTTCCGCTATGAACTTATGTTTGTTCGTTGATCAGTTCGTTGATCACTAGATCAACTATTTGTGTGTAATATGGATCATGTGATTCCAATTTGTAAGACTTTATGGTTTGTAATGAATGATGACTGTGATACTTAACTATTATGCATCGCAACAACAATATTCCTGGGATTGCGATGTATGACATAATAGGCATCCGGACTTAAAAATCCGGGTGTTGAAAAGTTGGTATCAGAGCCATTGTTTGACCTTAGGAGACCCTAGTTTAGAATGGACGTTCTGAAAACCTTAATTTATAAAGCAAATGAAGTAAATATTTATGAAAAACTTACTCATGTTCTTCTCTTTAAAAAAGAGCTTTTCCAAAATGATGAGTCATGCTCCTCCTTTTTAAAACCATCTAAAAATTTGCCACACTTGTTCATATCTATAACTTACTCATCCATTTCACTTTCAGATGGAGCACTACGCCCAGACGGAGTCCTACGAGCTGGGAAACGGAGGAAGTCTGGTGTTTGAGCGCGACTTGTACCTCGTGTCCGAAAAGCTTGAACGCCCACCTCCCCAGTTACACGGAGTCCGGATCCACAACACCCCCGCAGGGGAACAGCAGTGGATGATCACCGCTGACTTGAAGGGAAGCCCGGAGCGTCCCATCTCGGAGAGGATCCTTTTCTCCTTCAAGGCATGCAACTGGGTGGACGGGCTGGCTCATGCCCTTCAGGAGGGACTTGCCCGGGTGTGCGGACAGAACATCGCCGCACTCCAGGGAACCCGCTTCGCCCACTTCGCGAGGCACGACACCATGGGAGAGCCCATGGCACTCTCTTCGCACCCGGTGCTCAAGCATCATGTGGAGCATCTGGATTTTATGCTTCACGAGACCCGAAAGGATCTGGAGCAGGCACGTGTCCACACTCACCGTGCTCAGATGGCTTTGGCCCATCATGCCGACGCCATCAAGCTACTCGCCAAGGACTGCAGGTCACTCCGCCTGCAACGCGCCAAGAAGGACGCTACTATCACCCGTCTTCACCAGAAGATACGCACCTTGGAAGCAGTTGTCCGGACCCAGCAGGACCAGATCGAGGAAATGGAAGAGGATGGAGAAGACATCCAGGGAGGAGAAGACTTCCTGAGTGACGACAACGACTTTGAGGAAGATGAGTTCACTGATGAGGAGGACTACGAGTTCCTTGAGGCCGAAGAAGATGGGATCATCACCATCGATGTGGACGTCGATATTGAGGAGTAGTTGCACTAGATCACATGTGTAGGAATGGCTTGTACCCCGTCCCTTGTATCGTAGCATGAAGGGTTCTTAAAACCCTGGGTATGAGTATGTATCCGGTCCCTTGTATCGTAGAAGGAGGAAAAGGGTTCTTAAAACCCTGGTTATGTTAGCATGTAATCTGTGATACATGAATGAATGAATGTTGTGTGTTATCATCAAAAAGTTTTACAAGTTTTAAAGGTTTTTCAAAGACTACCCAAACAAGACATAGAATTTTTCCCCCTTATCTCATAATCTGTCTACATGTTCAGATGGCTCGTCCGAATCGCAATGCGAACCCGGATGCAATGATGCAACTGCTGCAGACCCTGATGGCAGACAGGGAGACTGACCGAGCTGAACGCCAAGCCAACATAGCAGCATTGCAGCAGCTTGCCAACAACAACTTTGGCCATGGCAACCATGATCACCCCGGGTCCAAACTCAAGAACTTCCGAACACAAACCCCTCGTTTTCAGCAAGACCGAAGAGCCCTTAGATGCGCATGACCGGGCTGCAAACCATGGAAAATAACCTTGAGGTGGCTGGAGTAGAAGCCAATGAGAAAGTGCTGTTTGCCACGCACTACTTAGCCGGACCAGCTAGAGCCTGGTGGACTAGCACTCGTGCCATGAACGGAGGTCAAGTCATGACTTGGGCAGAATTCAAGCTCAAGTTCAGCAAGTACCATGTGCCCCCGGGCCTTATCAAGAAGATGCGGGATGAGTTCCGTGAACTCAAACAAGGCAGGATGACGGTGGTAGAATACCGCAACAGGTTCCTTACCCACTCAAGGTACGCCCCCGACGAGACTGACACCACTGAGAAGAGGCAGGAGAGATTCCTAAACGGACTGCATGATGAGATGCAGACTGTCCTTGTCAACATCCCCTTCGCCGACCTAGAAGCCCTAGTGGACTCTCGCCATCCAGATGGAAGGCAAACTCAACCAAGCCAATGAGAACCGCAAACGCCGTATGATGCACCAGAGTGGGCCCAGCCATGCCCCTAAGTATCGCCCCAGCTCAAGTGGAGGTTTCCCTCCCAGAAACAACAGTAAACCCCCGATGCAGACTTCACGCCCGAGTTATCAAAACCAGAGTGGAGGAAACCCCAGGCCAGGAGGCCACCACAACAACAACCACAACTACCAGAACCACACCAACAACTTCAACCGCGCCCCAATGCGAGCCCCCAACACCAACAACAACAACACCAACACCGCTCCAAGGACTGGGAGCAACGCCATTCCCGTTGCGACCAAGGACAAGGCCACCATCACTTGCTATGAGTGTGGTGTAGTGGGGTACTACTCCAACGAGTGTCCCAAGAGGCTCGCCAAGCTCGCAGGCAACACCGCAGCACCTGCTCAGCAGCAACGCCGTGTCTCCACCGGCAAAAAGTTCGCCCCCAACAACCCCAATAACCGCAGTGGCCGTCTCTTCCACATGAATGCTGAAGAAGCCTAGGAAGCACCAGATGTGGTACTAGGTATGTTTTCTGTTAATTCAGTACTTGCCAGAGTGTTGTTTGATTCCGGAGCATCTCATTCCTTTGTCACCGAAGATTTTGCATCCACAAGTAAAATTCAACCTATCAGCTTGAAACATGTTATGATAGTTCAAATTCCCGGATCAACCACCAAAGCCAGAAAATTTTGCAAAAATGTACCCATCAAAATCCATGAAGTAGATTTCTATGCCAACTTGATTATTTTGGGAACCAAAGGTTTGGAAGTGGTACTAGGAATGGACTGGATGGCAAAACACCAGGGATTGATTGACTGTGCCAAGAAAGCCATCACCATGACTAGCAGCACCGGTATCCTAGTAGAGCACATCTCTGAGAGATTACCCCGGAAATTTACCTGCAACCAAGGTGTAGCCAAGCCAACTCTGGATCAAATCAGGGTCGTCTGCCGATACCCTGATGTGTTTCCCGAAGGTCTAGCCGGTATGCCCCCAGATCGGGACATCGAGTTTATCATTGAGTTAATCCCTGGAACAGGACCTATAGCTCAGAGAGCCTATAGCATGAACCCCGCAGAACTTGTGGAGCTGAAGAAACAACTAGATGAACTTTTAGCCAAAGGTCTGATCCGACCAAGTGCGTCGCCTTGGAGATCCCCAGTTTTATTTGTGGACAAGAAAGACGGTGCCAGTCGTTTATGCACGGACTATCGTAAGCTTAACGATGTCACCATCAAAAACAAATACCCCTTGCCAAAGATAGAAGACCTGTTTGATCAGTTGACCGGTGCCACTGTGTTCTCTAAGATCGATCTTAGGACTGGCTATCATCAGCTGAAGATCCGTGCCTCAGATATTCCCAAAACTGCTTTCACCACCAGATATGGATTGTATGAGTACAATGTCATGTCATTTGGATTAACCAATGCCCCAGCTTATTTCATGAACCTCATGAATAAGATTTTCATGAACTTCTTGGATAAGTTTGTCGTTGTTTTCATCGACGACATCCTTATCTATTCCAAAACCGAAGAAGAGCACGAGCAACATCTGGAAGCTGTCTTAGATACACTTCGCGAACATCAGCTGTATGCTAAGTTTAGCAAATGTGAGTTTTGGTTGAAAGAAGTAGGATTCCTGGGACATATCTTGTCTGCAGGAGGTATTGCCGTAGACCCCACCAAGATCAAAACAGTGAAAGAATGGAAAGCCCCAACCACTCAGACTGATGTCCGTGCCTTTCTCGGATTGGCTGGATACTACCGTAGGTTTGTTGAAGGATTTTCCAGTATAGCCCGACCAATGACCCAACTGTTGAAGAAGGATAAGAAGTTTGAATGGACGGAGAAGTGTGAGGAAAGTTTCCAGACACTGAAAACCAGACATACCACAGCCCCGATCCTAATCATGCCGGATATCACCAAACCCTTTGATGTCTACTATGATGCGTCCAAGATTGGTCTTGGATGTGTGTTGATGCAGGGAGGCAAGGTGATATCATATCTGTCCCGGCAACTAAAGCAACATGAGCAGAACTATCCAACCCATGACCTCGAACTTGCAGCTGTAGTCTTAGCCTTGAAGGTGTGGCGTCATTACCTCATGGGTAATCGATGCGAGATCTATTCTGATCACAAGAGCCTGAAATACATTTTTACCCAGAAAGAACTAAACATGAGGCAGAGGAGATGGTTAGAGTTGATAAAGGATTATGATATGGAAATCCATTACCACCCCGGCAAAGCCAATGTAGTGGCAGATGCCCTGAGTAGACTGCCGTGTCAGTTAAACTCCATGATAGCATCCGAACAACCCAGCCTACACCAAGAGTTTGAGCAGTTCAGAATGGAACTAGTCAGTGAAGGATTTCTAGCCAGCATAGAGCTTCAGCCCACCTTGATTGGCCAGATCAAGGAAGCCCGGAAGGGAAATGCCAGCATGGACGGAATCAAGAACCAGATAGCTGCAGGGAAGGCACCAGGATTCACTATAGATGAAGGAGTTCTTTGGTACAAAGAACGCCTGTGCGTACCATCGGACTCATAGTTGAAGCAAGTCATTCTGCAGGAAGCCCATGATACCCTTTATTCTATCCACCCCGGCGGTACCAAGATGTATCGGGATTTGAAGGAACAATTTCGGTGGCATGGAATGAAGAGAGAAATTGGAAGTTACATCGCCAAGTGTGACATCCGTCGGCGAGTCAAGGCGGAACATCGCGACCCGCAGGACTGCTGCAACCATTGCAGATTCCGGAATGGAAGTGGGACTCAGTAGGAATGGACTTTATCACAGGACTGCCCAAATCCAGCAGAGGAAATGATTCCATCTGGGTAGTTGATACGTCTCCAACGTATCGATAATTTCTTATGTTCCATGCTACTTTATTGATGATACCTACATGTTTTATGCACATTATATGTCATATTTATGCATTTTCTGGAACTAACCTATTAACAAGATGCCGAAGAGCCAGCTTCGTTGTTCTGCTGTTTTTGGTTTCAGGAAATCCTAGTAAAGAAATATTCTCGGAATTGGACGAAACTTTCGCCCAGGGTCCTATTTTTGCACGAAGCTTCCAGAAGACCGAAGACCTAACGAAGTGGGGCCACGAGGCAGCCAGGGGGGTGGCCGGCGCGGCCCAAGCCCTGGCCGCGCCGACCTATCCCCTGGCCCCTCGTGTGGCCCCTCGCGTTGACCCTCCGCCTACTTAAAGCTTCCGTCGCGAAAACCCCGACACCGAGAGCCACGATACGGAAAACCTTACGAGACGCCGCCGCCGCGAATCCCATCTCGGGGATTCAGGAGATCGCCTCCCGGCACCCTCGCCGGAGAGGGGATTCATCTCCCGGAGGACTCTACACCGCCATGGTCGCCTCCGGAGTGATGAGTGAGTAGTCCACCCCCGGACCATGGGTCCATAGCGGTAGCTAGATGGTCGTCTTCTCCTTGTTGTGCTTCATTGTTGGATCTTGTGAGCTGCCTAACATGATCAAGATCATCTATCTGTAATACTATATGTTGTGTTTGTCGGGATCCGATGGATAGTGAGTACTATGATTATGGTGATTATCAATCTATTGTTCATGTGTTGTTTATGATCTTGCATGCTCTCCGTTATTAGTAGAGGCTCTGGCCAAGTTTTTACTCTTAACTCCAAGAGGGAGTATTTATGCTCGATAGTGGGTTCATGCCTCGCATTTACACCGGGACAAGTGACGTAAAGTTCTAAGGTTGTGTTGTGCTCGTTGCCACTAGGGATAAAACATTGATGCTATGTCTAAGGATGTAGTTGTTGATTACATTACGCACCATACTTAATGCAATTGTCCTGTTGCTTTGCAACTTAATACCGGAGGGGGTTCGGATGATAACTCGAAGGTGGACTTTTTAGGCATAGATGCAGCTTGGATGGCGGTCTATGTACTTTGTCGTAATGCCCAATTAAATCTCACTATATTTATCATATCATGTATATGCATTGTTATGCCTTTCTCTATTTGTCAATTGCCCGACCGTAATTTGTTCACCCAACATGCTTTTATCTTATGGGAGAGACACCTCTAGTGAACTGTGGATCCCGGTCCTATTCTTTACATAGCATACAATTTATCGCAATACTTGTGTTTTATTATTTTCTTGCAAACATCTTTCACTCGATACGCTTAATCCTTTGTTACATGCAAGCCGGTGAGATTGACAACCTCACTGTTTCGTTGGGGCAAAGTACTTTGGTTGTGTTGTGCAGGTTCCGCGTTGGCGCCGGAATCCTCGGTGTTGCGCCGCATCACATTTCGCGACCATCAACCTTCAACGTGCTTCTTGGCTCCTCCCGGTTCGATTAAACCTTGGTTTCTTTCTCGAGGGAAAACTTGCCACCGTGCGCATCATACCTTCCTCTTGGGGTTCCCAACGGACGTGTACATTTACGCGCATCAAGCCTCGTTTTCTAGCGCCGTTGTCGGGGAGATCAAGACACGCTGCAAGGGGAGTCTCCACTTCTCAATCTCTTTACTTTGTTTTTGTCTTGCTTTATTTTATTTACTACTTTGTTTGCTGCACTAAATCAAAACACAAAAAAATTAGTTGCTAGTTTTACTTTATTTATTGTCTTGCTCTCTATATCGAAAACACAAAAAAATTAGTTACTTGCATTTACTTTATCTAGTTTGTTTTATTTACCGTTACTAAAATGAATACCCCTGAAAATACTAAATTGTGTGACTTCACAAATGCAAATAATAATGATTTCCTATGCACACCTATTGCTCCACCAGCTACTACAGCAGAATTCTTTGAAATTAAACCCGCTTTACTCGAACTTGGTTATGAGAGAACAATTTTCCGGTATTAGTTCCGATGATGCTCGCTGCCCATCTCAATAATTTTGTTGAACTTTGTGAAATGCAAAAGTATAAAGATGTAGATGGTGATATTATTAAATTGAAAGTGTTTCCTTTCTCATTAAGAGGAAGAGCTAAAGACTGGTTGCTATCTTTGCCTAAGAATAGTATTGATTCATGGACTAAATGCAAGGATGCTTTTATTGGTAGATATTATCCTCCCGCTAAAATTATATCTTTGAGAAGTAGCATAATGAATTTTAAACAATTAGATACTGAACATGTTGCTCAAGCATGGGAGAGAATGAAAACTTTGGTAAAGAATTGCCCAACCCATGGACCGACTACTTGGATGATCATCCAAACCTTCTATGCAGGACTAAATTTTTCTTCGCGGAATTTATTGGATTCAGCTGCTGGAGGTACCTTTATGTCCATCACATTGGGGGCGGCTACAAAACTTCTTGATGATATGATGATAAATTACTCTGAATGGCACACGGAAAGAGCTCCACAAGGTAGGAAGGTAAATTCCGTTGAAGAAACCTCTTCCTTGAGTGATAAGATTGATGTGATTATGTCTATGCTTGTGAATGGTAGATCTAATGTAGATCCAAATAATGTTCCTTTAGCTTCATTGGTTGCTCAAGAGGAAAATGTTGATGTGAATTTCATTAAAAATAATAATTTCAACAACAATGCTTATAGGAACAACTCGGTAATAACTATAGGCCCTATCCTTCTGCTAATGGTAATGGTTATGGTAATTCTTATGGGAATTCTTACAACAATAATAGGAGTGTACCCTCTGGTCTTGAAGCTATGCTTAAAGAATTTATTAGTACACAAACTGCTTTTAACAAATCTGTTGAGGAAAAGCTTGATAAAATTGATATTATTGCTTCTAGAGTTGATAGACTTGCCTCTCGATGTTAATTTTTTAAAATTGAAAGTTATGCCTAATAATGATATTGATAATAAGATTACTACTACAGCAAATGCCATCCAAGTTAGAATTAATGAGAATATAAGATTAATGGCTGAACTGCGTGCTAGGTGGGATAGAGAAGAAAATGAAAAACTAGCTAAAGAGAATAATGTAGCTAAAGTTTGGACTATTACCACCACTAGTAATGCTAATTCTTCACATGTTGCTGCACCTCCTACTATCAATGGTAAAATAATTGGTGTTGGCAATGTTTCTACTCCTAGTGCAAAGCGAACAAAACCGCCTCGAAATTGCTAAAACTACTGAAACCGCTTGTGATAAAACTGCTGAAATTTTTTCCAACCTTGGGAACAATGATCCCATTGCTGTAGCTCATAATGATTTAGATTTTGATGATTGCCACATCTCTGAAGTTATAAAGTTCTTACAAAAACTTGCTAAAAGTCCTAATGCTAGTGCTATAAATTTAGCCTTTACAAAACATATTACAAACGCTCTCATAAAAGCTAGGGAAGAGAAACTAAAACTTGAAACTTCTATTCCTAGAAAGTTAGAAGATGGTTGGGAGCCCATCATTAAAATGAAATTCAATGACTTTGAATGTAATGCTTTATGTGATCTTGGTGCAAGTATTTCTGTTATGCCTAAAAAGATTTATGATATGCTTGACTTGCCACCATTGAAGAATTGTTATTTGGATGTTAATCTTGCCGATAGTGTTAAAAATAAACCTTTGGGGAGGATTGATAATGTGCATATTACGGTTAACAATAACCTTGTCCCCGTTGATTTTGTTGTCTTGGATATCGAATGCAATGCATCTTGTCCTATTTTGTTGGGAAGACCTTTTCTTCGAACCGTTGGTGCTGTTATTGATATGAGGGAAGGTAATATTAAATATCAATTTCCTCTCAAGAAAGGTATGGAACACTTCCCTAGAAAGAGAATGAAGTTGCCTTTTGATTCTATTATTAGAACAAGCTATGATGTTGATGCTTCTACTCTCGATGTTACTTGATTTGCACTTTCGCGCCTAGCTGAAAGGCGTTAAAGAAAAGCGCTTATGGGAGACAACCCATGTTTTTACCTACAGCAATTTTTTGTTTTGTTGAGTCTTGGAAGTTGTTTACTACTGTAGCAACCTCTCCTTATCATGTTTTTGTGCCAAGTAAAGTTTCTATGTCAAAGTTGATGTTATATTTGGGATCGCTGCGCAGAAACAGCATTGCTGTCTGTCACGAATCTGGGCACAGTTCCCTGTAGAAAATTCGAAAAAATCTGCCAATTTACGAGCGTGATCCTCAGATATGTACGCAACTTTCATTAGTTTTGAGTTTTTCCATTTGAGCAAGTCTGGTGCCAGCTTTAAATTCGTCTTTACAGACTGTTCTGTTTTTGACAGATTCTGCATTTTATTTCGCATTGCCTCTTTTGCTATATTGGATTTATTTCTTTGATCCACTAATGTCCAGTAGCATTATGCAATGTCCAGAAGTGAAAATAATGATTGTGTCACCTCTGAATGTGTGAATTATTAATTGTGCACTAACCCTCTAATGAGTTTGCTTGAAGTTTGGTGTGAAGGAAGTTTTCAAGGGTCAAGAGAGGAGTATGATATACTATGATCAAGAGGAGTGAAAGCTTCTAAGCTTGGGGATGCCCCCGTGGTTCACCCCTGCATATTTTAAGAAGACTCAAGCGTCTAAGCTTGGGGATGCCCAAGGCATCCCCTTCTTCATCGACAACATCATCAGGTTCCTCCCTTGAAACTATATTTTTATTCAATCACATCTTGTGTTCTTTACTTGGAGCGTCGGTTTGTTTTTGTTTTTGTTTTTGTTTGAATAAGATGGATCCTAGCATTCACTTTGTGGGAGAGAGACACGCTCCGCTGTTGCATATGGACACATGTGTCCTTAGGCTTTACTCATAATGTTCAAGGCGAAGTTTCTTCTTCGTTAAATTGTTATATGGTTGGAACTGGAAAATGCTACATGTAGTAATTCTAAAATGTCTTGGATAATGTGATACTTGGTAATTGTTGTGCTCATGTTTAAGATCTTGCATCATATACTTTGCACCCATTAATGAAGAAATACATAGAGCTTGCTAAAATTTGATTTGCATATTTGGTCTCTCTAAGGTCTAGATAATATCTAGTATTGAGTTTTGAACAACAAGGAAGACAGTGTAGAGTCTTATAATGTTTACAATATGTCTTTTATGTGAGTCTTGCTGCACTTGTTCATCCTTGAGTTTGCTTCAAATAACCTTGCTAGCCTAAACCTTGTATCGAGAGGGAATACTTCTCATACATCCAAAATCCTTGAGCCAACTACTATGCCATTTGTGTCCACCATAACTACCTATTACATGGTATTTCTCCGCCATTCCAAAGTAAATTGCTTGAGTGCTACCTTTAAAATTCCATCATTCACCTTTGCAATATATAGCTCATGGGACAAAATAGCCTTAAAAACTATCGTAGTATTGAATATGTACTTATGCACTTTATATTTTATTAAGTTGCTTGTTGCGCGATAACCATGCTTCGGGGAACGCCATCAACTATTGTTGAATATCATGTGAGTTGCTATGCATGTCCGTCTTGTCTGAAGGTCTATCATTTTAGTGGTTGGAGCATGCAAAATTGTTAGAGAAGAACATTGGGCCGCTAACTAAAGCCATGAACCATGGTTGAAGTTTCAGTTTTGGACATATATCCTCAATCTCATATGAGAACAATAATCATTGATACATGCTTATGCATTTAAGAGGAGTCCATTATCTGTTGTCCATGTTGTCCCGGTATGGATGTCTAAGTTGAGAATAATCAAAAGCGAGAAATCCGAAATGCGAGCATTCTCCTTAGACCTTTGTACAGGCGGCATGGAGGTACCCCTTTGTGACACTTGGTTGAAACATGGCATGCGAAGATCCGGTAGTCCAAGTTAAGTAGGACGAGGTGCGGGCACTATTAGTATACTATGCATGAGGCTTGCAACTTGTAAGATATAATTTTCATAACTCATATGCTTCATTACTACCGTTGACAAAATTGTTTCATGTTTTCAAAATAAAAGCTCTAGCACAAATACAGCAATCGATGCTTTCCTCTTGAAGGACTTTTCTTTTACTTTTATTGTTGAGTCAGTTTACCTATCTCCTTCCACCTAAGAAGCAAACACTTGTGTGAACTGTGTATTGATTCCTACATATTTGCATATTGCACTTGTTATATTACTTTATGTTGACAATATCCCTGAGATATACATGTTATAAGTTGAAAGCAACCGCTGAAACTTAATCTTCCTATGTGTTGCTTCAACACCTTTACTTTGATTTATTGCTTTATGAGTTAACTCTTATGCAAGACTTATTGATGCTTGTCTTGAAGTACTATTCATGAAAATCTTTGTCATATGATTCAGTTGTTTACTCATGTCATTACCTTTGCTTTGATCGCTGCATTCATTTCATATGTTTACAAATAGTATGATCAAGATTATGATGGCATGTCACTTCAGAAATTATCTTTGTTATCGTTTTACCTCGCTCGGGACGAGCGGAACTAAGCTTGGGGATGCCGATACGTCTCCAACGTATCGATAATTTCTTATGTTCCATGCTACTTTATTGATGATACCTACATGTTTTATGCACATTATATGTCATATTTATGCATTTTCCGGAACTAACCTATTAACAAGATGCCGAAGAGCCGATTGTCTGTTTTCGCTGTTTTTGGTTTCAGAAATCCTAGTAAAGAAATATTCTCGGAATTGGACGAAACTTTCGCCCGGGGTCCTATTTTTGCACGAAGCTTCCGGAAGACCGAAGACCTAACGAAGTGGGGCCACGAGGCAGCCGGGGGGTGGCCGGCGCGGCCCAAGCCCCGGCCGCGCCGACCTATCCCCCGGGCCCCTCGTGTGGCCCCTCGCGTTGACCCTCCGCCTACTTAAAGCTTCCGTCGCGAAAACCCCGAGTACCGAGAGCCACGATACGGAAAACCTTACGGAGACGCCGCCGCCGCGAATCCCATCTCGGGGGATTCGGGAGATCGCCTCCGCACCCCGCCGGAGAGGGGATTCATCTCCCGGAGGACTCTACACCGCCATGGTCGCCTCCGGAGTGATGAGTGAGTAGTCCACCCCTGGACCATGGGTCCATAGCAGTAGCTAGATGGTCGTCTTCTCCTTGTTGTGCTTCATTGTTGGATCTTGTGAGCTGCCTAACATGATCAAGATCATCTATCTGTAATACTATATGTTGTGTTTGTCGGGATCCGATGGATAGTGAGTACTATGATTATGGTGATTATCAATCTATTGTTCATGTGTTGTTTATGATCTTGCATGCTCTCCGTTATTAGTAGAGGCTCCGGCCAAGTTTTTACTCTTAACTCCAAGAGGGAGTATTTATGCTCGATAGTGGGTTCATGCCTGCATTTACACCGGGACAAGGATGAGAAAGTTCTAAGGTTGTGTTGTGTCGTTGCCACTAGGGATAAAACATTGATGCTATGTCTAAGGATGTAGTTGTTGATTACATTACGCACCATACTTAATGCAATTGTCTCGTTGCTTTGCAACTTAATACCGGAGGGGGTTCGGATGATAACCTCGAAGGTGGACTTTTTAGGCATAGATGCGGTTGGATGGCGGTCTATGTACTTTGTCGTAATGCCCAATTAAATCTCACTATATTTATCATATCATGTATATGCATTGTTATGCCTTTCTCTATTTGTCAATTGCCCGACCTGTAATTTGTTCACCCAACATGCTTTTATCTTATGGGAGAGACACCTCTAGTGAACTGTGGATCCCGGTCCTATTCTTTACATAGCATACAATTTACTCGCAATACTTGTGTTTTATTATTTTCTTGCAAACATCTTCCACTCGATACGCTTAATCCTTTGTTACAGCAAGCCGGTGAGATTGACAACCTCACTCGTTTCGTTGGGGCAAAGTACTTTGGTTGTGTTGTGCAGGTTCCGCGTTGGCGCCGGAATCCCCGGTGTTGCGCCGCATCACATTTCGCGACCATCAACCTTCAACGTGCTTCTTGGCTCCTCCTGGTTCGATTAAACCTTGGTTTCTTTCTGAGGGAAAACTTGCCACTGTGCGCATCATACCTTCCTCTTGGGGTTCCCAACGGACGTGTACATTTACGCGCATCAGTAGTCGTCGATAGACTGACCAAAGTAGCCCATTTTATCCCTGTCAAAACCACCTACCAAGGCCCAAAGTTAGCGGAGCTGTATATCTCCTGAATTGTAGCCCTACACGGGACCCCAAAGTTGATAGTGTCAGATAGAGGATCACAGTTCACCTCAAGATTCTGGCAGAAAGTGCATGAAGGACTCGGAACCCGGCTGAATGTCAGCACCGCCTACCACCCGCAGACAGATGGACAGACTGAAAGAGTCAACCAGATACTGGAAGATATGTTGAGAGCCTGTGTACTGGAGTACGGATCCAAGTGGGAAGACTGCCTGCCTTATGCAGAATTCTCATACAACAACGAGTTACCAAGCCAGCTTACAGATGGCCCCCTTTGAAGCCTTGTACAGAAGGAAATGCCGTACCCCTCTGAACTGGTCAGAAGTCGGAGAAAGCCAAGTCTTTGGCCCAGATGTTCTTCGAGAAGCCGAAGAGAAGGTGCACAAGATCCGCGAGTACCTCAAGACTGCGCAGTCAAGACAGAAGAGCTACGCCGACAAGAGACGCCGAGAGATGACCTTTGAGATCGGAGACTTCGTCTATCTCAAGGTGTCACCCCTCAAAGGAATGCAGAGATTCCAGCTGAAAGGAAAGCTTGCACCCCGATATGTCGGACCATTCAAAGTTCTCAGCCGCAGAGGTGAAGTGTCTTATAAACTGGAACTACCAGAAGAAATGGCGGTTGTGCATGACGTGTTCCACATCTCACTCCTCCGGAAGTGTCTAGAAGTCCCCGAGAAGACAGAAGTATTCAAGAACATCGATCACCGATCAGTGGATATCAACACTGACTTGACATACCGCGAAGTGCCTATCCGCATACTGGAGGAAGCCTACAGAACCACCCGCACCCGAAGTATCAAGTTTCTGAAGATACAGTGGAGCAACCATACCGAAGATGAAGCCACTTGGGAGCGGGAGGAAGACATGAAGAAAGAATACCAAGATCTCTTTAGTACCTGTTACCCTCCAAAACCCACCGACGGGCAATGGCTGAGCAACACGAAGAGCCGGGAAGCTCCCAGGGCCGCTTAGTGGATCCCTGGCACCTCGCGTCGTCCCGCAAATCTTCTGGCCAACGTCCTGGCGGTTGCTAGGGCGTGCCACCCGACCTAGACCCGATCGGGAAGGTGTTAGTGCTTCGATTGTTCCCGCATGGTAGACACGTAAACATTAAATACGAGCCCTATCGGCTCTCGAGGTTTCCCGTGGATCGGCTCAAGGAGCCGATCGCCCCATGTTTCACGTTGGATTTACAATGGCATGGGGATCCCGCTTGATCAGGACAAAGCTAAAACGATCCACGACGGTTTAGGGTTTTCACCGCATAACCGGAACGTCCTACGTGTGATCGGGCCTAGCAGCTACGGAAGATGATGCAAACCACCCCTACGAGAGGCCTAAAAACCAACATAACGTCGATTCCCGAACATCCCTCGCAGGGACGGTGAACAACATCTAGCGCACTACCGGATCCTCCGACCCCAGCCGTAAGGCCTAACTATGCGGATATTAAACCAATCCTTGCGGAGCAAGGAGCAACTATAACGGATCGGATCTACTAAGTAACGAATAAGCAAGATGCTGCCCTTACGTCCGGATAGACGTAAGGGCAGCTAGGTGTCGAGGGACGGCATCGCCACGCGGATATGCACGTGAAAGCATTAATGCAAGCCCCTAAACACCTAAGGATAAATAGTACTCGCTCGCCATCAACAAGGCTTCGAGCACGAGCGAGTACAAGGTTGACGAATAAACGTATATCGCCTAGATCGCTAGATGCGATCTAGGCAGACATGGTGCTTACCCGGGAGAAACCCTCGAAGAAAGGGATGGCGATGCGCCTGATTTGTGTTGGTTGAACGATGATTGTCCTTCTTTCTCGATAACCCTAGATACATATTTATAGTCCAAGGGACTTTCTAATTGGGGCGTGCACCTAACCGTGCACGGGCCAGACTCTATCTCTTAATTCTAAATTACAATGCGATCTAATATGTTACAGATACATGGGCAGTTAAGCCCGGACTCCTTGCGCAAAGCCGCTTCAAAGACGCTCCACGTGTAATCTTCAAAGCCCATCTTCGCTTACGGCACACCTCCTGATTTGGCCAAAATCGGGTGGTAACACATGCCCCCTGATGACCCACAAGTATATGGGATCGCAACAGTCTTCGAGGGAAGTATTACCCAATTTATTGATTCGACACAAGGGGAGACAAAGAATACTTGTAAGCCTTAACAGCGGAGTTGTCAATTCAGCTGCACCTGGAAACAGTACTTGCTCGCAAGAGTTTATCGAGTAGTAACGGCTTTATGGCAGTGGAAATAGTGAAATAACAGCGAGCGGTGAAATAAAGAGAGCGAGTAGTGATTATAGTAAACAACGAGGATTAAAATACCGTAGGCACAGGGACGGATTTAACGGGCGTTGCATGGATGAGAGAAACTCATGTAACAATCAAAGCATGGGCATTTGCGGATAATAATAAAACGGTATCCAAGTACTAATCAATCAATAGGCATGTGTTCCATATTTAGTCGTACGTGCTCGCAATGAGAAACTTGCACAACATCTTCTGTCCTACCAGCTGGTGGCAGCCGGGCCTCTAGGGAAACTACTGGATATTAAGGTACTCCTTTTAATAGAGTACCGGAGCAAAGCATTAACACTCCGTGAACACATGTGATCCTCACATCACTACCATCCCCTCCGGTTGTCCCGATTCTTGTCACTTCGGGGCCATTGGTTCCGGACAGACGACATGTGTATACAACTTGCAGGTAAGATCATAAACAACGAATATCTTCATGAATCAATAACATGTTCGAGATCTGAGATCATGGCACTCGGGCCCTAGTGACAAGCATTAAGCATAACAAGTTGCAACAATATCATAAAAGTGACATCTACTGGATACTAGGCACTATGCCCTAACAATCTTATGACTATTACATGACCAATCTCATCCAATCCCTACCATCCCCTTCAGCCTACAGCAGGGGAATTACTCACACATGGATGGGGGAAACATGGCTGGTCGATGGAGAGGCGTTGGCGGTGATGGCGGTGAAGATCTCCTCCAATTCCCCGTCCCGGCGGAGTGCCGAACGGAGACTTCGGCTCCCGCGGCGGAGTTTCGCGATGTGGCGGCTCTCCGGAGGGTTTCGGCGACTTCGACTTCTCTCCGTGCGTTTTCAGGTCGAAACCAATAAGTAGTCCGAAGGGGGCGTCGGAGGCCGGCCGAGGGGGCCACACCACATGGCCGCGCGGGCCCCCCGGGCCGCGCCGCCATGTGGTGTGGGGCCCTCGGGCCTCCACCTCCTTTGCCCTTCCGGCTCCGTCAATATTTTGGTAAAATAGGGCCTTCTCGCAAGAATTCCGAGGATTTTCCCGAAAGTTGGATTTCCGCACAAAAACGAGACACCGAGAGCAGCTTCGCTGAAAACAGCGTTAGTCCGTGTTAGTTGTATCCAAAATACACAAATTAGAGGCAAAACAATAGCAAAAGTGTTCGGGAAAGTAGATACGTTTTGGACGTATCAACTCCCCCAAGCTTAGCTTATTGCTTGTCCTCAAGCAATTCGATTAACAACCGAGCGATAAAAGAACTTTCACGAACACATTTGCTCATATGATGTATATATTCTCATGCTATGGCTAATACTTAGCGAGTTCATAATAAGATACATGCAAATAAGATCATCCAACAGCTATGTCAATCATGGAGAGGTACCAACAATTAATAATAAGCACCATGAATCATGTATATAAGCAGGATTGCAATGTTCATAAGAGAATATGATAAAGTGGTATCTCGCTTGCTCGTATTTGATCGGCAAAACATAAATGCCGAGGCACCTCTTGAGTTCATAGAAAGACTAGAAGTAGTGATTGTCAAAGATAAAAGCATCAAAGTTATACCACGATCAATCATATTTTGAGACAAGCATATTATACTAAGAATGACAGTTGTGCTCTCAAGACAGTGCTCAAAGAAAGAATGGAGACACAACATAAAAGTAAAAGATTGACCCTTCGCAGAGGGAAGCAGGGATTAACATGCGCTAGAGCTTTTCATTTGTAAAGCAGGAGTAAAATTATTTTGAGAGGTGTTTGTTGTTGTCAACGAATGGTAATGGGTACACTAACTACCTCATCAACCGGACTCACAAGAGCGGCTCCCATTTTATTTATTTTTGGTTGGCACTCCTTCCAACCTTTCTTTCACAAACCATGGCTAACCGAATCCTCGGTGCCTGCCATCAATCACATACCATGAAGGAGTGCCTTTTTATTTAAGTTTTATTATGATGATGACACTCCCCCAACCATTGCTTACACAAGCCATGGCTAACCGAATCCTTCGGGTGCCGTCCAACAATCACAAACCATGGAGGAGTGTCTATTTAAGTTAATTAATTTGGGATCGGGAATCCCATTGCCGACTCTTTTTGCAAAATTATTGGATAAGCGGATGTGCCACTAGTCCATATGAGAGTCCGTCAAAAGTAAATGACAAGGTTGAAAGCTAAACACCACATACTTCCTCATGAGCTATGAAACATTAACACAAATTGAGAAGCATTTTGAAAGTTTTAAAGGTAACGCATGAGAATTTACTTGGAATGGTTTGAAATGCCATGCATAGGTATTTATGGTGGACACTTTTGGAACAACTTGGTTTTCAGGTGTTTGGAAGCACGAGCGGCGTCACCGCTCGGTACAAGTGAAGGCTAGCAAAAGACTAGGGAGCGACAAATCAAGAGAGCGATGAATCGTCATAATCATGCTTGCGGCAAAATAAATTAACGGAGGCATAAAAGTGATACAAGAACTCGAAGCAATATAAATCATCGAGGCTTAATTGACTTTTTGTTCAGTCATATGCATGCGTGAGCATGTGCCAAGTCGATATAAATGAATTATTCAAAGGAGGATACCACAATGCCATACTTACTTATGAATAAAACAATGCAAGCAAACATCCATGACATGCTACTCATATTAATAAATTGGAACTAAACATGAGAGATCATTAACTACTAGACTTTCTCAAATAACATATACCTCACATGAACCAACTAAGCATGCTCATATGGATGAGTATATGTACAAAAATGAAAGCAAATAGAGTTCATACCGACCTCTCACCACAATCGGATTGTCGTAGATCGTCATTATTGCCTTTTCACTTGTGTAGCTTGGATAATATGAAATGAAAACCACGCTCCAGCCACCGAAGACCATTGAAATCATGATGAACTTTACAAACCAAAGAAGAACAGCAAATATTTTTGGTGTTTTCGAATTAGAAACAAGCACGAAAGAAAACAAGCAAACAAAGCAAAATCTTTTTTGGGTTTTCTTATAGCAAACTAACGATAGCAAATAAAGCAAACTAGAGCAAGGTACCAAATAAACAAATGGTGAAGAGAAACAACAGAAATATTTTTGGTCTTTTTGTGTTTTAGGAAAGAAACAAAGCGAAAACAAAAGGATGCAAACTAACAGAAACACGGAAAAGCGAGGATGACAGAAATCTGCCAAATCCCGACAGCAGTACAGAAATCGAATTTAACAAAAATCTTCCATTGCTCAGACCAAAAAGTGTTCAACTAATGAAAGTTAGATAACAACCTGGGGAACATGCTCAAAAATTGGCAACTCAAAATAACGTTCTGGCTGTGCGTATGAATTTTTTTGGTAACAGCACAGAATCTGTTTTTGGACAGCACTTCCCCAAATAGCATCTCCCTCTCATTAGAAAACCACTCTAGAGACTAAACAAATATGTACAAGTATCCAGCAATCATAATATGCAAAGAATGAGTGATGCCGGTATACCTCCCCCAAGCTTAGGCTTTTGGCCTAAGTGGAGTTCATTCCCAACGAGGGTCGGAGTTCCACGCCGGTGGATCATACATGGAGTGGTAATAGGGCCCCTGTGCAGAAGAATATCGTGGAGGCTCCACATGACCATGATGTTGATATGAGGAGCTTGCTGCATCGGATGAAGAGTCGGGATGCTCCTCGGTCTCCTCCACATCTTCCCTCGCACGACGGCTTTCTCTTTCTATGTATGCGTTTAGCTCATTTTCACGTGATCGACCACCCGTCCCTGGCATCAAGGTTAAACAAAGCAGGTGCAGGCAAGCGTAATAATTTTTCAATTTTCTTAGTTATACTCCAACTTTTCTTATACAAGGTTATCCTATAATGCAGGTTGTTCAAACTAGATGCATCTGAAATAAACTCATGTCTAATCATGGAGAAAACATCAAGTTTCTCTATAGAAATCGGAATATCTAAATGGTGAGGACCTACACCATGCATAGCTAATAAGCGAGAGGCGATAAGACCTCCACAAATTCCTCCTTTCTCACGGTTAGTAGCAAGTCTACAAGCTATTAAAGCACCCAAATTATAAGTCCTATCCTGTTGCAAAGCAGCGGCTAAGAAGGCCAAATCTTGGACGGATAATTTACCTCCGATCCTTCTTGCAAGAACGCACTTTGTAATGAAATAGGCAAAGTAGCGGATGGCTGGATGTTGAATGCTACTAATCTTACCACCATCATTGGAGAAGCTCCTCCCATTACAAATCCTTGTATAAAGATCCGAGAGCTCCCGCGGTGTTCCCCTGATCTTCTCGCAGGATCCCCACTCGCGGCACTCTAATCGCCGTGCAAAAATCACCGAAAGGCAAGTCAATAGTTTTGTTATAAATTTTATACCGGACCATGGGGTCAGTTCGAGACCGGTGAAATTCGAAATCCTGCACAACCGACACCGTTAGTTTAGCATATTGGTGAGGTTCACCAACAACAAAATTTCCCAATCCTGCATTGGAAATTAGTGTTTGCACATCTTGCGGGATTCCCCGCATTCCGCATAAAGTCCGTGCATGGGTAATAAGAGGGGTATACTCCCTCTTCACGATGGACTCTCATGACTTGCTGCACCTCCAGCTCTTGTTGGTTAAGTTGGTGCATATTCCCTTCCATTTTCTGAAATTTTTCAACAATCATTATAAAATTTGATTTCAAGGTATGTAATTGAAGGGAACTACTATAGGAACTTGCTAGAGTACTAAACATGCATCAAAACTAATTTCTTCCACTTAGAACAAGCATGCAAGCTCACTAAACATGTTATCTACAGCAGCAAAATATTCAAGATATACTCAACCAAATGAAATTCTAATTGGACAATCAAAGGAGTCACATACCAAGGAGTAAATGTGCCAAATTTCGGACGAAATCTGGGCTGAGCAAGGAGATCGAAAAATCGCGAGTTCTTGAGCGGAAACACGAGTGAGAGGAACTTGGTACGAGTTTTTTCGGGAGAGAGAAGATGCTCGGGAGGAAGAGATGATGAAGTGGGGCAAGGGGTGGCCCACACCACATGGTGGCGCGGCCCCCTTGCTGGTCGCGCCGGCCTATGGTGTGGCACCCCCTGGTGCCCCACAGGTCATCCTCTGGTGCTCCTAGGTGCCTCGTCGAAAAATAGGACCAACGGTGTAATTTTTGTAATTTTTAGAGAACTTCGAAAAATGCACATTTCGGGTATTAAATTAATGATTACTGCGCAGGAAAATGATTTCTAAAATCTTAAATGACTAAAGCATATTGCAAAACAAAAGTGCTACAGCAAGTAAAATAGGGGAAGGGAGAAAGAAAGAAAGAAGTGTTGTTTAGCTCTTTTATGCAATAAAATATACTTGTTAACAAGGTTGATCAAGTCTTGCTACCAAATAAATTTTATATGACATAAGAAGAAATAAACCTCAAATCAATCAGAGTTACCTTATATTGAATTGATATGGATCCAATCACAAGAGTTTGATATTCTTCTTTAGGCTCATATATAGGACAATCAATGGATCCCACTTTGATAGTTTTCACATTAAAAATTGTATTGACTCCACATACTTTATCAATCCTCTTGGGAAAATAGACAAGTGTGTTCCTTATCATCAACATTGAAAGTAACCATGCCTTTATTGCAATCAATAACAGCCCTGCAGATATTAAGAAAGGGTCTTCCAAGAATAATGGACATATTATCATCTTCGGGCATTTCCAACACAACAAAATCAGTTAATATCAAGCAATGCTCGAGTAACTTGAACAGAACATTTTCACATAAACCAACAGGAATAGCAGTAGATTTATCAGCCATTTGCAAAGATATATCAGTAGGTATCAATTTATCTAAATCAAGTCTCTTATAAAGAGAAAAAGGCATCACACTCACACCTGCTCCCAAATCACATAGAGCAGTTCTAACATAATTATTCTTGATGGAACAAGGAATAGTCGGTATACCCGGTCGCCCAACTTCTTTGGAATCTTACCATTGAAGGAGTAATTAGCGAGCATAGTAGAAATTTCCTCATTGGGGATTTTCCTTTTGTTAGTAACAATATCTTTCATATACTTTGAATAAGGAGGCAATTTAATAGCATCGAGTCAAAGGGATTTGCAAAAATAAAGGTTTCATCCAATCACAAAATTTATTATAATGTTCCTGCTCCTTTGATTTTAATTTCTTAGCAGGAAAAGGCATTTGCTTTTGAACCCAAGGTTCTCTTTCATTACCATGTTTCTCGGTAATAAAATCTTCTTTAGTGTACTTTTTATTTTTAGCGAGGCTTTTCGGGTTCTTTTTCAATTTCTTCTTTATCGGAGTATCATTCTTATCATTATCTTTCTCATGTTCATTACCACTTTCGGTTTCAGACATCGAAATAGAAATACTATTAGGATCATTAACGAGTTCAGAGGATTCTACAACATTCTTATGTTTCTTTTTCTTTTTCTTAGATGGAGCACTAATTTTAATTAGTTGAGAATCTTGTTCAACTCTTTTGGGATGCTCTTCAGGATATAGAGGATCCTGGGTAGAAGCACCACCTCTAGTTGTTACTTCACAAGCATGTTTTTCTTTAGAATTATTTCCCAACAAGTCATTTTGCACTTTAGTAAGTTGATCAATTTGAGTTTGAACCATTTGAAAATGTTTAACAAGTATCTTAACATCATTGGAGGTTCTCTCCACAATACCATGCAATTCACTAATAGCTCGAGAATTTTCCATTAAATGATTCTCTACTCTCATATTAAAGTTTTCTTGCTTAACAATATAATTATCAAATTCATCTAAGCATTGAGCAGGAGATTTTGAATACGGAATATCTTCCCTAGTAAAGTGTTGAAGCGAGTGTACCTCAATCATGGATGAAGGGGGAATTGTCTCACATATATCTTCTATAGGAGGTAAATTCTTCACATCTTCAGGTTTAATACCCTTCTCCTTAAGAGACTTCTTGGCTTCCCTCATATCTTCATCATTTAATTTAATCATAACCCTCTTCTTCTCTATCGGTGTCGGGGTTGGTTCAGGTGTAGACCAATCATCATGATTCCAGCCTATTTTAGCCAATAATTCTTCAGCGTCGTCTGGAGTTCTTTTCCTGAAAACACAACCAGCACAACTATCCAGGTATTGTGGGGACCCCGGACTAGCTGTCCGAAATACCCTGTTATGTATACAGTTCACGTTCCCATGATCAGTGTGCCGTGAACACATAACCGAACTGATATCAAATTACATCATCCTTTACAAAACGGAATAAGAAAATTACAATACGGTCACATGACCCATCTTTACAAGATAGCCTCGAAGGGCCTAATCTAATCATCGAGTAGCGAGAATCACTTCAACGAGCGTAGAGCCCAAGTCATCTGCCTTAACCCTACGAGCAGCCGAGCGGGAAGACGTTCCTAGCTCGCATAGACGTCATCGACTCCTTCTTCATCCGTCGAAGTCCTCCGGGTCTGGCCAAGTAAATAGCCGGGGACAAAGCCGTGAGTACATTTGAATTGTACTCGCAAACCATCAAGAAGGTGATAACAATTCTAACTAAAGAAGACAAGAGAGGAAGAATAGCTTCTCTGGTGGATATAGCATGTGAAAGAGAATAAGTTTCTCTTGTGGATATAGCATGTGAAAGAGAATAAGTTTCTCTTGTGGATATAGCATGTGAAAGAGAATAAGTTTCTCTTGTGGATATAGCATGTGAAAGAGAATAAGTTTCTCTTGTGGATATAGCATGTGAAAGAGAATAAGTTTCTCTTGTGGATATAGCATCCCACATCACAGTTGAAGGGGACACTAAGAGGGTGATAGGACATTTCTATGACATCTCTATATCTTTGTTAAAGAAGATACTCCAAAAGATACCCTATGACATCCCTATATCTTTGTTGAAGAAGATACTTCAAAATATATCCTATGACATCTATATATCTTTGTTGAAGAAGATACTTCAAAAGATATCCTATGACATCTATATATCTTTGTTGAAGAAGATACTTCAAAAGATATCCTATGACATCTATATATCTTTGTTGAAGAAGATACTTCAAAAGATTTCCACAACATAAAACACTAGGATGGGGTAACCCAATTTATTTGTCCTTCTCGACCATCTCCATATGGTCGACACAACCTTTCCCGTACCCTTCCGGTACTTCAAAACAAGTTCTTTCCTTTCATTTGCCAAACCAATTTGTAAACCAAAACTCATCGGGCTAAGCAACAGCCATTCCAACCGTCCATGACCGCGGACGCGGCTATTCGAATAGATTTTACTCTGCAGAGTTTGCACACTTTCCCCACCTCTATCCGGATACCTATCGTGTGGGCATCATCCCCGCATAACAACATATGCCACGACGGATACCCGAACATAGCCTTTCGCCCATTCGACTTAGCAAGAGGTCCTACCCTATGGAGTATGTACCTCTCCCGCACCGTGGCAGCTCACCTCCCTTTGAGCGTGGCTCCACCGCCAAGCCAGGAGACCCATAGTGTCTTCCGGACGGGTCAGCCCCGAAGGCCTCCCGTTATACTATTGTCCCAACCATGACAACCCGGACTCGGGGGTAACCGTACCCTTGTATAGTTGTGCGGTGCCTCATGCTAAGAAGAACAAACGTCAAACTAAGCTCCGTGCCCACGTTGGAGTAGCTGTGGTTGCGCGGGTTAATTGTCACGGGTGAATACTTAGACGCCAAAGTTTTCATAAACAAGATTCTCTTTCCAACCATCTTTGCCAAGATCCTTTTCTTTCATAAACACACACTTAGGTAAGTCCATCTCACCCAAGTTTTTTTTTCAAAAGTTCTTTTCAACAAGGTATTTTTCCAAGGGGTTCCCAACCTATAGTTTCATGTAAGAACTAAGAGAAAACAATGGCATGATGCTAGCCATCATACCACTAAGGAGGTGATAAATGAGGTGTCAAGGGGATCATACATACTTAGGATAAGCATGTGTAGGGACAATATAAGTAGTTTGATTAAACAAGGTTATGATGTTAATCATCATGCCACTAAGAAGATGCTAATATAGGTGGTCAAGGGGGCATACATGCTTAGGGTAAGCATGCATGTTGTCAATATAAGAGGGAAAATACTTTCAGATTTGTGGTGTTAACCAACCAACACTAATAGAAGTGAGGGTGGTCAACGATATTTGACATACCTAAGGTAGGTAGGCATACTCATCTCAAAATGAGAGTATACCAAGATCATGATGTTGTTACTACTACACTCACAAGGGTTGTAGGAGTGAATCGACAAGAAGTATCACATGCTTAAGGTAAGCATGTATCTCAACAAGGTAGGATGGCATAGCCATGATCAACAAGTATACCAACAATTACTAAGATGATCATGAAGTATGACCAAGAGGATTATCATGCTTAAGACAAAGCATGCATCACTAAGATAAAGAGACTAACACACACAAGATCAAGAGACAAGAGTAATAATAAGGTGACAACAATATGAGACACGTCAATCAGAGATCAAGAGATGGCTTGCCTTGGCTGGCTTGTCCCTGGTCCTTTTCAAAACCTTCTCCAAAATCCTCCCCTTCAACTTCACCCTCGTTCGTATCTATCGTCGCAAAAGTAAATAACACATACATTCAATACATAGTTCAAGAATCAAGGGTCAAGTAAGACAAAGTTAAAATATGCAGGGGAGTGGTTTGGTAATAACAAAACATAGGTTGGTTATTTTTAAAACAAAGTGGTGGCAAAGGTTTTGAATAATTCAAATAGATTTTAATTCTAACATTGCAAGTGACACACATATACTCACAAACAGAGTTAAAATTTCATGAAAAGAGACTAATGATATTTTTGCTAGATGGACAGTAACAAAACAAGATTAACACAATTGGATTCATCCAAAGTATTAAACCTACAATTTTAGGCATTAGAAATACTAAACAATAACTAGTGATCATGTTTAATGTACTAAAAATCGTACAAAAATCCAAAAAATACGGGACCAGTGGCATTGGAAAGGTAATAAAATTTATAAACTAATGCAATTTGTTTCACTCGATTTGGGTTTGTGGATCTCTAGTTATACTCAAAACAGTGCTACTGATTTCAACATAAATAACCAGCAAAATTTGGAAAACCAAAATGGGCGGGAACGTCTGGGCCGCGCGAGTTTGAAACAGTGGGCCGGCCCAGGAGGTTATCCAGGTGGAGGAAAAAAAGAAAAAAAGTAAAAAGGGAGAGGGGCCCGTGGCGGGGCCCATGTGCATGGCCAACGTGGCTAGCAGGCCATGCAGCGCACGGAGAGGGCGTCGTCCTCCCGCGACCCTGCTCGTGCTCGGGAAAAACTGGAGAGGAACGGGGCGGCCTGGGGCTCACCTGCGACGAGCAGCAGTTGGCCGCGAGGCTCCGGCAGACCAGCGGAGGGTCGGGGGCGTTTCCAGACGTGCTCGGCGCCTTCCTCCCGTCCTCTACAGCCCCTCCCGCGGGCGCCTTCCTCCCAGCAACTCCCGGCCCGGCGGTGGCGGCGTTGGCCTCTGGTGGTCCCTGGACAGCGAAAAGGGGCGGGTTAGGACCAGAAGGGCCTGGTGGGCGTCGTGGAAGGGAAGGGGAGGAAGAAAGGGGGCCGGGGCGGGCGCGTTCTTCTCTGCCGTCTTGCGGTGCCCATGGCGGTGGTAACCTTGCCGGCATGCTGCGGCTAGGGGAGCGTCTTGACGCGTTCTACAGGAGCTCAGGGAGGTGGAGAGGGTTGCTGTAAGTGGGGAAGATGGGGGTGTGAGGGCTCGGGTGCCTTTTTATAGTCAAGCACCGGCTCATGGTGGACATGGTGCACAAGGTGTTCGATACGTTTTTCTTGATGGAGGGGGTAGCTAGGGAGGAATCTAGGGTGCCAGAAGGGTCAACATGGAGTGCCGTGTAAGGTGGTATCAGTGGAAAGGTCGAGAGATGGGAGGGTGCTTGGGAACGTACGGACTTGCCCTGGGCGGGGTGACCACCAATGGGGCGGACTGGACTGAGCCAACGGGAGGCGTGTCCTTGCCTTGGGAGCGTGCACCTGGGACAGAGGAGGGTTGGGACATGTCCATGGCGCAGCCTAGGGAGATGGGACGCTTGCTTTTTCTCTGGCCGAAATTGGAGTGGCCACCAAGAGATAGGTAGGGAGGAGGGAGTCTAGGTTAGCTAGGGAGGCTCCCATGATGACCTGGGGTGGTGTGAGGTCTGGTTGCTTGCTGGCTTTAAGTGGAGGGAGGAGGGGTAGGCTGCAAGTAAAGATCTTCCCAAAGATCTTGTCATAAGTATGCATAGGGGCATCCAACTTCTCTCCTTCCTCTCCAAGCCGAATCAGTAGAGGGAGCTATGGTGCATGGTTGACCAGAGAGGGAGGGTGGGGTGCAGGTTGGTGGTGTTAGGTTGTTTGTCCAAACTAGAGAGTGTAAAGAGAGAAGAGTAGGGCACACACACATGCATGCATGCCATACATGGTATGGCCGGCTCACTTTTTGCCAAAGTGTAGCAAGTGATTAAGTAGGTCTAATCAAGAGGTAGTGTGGATGGTGATGTAATTCAAAAGTGAATTTCATGGATGAATTTGATAGATTTTTGAAAAGAGAAGGGGATGGACAATAAGACCAATGATGGGCAAATGACCATATAAGAAGGATCCTAGCTAGATAGAGGTGATGATGGTATGTGTTAGACCGGAGAGGTACATTTTTAGTACAAGGGTTTCAAATAAATTAGACTCCATTTGATAGTTGTTTGAACCACCTTAATTGTCTAAGGACAATTGGAAAGGATTTCAATTGAAAAGGATTTTTTTTTTGAAAATGTTGAGAGTAGCTAAGTAGTGCATAGGTTTTCAAGATGCATTTATTTTACTAGCAAAGTAGATTTTCTCAAAATAAAACAAGCACAGGATAAGGAAGAATTTTCAAGAGTTCAACAAACATGCATTTTGTCACAAAAGGGAATAGAGTAAAGTGAAAAGATTTTATAGAAACATTTTTGGTTTGTAAAGGGATGGTATGAAGTAAAACACCACCCACATTTCCTATTTTATAAAGATTTGGAAAGCTTAGATAAAACTGGGATTAGTTTTGTAGTGAAAATAGAGAAGAATCTTAAATAGGGTTTTTGGTAAATAAAGATATTTTGGGAGAAGTGATATCAAGGGTAGAGTATGGCTACATAATGTAGCTATCATCTTCACTCTTGGTTTTGTGGAGGTTAAACTTGAAATGAAGAAAAACCAAGGGCTAAAAGTTGGAAATGGGATCTAGTGGTGCAACAATGGATAGAGTATAAGATCAAGTGGAAAACATAGGTTGGAAAGGTGTTATGGGACATGCAAGACGTGGAAGTTGTAGAGGGTGTTGCATAGATGAGATCCATGCATTGAGGTCACCAGTAACAGTTGTGGGTGCTTAGTGATCAACTACCAAAGTTTGAACATTTTAAGCCTGCCATAACAATTTGATGACTTGGCCTCAAAACAGACAAGGATAAATGAGTATAAGAGGGATCTGGTTCAAAGAAAGGACATGATTGGGAAGTGCTAATGGCAAGGTAGGTCTAGGGCTAGGTGCATTGCTTTGGATGGCAAAGGGGTAGCTTAACCCAGGGGCTCCAAAATGGGACCTGATAACAGTTTTAGGACTTAGCCAAATTTGTGAGGTCCTAGGGTTTTGTGACTAGGATAAGGGAGAAAAATGTAGTAAGGGGTAGATGATCCCAAGTTTTGAATCAAGGATGGGTTGAGCTAAATCATAACACAAGGAGAAATTTGAAGTGGGTACACTCATGTTGCCATGAGGAGAAAGTTTGATGTGCTGAAAAAGGAGAACAACCTTTCCTAGGCCACACAAGAGTTTTGATTAGGTGAGTTGTTTGTCCGACCACTAGAGGTGCTCGTTCTTTGAGTAGCTCAAGACAAAAATCAACCAGCAAAGCAAGACAATACATCTACCAACGAGATCAAAGCAATTTATCATAACCAACAGATCAAGGCAATTCATCTATCTAGTCTTAAGAAAAGTTTTTGTTCCCCCTAATTTTTGCACTTTGGATAATTAAACAAGCTTGCAAAAAGTTAGGGTGTTACAGATCTTCCACCCTTAAAATAATCTCGTCCCGAGATTACTAAGCGTAGGACTAGAGGGGTTGTAAAATTTAATTAAAGTTAGATTCCATTCTTCTGTAGATGTGCCATTGTTGAGAAGGTCGTTGCTTCATCTTCTGGGAGACATGAGGGATTCCTGCCGATGGCGGCTTCGTGAAGAGGTTGATTACTCCATGTAGGTGTTAGATCTGTAGATTCTAAACGATCCTATCGGGGGTTCAAGATTATGGGAGTTAGTGCACTCCAGCGGTGCTTTAGCAGGGTTGAAAACCTTTTATAGTTAACTTTAAATTTTAGTGGAAGATGAAGTCTTCCACCCTTAAAATTGTTCATAGGGGGGGGGTTAAAAACTCTAAGCTTCGGCCACGGGTCTTGTCGGTGCTTTCGAAGAAGTGATCTTTCCCTCGTCTTGAGTTGAAGCATCTTCAGGGAGCAAGGTGCAGTCCACCGCTTCAAGGGGAGTTAGTGCATCCCAAGTTCCCAACGGCGTTTTTAGAAAGGTTTAAAATTTTAGGGTCAGCTCCAATTTTTAATGGAAGACGAAGTCTTCCACCCTTAAGATTTTTCATCGGGCTTTTTTGGAAAAACTAAGAGCTTCTGCCTTGTAGTCCTGTCTGGGGCTTCTGAAGAAGTCGTCGATCTTCCGTAATCAGTTGAAGAATCTTCAGGAGGCGATGTGTAGTCCACGACTTTAAGAGGCACTCACGGTGTTTTACTAGACCATAAAACGCGCAGTAAGTTAGTAAGTTGATGAAGCGCCTGGTTGTTGTCCATATGAAGAAGCATCAAAGGTCGTCGGAGACAATCTTCAGCTTGAGGGTCGGTGCTGATTTATACCAGTTAAGAAGTGAGCGGGTAACTACACCTAATCTTGAGTCTTGGGGGTATCTTCATGAGCTTCACTTGATGATGACCAGATGAACCATGTGACGTAGCTTGGCTTTGACACTATTGTTCACTTAGCTTGTTAGACGGCGTGTTAGAGGGTGGTTCCAAGAAGTTATCCTCAAGGTTAGCGCGATTATGCTCCCAAGTTAGACCAAGTTAGTATGTTTTCTCGCAGAGGTGCAGTCACTCTTGAAGGTAGGGGCTTCTGTTTTCTTGACGAAGTGGAGATGCTTCGGCTGAGCTTGAAAGTAGTCGGCGTAGATAGGGGTCTGGGTTAGTTTTTCTTATGGTAAAAAAAATTGATGGTTAACAGGGTTAACTTATTCAAAAAAAAAACTAGAAGTTAGCATTTTATTGGCGAGATGGATGAGGGTGAAAACATATTAGGGAGGCTTCCTATGTTGGGTTTTCACACTAAGAGTGTTTATCCGACCTAAAAACCAAAACAATCATACACACAACAAATAGATAAAAACACTCAAGACAACACACTTAGGGAACTACAAGCAATCATCAAACCAGACATGGTAACACAAGTACCCATGGATGACTAATACGTGGGGGTGGCTCAATCAAAGCGATTGAGTTAGTCCTATCCATCCTATAGGTTTGGGGCTGGTCACATATGTTGGTGTCTTCATCTTGTTGACATCGCCTTCAACAAGGATTCTTGAAGCAGAGAGTGGTGATGCGGCCTGGTGTTGGGTCGTCGAGGTTGAGGTAGAGGCTAAAACTGTGTAGTCTTCTTGCTCAACATCCCGGGGACATGGGGTCTTCGAAGGGGTAGTTGTGTAGGTACTCCCAAAGTCGGCATCTTCTGGTGGCTGGCCTAAAAAAATTACTAGTCAAAAACTGAGGACTTGACCCCTGACGACTGCAAAAAGTGCAAGTCCACGGAGGAACAAGGTCAGCTCCTTGACACACTTTGGTGACAACCAAAGACATGATCTTATTATTCTTTTATGTGCACACTAAGTCGGCCTCCAATCTTCAATAGCTGTCGTTGGAGATTCATTAGTCTTCCTGAGGGATTGATGTATCTTTGAGTTCGAGTCTCCGGTCTGAGTTGGGGACATCGTCCAATATGTAGGTTTGAAGTGGATGAGACAATAGAGTAAGAATTTTCAAACACTTCTATAAAGCGGAGAGATAAGAATTCAGAAGTTTTGAAGAAACAAGAGGAGTAGAAGCTATGCTTCCGACTAAAGAAAGAATTTGTTTGGTAAATAGTTTTGCCCAAGTACTTGTTTTCCTAACTAACGTCCATGCTAACTAAGGTCTCCTACAGTCAGGATGGCTCTGATACCAGCTCTGTGGGGACCCCGGACTAGCTGTCCGAAATACCCTGTTATGTATACAGCTTCACGTTCCCATGATCGTGTGCCGTGAACACATAACCGAACCGATATCAAATTACATCATCCTTTACAAAACGGAATAAGAAAATTACAATACGGTCACATGACCCATCTTTACAAGATAGCCTCGAAGGGCCTAATCTAATCATCGTAGTAGCAGTAATCACTTCAGCAGCGTAGAGCCCAAGTCATCCGCCTTAACCCTACGAGCAACCGACCGGGAAGACGTTCCTAGCTCGCATAGACGTCATCGACTCCTTCTTCATCCGTCGAAGTCCTCCAGGTCTGGCCAAGTAAATAGCCAGGGACAAAGCCGTGAGTACATTTGAATTGTACTCGCAAACCATCAAGAAGGTGATAACAATTCTAACTAAAGAAGACAAGAGAGGAAGAATAGCTTCTCTGGTGGATATAGCATGTGAAAGAGAATAAGTTTCTCTTGTGGATATAGCATGTGAAAGAGAATAAGTTTCTCTTGTGGATATAGCATGTGAAAGAGAATAAGTTTCTCTTGTGGATATAGCATGTGAAAGAGAATAAGTTTCTCTTGTGGATATAGCATGTGAAAGAGAATAAGTTTCTCTTGTGGATATAGCATCCCACATCACAGTTGAAGGGGACACTAAGAGGGTGATAGGACATTTCTATGACATCTCTATATCTTTGTTAAAGAAGATACTCCAAAAGATACCCTATGACATCCCTATATCTTTGTTGAAGAAGATACTTCAAAATATATCCTATGACATCTATATATCTTTGTTGAAGAAGATACTTCAAAAGATATCCTATGACATCTATATATCTTTGTTGAAGAAGATACTTCAAAAGATATCCTATGACATCTATATATCTTTGTTGAAGAAGATACTTCAAAAGATTTCCACAACATAAAACACTAGGATGGGGTAACCCAATTTATTTGTCCTTCTCGACCATCTCCATATGGTCGACACAACCTTTCCCGTACCCTTCCGGTACTTCAAAACAAGTTCTTTCCTTTCATTTGCCAAACCAATTTGTAAACCAAAACTCATCAGGCTAAGCAACAGCCATTCCAACCGTCCATGACCGCGGACGCGGCTATTCGAATAGATTTTACTCGCAGAGTTTGCACACTTTCCCCACCTCTATCCGGATACCTATCGTGTGGGCATCATCCCCGCATAACAACATATGCCACGACGGATACCCGAACATAGCCTTTCGCCCATTCGACTTAGCAAGAGGTCCTACCCTATGGAGTATGTACCTCCCCGGCACCGTGGCAGCTCACCTCCCTTTGAGCGTGGCTCCACCGCCAAGCCGGGAGACCCATAGTGTCTTCCGGACGGGTCAGCCCCGAAGGCCTCCCGTTATACTATTGTCCCAACCATGACAACCCGGACTCGGGGGTAACCGTACCCTTGTATAGTTGTGCGGTGCCTCATGCTAAGAAGAACAAACGTCAAACTAAGCTCCGTGCCCACGTTGGAGTAGCTGTGGTTGCGCGGGTTAATTGTCACGGGTGAATACTTAGACGCCAAAGTTTTCATAAACAAGATTCTCTTTCCAACCATCTTTGCCAAGATCCTTTTCTTTCATAAACACACACTTAGGTAAGTCCATCTCACCCAAGTTTTTTTTTCAAAAGTTCTTTTCAACAAGGTATTTTTCCAAGGGGTTCCCAACCTATAGTTTCATGTAAGAACTAAGAGAAAACAATGGCATGATGCTAGCCATCATACCACTAAGGAGGTGATAAATGAGGTGTCAAGGGGATCATACATACTTAGGATAAGCATGTGTAGGGACAATATAAGTAGTTTGATTAAACAAGGTTATGATGTTAATCATCATGCCACTAAGAAGATGCTAATATAGGTGGTCAAGGGGGCATACATGCTTAGGGTAAGCATGCATGTTGTCAATATAAGAGGGAAAATACTTTCAGATTTGTGGTGTTAACCAACCAACACTAATAGAAGTGAGGGTGGTCAACGATATTTGACATACCTAAGGTAGGTAGGCATACTCATCTCAAAATGAGAGTATACCAAGATCATGATGTTGTTACTACTACACTCACAAGGGTTGTAGGAGTGAATCGACAAGAAGTATCACATGCTTAAGGTAAGCATGTATCTCAACAAGGTAGGATGGCATAGCCATGATCAACAAGTATACCAACAATTACTAAGATGATCATGAAGTATGACCAAGAGGATTATCATGCTTAAGACAAAGCATGCATCACTAAGATAAAGAGACTAACACACACAAGATCAAGAGACAAGAGTAATAATAAGGTGACAACAATATGAGACACGTCAATCAGAGATCAAGAGATGGCTTGCCTTGGCTGGCTTGTCCCTGGTCCTTTTCAAAACCTTCTCCAAAATCCTCCCCTTCAACTTCACCCTCGTTCGTATCTATCGTCGCAAAAGTAAATAACACATACATTCAATACATAGTTCAAGAATCAAGGGTCAAGTAAGACAAAGTTAAAATATGCAGGGGAGTGGTTTGGTAATAACAAAACATAGGTTGGTTATTTTTAAAACAAAGTGGTGGCAAAGGTTTTGAATAATTCAAATAGATTTTAATTCTAACATTGCAAGTGACACACATATACTCACAAACAGAGTTAAAATTTCATGAAAAGAGACTAATGATATTTTTGCTAGATGGACAGTAACAAAACAAGATTAACACAATTGGATTCATCCAAAGTATTAAACCTACAATTTTAGGCATTAGAAATACTAAACAATAACTAGTGATCATGTTTAATGTACTAAAAATCGTACAAAAATCCAAAAAATACGGGACCAGTGGCATTGGAAAGGTAATAAAATTTATAAACTAATGCAATTTGTTTCACTCGATTTGGGTTTGTGGATCTCTAGTTATACTCAAAACAGTGCTACTGATTTCAACATAAATAACCAGCAAAATTTGGAAAACCAAAATGGGCGGGAACGTCTGGGCCGCGCGAGTTTGAAACAGTGGGCCGGCCCAGGAGGTTATCCAGGTGGAGGAAAAAAAGAAAAAAAGTAAAAAGGGAGAGGGGCCCGTGGCGGGGCCCATGTGCATGGCCAACGTGGCTAGCAGGCCATGCAGCGCACGGAGAGGGCGTCGTCCTCCCGCGACCCTGCTCGTGCTCGGGAAAAACTGGAGAGGAACGGGGCGGCCTGGGGCTCACCTGCGACGAGCAGCAGTTGGCCGCGAGGCTCCGGCAGACCAGCGGAGGGTCGGGGGCGTTTCCAGACGTGCTCGGCGCCTTCCTCCCGTCCTCTACAGCCCCTCCCGCGGGCGCCTTCCTCCCAGCAACTCCCGGCCCGGCGGTGGCGGCGTTGGCCTCTGGTGGTCCCTGGACAGCGAAAAGGGGCGGGTTAGGACCAGAAGGGCCTGGTGGGCGTCGTGGAAGGGAAGGGGAGGAAGAAAGGGGGCCGGGGCGGGCGCGTTCTTCTCTGCCGTCTTGCGGTGCCCATGGCGGTGGTAACCTTGCCGGCATGCTGCGGCTAGGGGAGCGTCTTGACGCGTTCTACAGGAGCTCAGGGAGGTGGAGAGGGTTGCTGTAAGTGGGGAAGATGGGGGTGTGAGGGCTCGGGTGCCTTTTTATAGTCAAGCACCGGCTCATGGTGGACATGGTGCACAGGTGTTTGATACGCTTTTCTTGATGGAGGGGGTAGCTAGGGAGGGATCTAGGGTGCCAGAAGGGTCAACATGGAGTGCCGTGCAAGGTGGTATCAGTGGCAAGGTCGAGAGATGGGAGGGTGGTTGGGAACGCACGGGCTTGCCTTGGGCGGGGTGACCACCAATGGGGCGGGCTGGACTGAGCCAACGGAAGGCGTGTCCTTGCCTTGGGAGCGTGCACCTAGGATAGAGGAGGGTTGGGACATGTCCATGGCGCTGCCTAGGGAGATGGGACGCTTGCTTTTTCTCTGGCCGAAATTGGAGTGGCCACCAAGAGATAGGTAGGGAGGAGGGAGTCTAGGTTAGCTAGGGAGGCTCCCATGATGACCTGGGGTGGTGTGAGGTCCGGTTGCTTGCTCGGCTTTAAGTGGAGGGAGGAGGGGTAGGCTGCAAGTAAAGATCTTCCCAAAGATCTTGTCATAAGTATGCATAGGGGCATCCAACTTCTCTCCTTCCTCTCCAAGCCGAATCAGAGAGGGAGCTATGGTGCATGGTTGACCGGAGAGGGAGGGTGGGGTGCAGGTTGGTGGTGTTAGGTTGTTTGTCCAAACTAGAGAGTGTAAAGAGAGAAGAGTAGGGCACACACACATGCATGCATGCCATACATGGTATGGCCGGCTCACTTTTTGCCAAAGTGTAGCAAGTGATTAAGTAGGTCTAATCAAGAGGTAGTGTGGATGGTGATGTAATTCAAAAGTGAATTTCATGGATGAATTTGATAGATTTTTGAAAAGAGAAGGGGATGGACAATAAGACCAATGATGGGCAAATGACCATATAAGAAGGATCCTAGCTAGATAGAGGTGATGATGGTATGTGTTAGACCAGAGAGGTACATTTTTAGTACAAGGGTTTCAAATAAATTAGACTCCATTTGATAGTTGTTTGAACCACCTTAATTGTCTAAGGACAATTGGAAAGGATTTCAATTGAAAAGGATTTTTTTTTTGAAAATGTTGAGAGTAGCTAAGTAGTGCATAGGTTTTCAAGATGCATTTATTTTACTAGCAAAGTAGATTTTCTCAAAATAAAACAAGCACAGGATAAGGAAGAATTTTCAAGAGTTCAACAAACATGCATTTTGTCACAAAAGGGAATAGAGTAAAGTGAAAAGATTTTATAGAAACATTTTTGGTTTGTAAAGGGATGGTATGAAGTAAAACACCACCCACATTTCCTATTTTATAAAGATTTGGAAAGCTTAGATAAAACTGGGATTAGTTTTGTAGTGAAAATAGAGAAGAATCTTAAATAGGGTTTTTGGTAAATAAAGATATTTTGGGAGAAGTGATATCAAGGGTAGAGTATGGCTACATAATGTAGCTATCATCTTCACTCTTGGTTTTGTGGAGGTTAAACTTGAAATGAAGAAAAACCAAGGGCTAAAAGTTGGAAATGGGATCTAGTGGTGCAACAATGGATAGAGTATAAGATCAAGTGGAAAACATAGGTTGGAAAGGTGTTATGGGACATGCAAGACGTGGAAGTTGTAGAGGGTGTTGCATAGATGAGATCCATGCATTGAGGTCACCAGTAACAGTTGTGGGTGCTTAGTGATCAACTACCAAAGTTTGAACATTTTAAGCCTGCCATAACAATTTGATGACTTGGCCTCAAAACAGACAAGGATAAATGAGTATAAGAGGGATCTGGTTCAAAGAAAGGACATGATTGGGAAGTGCTAATGGCAAGGTAGGTCTAGGGCTAGGTGCATTGCTTTGGATGGCAAAGGGGTAGCTTAACCCAGTGGGCTCCAAAATGGGACCCGATAACAGCTTTAGGACTTAGCCAAATTTGTGAGGTCCTAGGGTTTTGTGACTAGGATAAGGGAGAAAAATGTAGTAAGGGGTAGATGATCCCAAGTTTTGAATCAAGGATGGGTTGAGCTAAATCATAACACAAGGAGAAATTTGAAGTGGGTACACTCATGTTGCCATGAGGAGAAAGTTTGATGTGCTGAAAAAGGAGAACAACCTTTCCTAGGCCACACAAGAGTTTTGATTAGGTGAGTTGTTTGTCTGACCACTAGAGGTGCTGTTCTTTGAGTAGCTCAAGACAAAAATCAACCAGCAAAGCAAGACAATACATCTACCAGCAGATCAAAGCAATTTATCATAACCAACAGATCAAGGCAATTCATCTATCTAGTCTTAAGAAAAGTTTTTGTTCCCCCTAATTTTTGCACTTTGGATAATTAAACAAGCTTGCAAAAAGTTAGGGTGTTACAGGTATGCCCTAGACTCAATAGTTAGTCCACTATAAAATATATCAAGTAAATCATGCTTTTCCAAATCATGGTCAGGCTGAGCTCTAATAAGAGAGCAAAATCTCGCCCAAGCCTCAGGCAATTTCTCTCCATCTTCCTGGTCAAAATTATAAATTCTCTCGCAAAGCAGCATGTTGAGCACTAGCAGGAAAGTATTTTCGAAAGAAAACATCACGCAAGTCGGTTGGACTTTTAATAGAACCAGGAGGCAAATTATTATACCAAGTTTTAGCATCATCCTTTAATGAGAATGGAAAAATTTTAGCGACAAAATAAGTACGCATCTTGACATCATCAGAAAACACACCACTAAGAGTAGATAACTCAGTCAAGTGTTCAACAGCACTTTCTTTTTCAGTACCACAAAAGGGTGTTTTCTCAACAATAGCTATATGAGATAGATCAAGAGAAAAATCATAATCTTTATCCCTAATGTTTATAGGAGATGTGGCAAATTTAGGATCAGCAGATGGTTTATATCTAACAGCACGTTCTGCAAGCAACTTTTTAATTTTTCTTGCATCAGTAGTAGCATTGCATTTTTCAATAAAATCATCATCAAGCTCTACATAATCTTCATCAAGATCATCACTAGAATAATCAAGTTCAGGTGATTTAACAGGTGTAGTAGCATTAGGAGTTTCAGTATTTTCAATTTGTCTAGACTTAGCAATTGTAGCATCTAGAAAAGATCCCAATGAACCACTATCATCAAGCACAAGCAGAAACATTATCAATATTATGAGAATTTTCAGATTCAGCGAAGTACCAAGCACGTGAAGCATGTGGCGGTGAAACAAGTTTATCAATCACGGATGGTGAATCAAGAGCAGCAGAGGTACTCGCAGTTGTACCTTTTCTTGTAGTGGATGGTAATATGGCGATCTTAGTATCGCGAGGTTTACCCATAATGGAGAATTTGCAGCGAACAATATCAATCCAAGTGAACTTCCAAATAAAGCTATGCTCCCCGGCAACGGCGCCGTGAAAATAGTCTTGATGACCCACAAGTATAGGGGATCGCAACGAGTCTTCGAGGGAAGTATTACCCAATTTATTGATTCGACACAAGGGGAGACAAAGAATACTTGTAAGCCTTAACAACGGAGTTGTCAATTCAGCTGCACCTAGAAACAGACTTGCTCGCAAGAGTTTATCAGTAGTAACAGTTTTATGGCAGTGGAAATAGTGAAATAACAGCAGCAGTGAAATAAAGACAGCAGTAGTGATTATAGTAAACAGCAGGATTAAAATATCGTAGGCACAGTGGACGGATTTAACGAGCGTTGCATGGATGAGAGAAACTCATGTAACAATCAAAGCATGGGCATTTGCAGATAATAATAAAACGGTATCCAAGTACTAATCAATCAATAGGCATGTGTTCCATATTTAGTCGTACGTGCTCGCAATGAGAAACTTGCACAACATCTTCGTCCTACCAGCCGGTGGCAGCCGGGCCTCTAGGGAAACTATCGGATATTAAGGTACTCCTTTTAATAGAGTACCGGAGCAAAGCATTAACACTCCGTGAACACATGTGATCTTCACATCACTACCATCCCCTCCGGTTGTCCCGATTCTTGTCACTTCAGGGCCATTGGTTCCGGACAGCGACATGTGTATACAACTTGCGGGTAAGATCATAAACAACGAATATCTTCATGAATCAATAACATGTTCAGATATGAGATCATGGCACTCGGGCCCTAGTGACAAGCATTAAGCATAACAAGTTGCAACATTATCATAAAAGTGACATCTACTGGATACTAGGCACTATGCCCTAACAATCTTATGACTATTACATGACCAATCTCATCCAATCCCTACCATCCCCTTCAGCCTACAGCGGGGGAATTACTCACACATGGATGGGGGAAACATGGCTGGTCGATGGAGAGGCGTTGGCGGTGATGGCGGTGAAGATCTCCTCCAATTCCCCGTCCGTGCGGAGTGCCGTAACGGAGACTTCGGCTCCCGCGGCGGAGTTTCGCGATGTGGCGGCTCTCTGGAGGGTTTCTGGCGACTTCGACTTCTCTCCGTGCGTTTTCAGGTCGAAACCAATAAGTAGTCCGAAGGGGGGCGTCGGAGGCCGGCCGAGGGGGCCACACCACATGGCCGCGCGGCCCCCCCTGGGCCGCGCCGCCATGTGGTGTGGGGCCCTCGGGCCTCCACCTCCTTTGCCCTTCTGGCTCCGTCAATATTTTGGTAAAATAGGGCCTTCTGCAAGAATTCCGAGGATTTTCCCGAAAGTTGGATTTCTGCACAAAAATGAGACACCGGAGCAGCTTCGCTGAAAACAGCGTTAGTCCGTGTTAGTTGTATCCAAAATACACAAATTAGAGGCAAAACAATAGCAAAAGTGTTCGGGAAAGTAGATACGTTTTGGACGTATCACCCCCCTGGTTTTGATAATGATAATTGCAAAACCATCTGCTTTCTTCAAAGGGTCATGTCGTGGCAGAGCAGAACCGTCGCAGTATGCTTCATGATGACGTCTTGCCCTCTCAACTTCTCTGCACGATTTGACAGTTCTGGCACCACGTCCTCGGAAACTGCTTAGGCATTAAATCGCCGTACCCCTTTTTATTTGGCCACTTCCTGTAGTTTCTCTCTTCATCCCCTTGCTCCATAGTAGCCATCGGCAAACCGAAAAAACCCTCCTCAGTCCCCATGGATTCTTCCTCTTCCTCAGTTTCCTCTGGCCTGTTTCTCCAGTCCTCCTCTTCCAGCGAGCTCGAGCAGGAGGTCGATCTGATGGCCATCTACGAGGCCCGCGCCCCGCAGTATCGGGACGCGCGGGATTGGGACTTCTCCAACGAGTCGGAAGACGACGAACCCCTCACCGACGGGGAAGAAGACCTTCAGTTCCTCATTGACGGGGAGCTGGAAGCAACAAGCGATGACGACCTCTTCCCCTGGGAAGGGAGCTTTTCCTCCGACGAGGAGGACGAAGAGGAGGAAGAAGACGACGACGACTCCCTCGAGGGTTACCCACCAGCGAAACGCCTCCGCATGTGGTGGGATGACGACGACAGCGATGACGAAGAGGAGGACGAAGCCCCTGCAGAGGGCTACGGGAGCAGCGACGAGGAGCCCGTTGGCAGCAGCGCCGATGGGAGCTCCGAGGATGATGAAGGCGGTGACGGCCCGTAGATTAGGATCTACTAGTGTAGGCCTAGCAGTAGTAGATTGGTCAACAGACCCTTCTTTTGTTCTTCCCTTCTTAAGCAATCGGCTCCTCCTTTGTAAGAAATCTGGTTTATCAATGGAGAAATTCCCCAACTTGATTTTACCGATTCTTTTTTATACTAATTTAGCCGATTGTCAACTCGATCGATTTTTAGTGAGCCAATTTCCACACATCGATCCCCCCATGATCCGCTCCTCATCTTTTGACATCGGAGCGATCGCGAGCTTGGTCAGTGCTCCACAGGTCAATGTCCGTGGAACCAGCCGATGACTCTCCAATCGGCTTCTAAAAACAGAACATCCACGAGGCCAGCTGTTCCTCGAGCCTCAGTCGAGGTGAAAACAATGATGAGGACCCGTAATTCAGTCAAACAGTCCCATGCATGAACAACAGGCTGTTTTGGGATGCCAACTCTCTCCTAACAGCACTGCCAAACTGCCAATGAGGCAACTTTGAGCACTTGTACTAGAGTCGATGGCCGTGCATCGGCTTTGCCCCATGAGACACCTCAAACAGGATCATGACTCTTACCAGCCAACCCAGCGGGCTGGCAATCTGGTTTTGGGCAGGTGTCTACAATAGAGCCCTGGGCTTGTCACTCAATTGACTTGTATGCGGAAACTGATATTTTTGGCGACATCAGCACCATTCCTCAGACAAGGCTGTGATGCGGGGCCAGCCGATTCCGAAAAATCGTCTTCCTATAGCGAAGGATCCTTCGGGGCAAACTGCCCCCGAGCTTCTTCCGTTCAAGTCCTGCGCCTTGCCGATCATCTTGGCTCATCATCTTTGGCAGGTCGATGCAGCTCCCGGTGAGGATGTTTCCTGATGCTCTCCCCCACTTTGGTCGCAACAACCTTTGACAGTAACGCCGACCAAGTCACCACCGTAGCCAAACCTTGATCAAAACATGCCATAGCCGATCGCTTCATCATCGACTGTCCTCCTGGTCTTAGAAGAGACATGCTCCTTCGTCGGGCTCACCCTTAACCCGAACTGCATGTTTGTGCTGCTCCTGTTGTTGATCAGGGTCGCGATCCCTTGAACTTGGCCCAACCGATATTGCCAACACATGTCTGCCGCTTCTGCTAGCACTGCTGGACTTGGAGGTTTGCTAACGGAGCCAACAACAATTCCACTGAGGAGAGCCGCCGGCGTGTTTGTCCTTCGACAGAGCCTCGCTACTTGGTGACTGTTCCATCAGGCTTCTGCTCGTAGCAGTCGTATCCCTTGAGTCGATGGCCGTGCATCGGCTTTGAATCCTTAAGTCGATGTCTACGCATCGGCTGTGCTCAAAAATTTCTGTATTTTCGATATTTTTTTTGCCGGGCCGATTTGTTTACGTATCGGCCCCCATACTTGAGCTGCTCTGCTGGACATTTGACATCCGTTCCCAGCTCCGTATCCTCGTATCTCATCCATCTATGTGCCCCCCGAGCCGATTCTGTCAAGTAATTGATGGCATCGGCTCTTCAGGCATCTATTGAATCAATGCTGAACACAGACAAAGGGATGTTGAGGATAATTTTGGCCGATTGCGGGAATCGGCCTCCCTTTCCATTGCAATGCTTCGTGAAGGTTTAGCACTTCTTGGTTTCCCACTGTAGCTACGTGACGTGTTGGAGATAAAATCCTTTGCTTTTTATTTTTTGAGGGCCGATCGCCGGGATCGGCCTTGCCACGTATGTCCAATGTCTTGGACGTGCTACTCTGTCAGGACCACGGACACCATGTTTGTGTCAGCCGATGCCTCTGCATCGGCATCAGCCGATGCCTGTGCATCGGCTTTCGCCTGTTTGGGGCGCCATACTTTCTTTGGCGGGCGCGCCTTTGTCTCCATGGTTTGCTGAATTTTCACGGCCAGATCGGGCCGCGCTCTTCTCAACGTGTACAGGTACTGTGCCTCGGCTTCTTCCAGGTTTCGCAGCCGCTGCACCCTACGCTTTTGAGAATGGCTGAGTCCATCAGGGCACCACCTTGGTCGGTGATACCTATCTTCTTCTCCATCTGACTCCTCAAAGTCTTCTTCTTGAGAGGACTCAGCTCGTTTGTTATGTGGTGGGAGAGGTCCTAGGTGCTCGAACACTGAAACTTTGTTTGCCCTCCTTCTGTGTTGTCTGCATTCTGGGCAGTTCTCGATTGTTGGCAATCGGCTCATTCCTGAGTCCCAGCAATGTTTGAAGAAGGGACAGTTCCAGTGCTTATCCACGTTGTCCTGCTCCCTTGACCTCCCTCTAGCGTGAAGCTCGTACCCATCGTTGCTTCCATCATACTGACGATACCCCCTGCTTTCCGCATCCGACCGACGATATTTCTGATCGTCTTCGTCGTAGCGTCGACGTCGGTCATACTGCTGCTCATATTTGTTGAGGAGATGCACGGAGAGTGGGCGCTGATACCGTATGCTTCTCACCTCCTCCTCGGTTAGGTACCGTCTATCGTCGTCTTGGGGCCGGTCGCGTGGAACGGCCTCCTCTTTATCTTTGCCACGAGAGTGGCTGCTCTCTGCTTTGTCCACGCCATGGCGGATCGCAAACCCTGCCATATTGACATCGAAAGAGAACCCTGGCTCTCTTATGGAGTGGCTTAGGTCCACCATGTTGACGTCCGGAAACGGACGCATGTCTACCTTCATGGCAAACTGTCCGAAAGTTAATCGGCCTGATTCTATCGCCATCCGAATTTGTGCGCGCAATACTTTGCAGTCGTTGGTGGTGTGCGTGAACGTATGATGCCATTTGCAGTATGGCCTTTTGTTCATCTCCTGCGCCGTAGGGATCTTGTGGCCTTCGGGTAGCTTCAACTGTTTCTCTTTCAGTAGCAGATCGAAGATCTGTTCAGTTTTGGTCACGTCAAAGTCCAACCCTCTTGGAGGCCCTGGTGGATTCACCCATTTGCAGGACACAGGTACTGGCGTCCGAGTCCATTCGGCTACCGCTACTTCCTGATCTTCCGCAGAATCTTCATCCTCATCAGCATTGACCAGGGTTATCGCGCGTTTGAACTTGTCCTGGTACAGTTCTGGATGGCGCTGTTCATATAAGGTCAGCCTACTGACCAGGTGCGTCAACGAGTTGTACTCCACTTGGAACGTCAGATCCTTGAACGACGCTGCAAGGCCTGCCACGGCCAGCTCGACTGCCTCTTTCTCAGTTAAATGAGCCGAATAGCATCGGTTCTTGACAGCTTCGAAACGTTGGATGTACTCAGAGACTGTCTCTCCTCGCTTCTGCCGAACTTGTACTAGTTCGGCAATACCAGCTTCAGTAGCTTCTGAATGGTATTGGGTGTGGAACAGTTCCTCCAGCTGCTTCCACGATTGCACTGAATTTGGCTGCAACGAGGTGTACCATCCAAACGCTGGACCGGTGAGGGATTGCGAGAAGAACCTCACCCGTAGCTGATCCGATGTCTGAAACCATGCCCAATCGGGCCAAGTATCGGCTCACGTGCTCGATGGAGCTTGACCCTTCGACCCACTCGAATTTGTTGAAGTCCGGAAGCCGGTACTTAGGCGGTAGTGGGATCAGGTCGAACTCATTGGGGTACGGCTTGGAATAGCCGATTATCTTCTTCTTCGGCAAGATGCCGAACCGATCTCTCGGGACCGCGCTGATCTGATCTGCGGTGGAGGTGGTGGCAGCTGAGCTTTCCTGGACTGGTGCAGTGGCATATTTGGCTAGCCACGCCTGTTTCTCAGCTTCTGCTCCTAAACTCCCCGCTGCTGCAGCCGTTCTTCCTGCCGGAACCATTGCTCCTGCTCCGGCAATCCCTCCTGGCGGAGCTCGGATCGCTCGCGTCCAGCTTGTTGCGAGTCCGGCACAAACGTGCACACGTATCCGTGCGGGATTTCCTTGGGCGGGTCATGTAAGAACTGATAGTCGCCCGGATCACCTCCAACTTTGTGGACAACGTATGCCGGTGAACCTTGTTGCTGTGGAGCTGCCATAGCGTACGGCAATGGTGGCCTCGGTGTGGAGTTGCATCTCTCCCTGGTGAGTCCCTAGAACAGGTCCTGAAGGGGAGTACCGACGCTCCATGATCTCTTGCACCACACGGAGCGCAACGCGCTCCAAAGTATTCACCAGGCTCTCAGAGTGCCGATGCAGTGAATGGGCCACCACGTAGTTGATTTCCTGTCGCAGGGCTCTGGTACGTTCATCTGAAGGGAGAGACAGATCTACCCCTTCGAGGACGCCTTGTGGCGTGAATCCTTTGAACCTGATACCGTGCGAACGGGTCTTCTCAAAGGAGCCGATGAGTTCGGCTTCAACGATGGCCTTCAGCTCATCGTACTTCTTCTTATGATCAGGAGGAAGATCCTCGTATGTGATCCGTTCCTCCGCCATCTCGGATGCCGATGTTGACGTGGATGTTGCGGAAGGTGGTCCCACCGGGCGTGCCGAATGTGTTACCCTCCAAAACCCACCGACGGGCAATGGCTGAGCAACACGAAGAGCCGGGAAGCTCCCGGGGCCGCTTAGTGGATCCCTGGCACCTCGCGTCGTCCCGCAAATCTTCCGGCCAACGTCCCGGCGGTTGCTAGGGCGTGCCACCTGACCTAGACCCGATCGAGGAAGGTGTTAGTGCTTCGATTGTTCCTGCATGGTAGATACGTAAACATTAAATACGAGCCCTATCGGCTCTCGAGGTTTCCCGTGGATCGGCTCAAGGAGCCGATCGCCCCATGTTTCACGTTGGATTTACAATGGCATGGGGATCCCGCTTGATCGGGGCAAAGCTAAAACGATCCACGACAGTTTAGGGTTTTCACCGCATAACCGGAACGTCCTACGTGTGATCGGGCCTAGCAGCTACGGAAGATGATGCAAACCACCCCTACGAGAGGCCTAAAAACCAACATAACATCGATTCCCGGAACATCCCTCGCAGGGACGGTGAACAACATCTAGCGCACTACCAGATCCTCCGACCCCAGCGTAAGGCCTAACTATGAAGATATTAAACTAATCCTTGCGGAGCAAGGAGCAACTATAACGGATCGGATCTACTAAGTAACGAATAAGCAAGATGCTGCCCTTACGTCTGGATAGACGTAAGGGCAGCTAGGTGTCGAGGGACGGCATCGCCACGCAGATATGCACGTGAAAGCATTAATGCAAGCCCCTAAACACCTAAGGATAAATAGTACTGCTCGCCATCAACAAGGCTTCAGCACGAGCAGTGCAAGGTTGACGAATAAACGTATACTGCCTAGATCGCTAGATGCGATCTAGGCAGCATGGTGCTTACCCGGGAGAAACCCTCGAAGAAAGGGATGGCGATGCGCCTGATTTGTGTTGGTTGAACGATGATTGTCCTTCTTTCTCGATAACCCTAGATACATATTTATAGTCCAAGGGACTTTCTAATTGGGGCGTGCACCTAACCATGCACGGGCCAGACTCTATCTCTTAATTCTAAATTACAATGCGATCTAATATGTTACAGATACATGGGCAGTTAAGCCCGGACTCCTTGCGCAAAGCCGCTTCAAAGACGCTCCACGTGTAATCTTCAAAGCCCATCTTCGCTTACGGCACACCTCCTGATTTGGCCAAAATCGGGTGGTAACAGTACCTAATTTTCTTTTAGATCTCGGGACGAGATCTTTTGTAAGGGGGAAGGGTTTGTAACATCCCAAATTTCAATAAAAGAAAATTAGAAGAATTACAGAGAGCCAAATTTCAAACCAACAAAAACTTTTCTTTTTGCATATAGTACCATGCCTATGACTTGTGCATTTGGGTGATATGCCATGATGATTGATAATATGTGTTTGTGCTATGCTCTAAAACCCTAAGTTGATCATGAGAAGATCACCAAAGGAATAAATCAAAAAGAGCAAGAAATCAAATAAAAGAAAAACCCTAAAACCCTCACATATGCCTTATGGCATTTTATTAAATTTTGACCCTAGACCCATTTGGTCTTCACCATTAGTTGAATAATGACACTAAACACTTATTACAACTTTTGGAATCAAAGAATCACAATTCAAATAATTTTCAAATGCAAAACTAGCTCACATAAGATAATGGTCAAAATTGACAATTATAGTCTGATCACTACTTTGAGCCTTTGCCATTCATTTTTCCCAAACCAAATATTGCTAACTCTTGGCACCATTTCAAAGTCAACATCAAGGTGAACAACTTCTGTAAAGATCATCATGCCAAAATCCTTCTTGATCATGAGCTATGCTCATCCAAAGTCTCAACTTTTTAACATATTCAACAATCTCCACTTAGCCAATTTTGCAAATTCTTGAATTCTACAACTCCACCACCACCTCTAATCACCTCTGGTCAAATAAAACTTATGTAAACAAATACTTTTCACATAGATTCACCTTTTTAATTTTTTCAAATTTAGCCAAATTTGCAAATTCCAAATTCGGGCACTATTTGCAATAGTTGCAAATAGTGATCTACCTCAATCCCTACTGCCCTCTCTCACTCTAACCTGTCCCCTGGTTCCCCCTCTCCCTAACCCCAGCATAGGAACCCTAGGAGGAGAGGCATACCCAGCCATGGCATGGCCATGCCAGCCCATGCCGTGCCCTCTCTTCTCCCCTTCCTCCATTCTTCTGGCCCTGGTGCCCTGTCTCGCCACCACACCTCCCTACGACGCCCTAGCACCGCCCCAGCCACGGCCGATGACGACAGCCGCCGGCAAACACGCGCCCAGACCGACACGACAATGCCGCTCGCGTCGCAGATGTGCGCCGTGGACGCGCACTGGCCACGTGCCGCGCCACCACCTCACGCTCGCCCTGGCCCCGCTAACTAGTCCTTGAGCATCGCCGCGACACCTGGATGCCGCCAGACACGCGCACCGCCCAGGCCCGTGCTCGCCGCTGCCGGAGACGACGAAGAAATCCCGCCATTGCCGCGCAGATGCTCGCACGCGCCCGACCAAGTTAGGCACCGCCCAGCGTCGCCGTTGACGCTCAGAGGACCGCCACGACGTGTTGAACAGCTCCACGCCCCCGCTTAGCCCTCTAGCTCGCCGGAACCCCCGCGCCCATGTCGACTTCGTCGCAGCACCCACGGCCCCTTCCGCGCCTATAAAAGGAGAACCCCTCTCGATGAGTTCTTCACACCAGCAGCATCCCCACTCTCCCCTCGATCTCCTCGACCACTCCCCCTTCTCGATTCCCCACCGTAGCTTGCCAATTTCGCCGCTGGAGTCCGCCAGTACCTCACCTCGCCGCCGACGATTGGAGCCGCCCCTGGAGCAGCCGCCGGTACCAGGAGCTTCGCCGTCGTCTACACCTTCCCCGAGCATACTGCCAGCCACCGCAGGAGCCCTGGTTAGCCCTCCGACCCCCTACCTGAGCCGCCGGCGAGCCTCGCTCTCGTCGTCGGCGACGACGAGCGTGAGCCGTTGGATCGTGTTCTGATCCAACGCGCCACAGCCCGCGTACCGTTTCGGCTGTTAAGTGCCGCTGACGAGCGGACCCCACCCTGTCAGCGCGCCGCGCGTCTGTGGACCGTGGTTGGGCTAGACTGTCTGGTTTGGGCCGTTTCGTTTTGAAGCTGGCCCAGTTAGCTTTCCCGCGGCCTTTTTTATTTCAAATTCGTTTTAAACAAATTCAACCAAATTCCAATACTGCCTCCACTTGAAAAATCAATGGATTCAAATTGGCTCAACCAAATTTAATGAACTTTATATATTTGGAAAGCTAGTGAAATTATCTACAGAATGCCACTGGTCTCATGACCAGATTCGTTGTAGAATTAATTTGATAAAAATAACAAGGCAGGGACTTTTCCCAATTCAAATAATTATTAAAAATAAAATAGATATTAAGTTAATTCCAACTCTAGTAGCTCACATGTGACTTACACTAATTAATTGTGCAATAAAATGGTGTGATCACTTTGCATGATCATGCCCTAGTTAAGTAGTGGACAATATGGCTATTTTCTCTAAGTGATATTGTCCAGAAATAGTATGCAAATCATATGAGGTGTTATACTTCATTTAAATCTTGTCCCAAATGAATTCATGTGATGTTTGTACCTCTGGTCCAAACACTCCTATATGAAATACTTGGAGATTTAAAACATATGTAGGATTATTAAATGGTATGAGGTGGTTTACCTCATTTAAATTGTTTTCTCAATTAATGATCATGAATGGTTGACTTAGGTCAATAGAAACCTCATGAATAATTGTTGAGAAATTAAATCTTAAGAAGATTTCAATGAGAGGAAATTATTCCTCAGGAACTTCATGGAAACTATCATTTACATATATAATGAGAGGAAATTATTTTTCCTCAAACAACACACCCAATACACCCTAATTAGATTACTTGTGGGCATAGAATAGTTGTGTGATTATATGTGTTGTTTGGAATAGCCCTTGAATTAGTGAGTGATTATACCTCGTATTCCAATTTAGACGCTAGTACCGGAGAATACCCGGAAGAGGAAGGTTGCTACCCAGAAGAGGAGGAGGAACAGTTTGAGAACTACCAAGGCAAGCTAATATTCTTGCAAGTGCAAAGTTCTACCAAGGACAGGGCACTCTCATCTTTTCTTATTAATCCTGAGCCTATCCCAAGTTTTACTACAAGCTTTATTTGCAAGTTTTATTGCTTTGGTTTATCAAAGTACTTTTTGGATTCATGTTTCAATGGGGTTAATGTTAGATTAGTACAAGAGTATCAAAGTTAGCCTAGAAACAAAGCAACATACTTAGCACCCCTCATATCTAGATGCTAGTGCTAAATTAAAAATGACTACTCTAGATGGGAACATGTGTGGTGAAAGGTCGAGGATGAAAACTATGGAATGAATTTTGAAGGTGAATATGATCAAGAGAAGATAGTGATTTTTGATATAAAACTAATATTGGTTTGGATGCGATACCTTTCCAATTCATAAGTACCCCCACAATACCTGATTATGGGTAAGGGCTTAACTAGAAGTTTATGTACCTTAGTATGGGTTCCCTCTGAACACACATCATAGGGGTTATGCCGAGGCTGCCTCCGTTGTTGATGAATGATGTGAATTGAGGTGAATTGTACAGCCAAGCCTCGTGCGGTTCCCGGGATGACAGCTTGGTCATCACTCGGGAGGCCAAGCTCATGGGGAGAGGTGCTCATACTAGAGTTTGTAAATGAAAGGTTATGGTTGATGATCCGCGTATCGTGTTACGATGATTCGGGGTTATCCCGACGGATGAAATCAAATATTGTGGCACCGAGTGTGCAACCTCTGCAGAGTGTAAACCTATTCGAATAGCCGTGTCCACGGTTACGGACAATTGGAAAGGCCATACAGTTTCCAGTGTTAGAATCTTAAAAATGTTGATGATGAATGGTGACTTGGGTTTTGAATCACAACAATGTTGTGGGAATGACACTAATGTTCCCACTTGAGTTAGTTAGCACATGACTAAGTCTTTATTAAATACTTGTGAACTAAAACTGGCTTTATGCAAATAAACTAGAGCTTAGCCCCCTTACTCCAAATGTTAGCACTTACATTAGTATTAGTTTGCGAGTACTTAAAGTACTCACGGCTGTGTCCCTGGATATTCAAATGGCCAGACTATGAAGAGGAGCAGCAGTACGAGGGGGAAGGTCAGCAGGACGTCTACCACAACTAGGAGTCCGTCGACGTCAAGCGTTGGCCTCGTGGACTATAGAGTCCTTGTATCTTACGCTTCCGCTATGAACTTATGTTTGTTCGTTGATCAGTTCGTTGATAACTAGATCAACTATTTGTGTGTAATATGGATCATGTGATTCCAATTTGTAAGACTTTATGGTTTGTAATGAATGATGACTGTGATACTTAACTATTATGCCTCGCAACAACAATATTCCTGGGATTGCGATGTATGACATAATAGGCATCCGGACTTAATAATCCGGGTGTTGACAGACACATAATCTATAAGCAGGTTGATGGAATGAACATTTGCATATTGAACACTTGAACAAGTACAAGTAGCGGGTTGGGCACAAGAGGACTCACCGCGGTTCATGCTCCGGATGATGTTCAAGTTGTTCACGGTGACGAGTGTCCCCGGGGTCCGAGTGGGCGGTGGCGGCATCCACGGCATGGAGTAAGGTGGAGGAGCAGGAATACTCCCGGTGGAGTAGACGAACCGTCCGGCTCATCGGCCGACTCATCCGTGCCTCGCTGCTGCCTGCATCATCCGCTCGCTGCTGTTGCATCCGCCGCATCATCCGTGTCCTGCTCGCTGCTGGTACTCCAGAATCTGCTGCTCCATGTGCGCCCTTTGCTCCTGGGCCGCCTGCTCCTTCGCTGCCATCTCCGCCTACGTTGTGTTGCCGCGATGTCATTAACATTTCAATGGAAAGCATGTAAAGGAAATGTAGAGGCCCGAGGAAGAACATACCCGTAACCGCTCGACAGCTAGATCCGAAGCCCGTGGCCGGGGCTCTACCTCAGGCTGGCCGCTCTTACGACCACGACGGATCCGCGAGAGAGGGAACCTTCGCCGGGTCGACGCACCCGTCACCAAACCACGGTCGGCCATGCTTCAAGCCTTCTCCCGCAAGCACCGCAACCTCGGGGTCAAAGTCCTCGGCCTCTCGGGTTGGCGTCCTCGCCGTACTTCTGCTTGAACTTGGAGACATACGACGTGCACCGGGTCTCGGATTGCGGGTTAACCCACACGGACCCCGTCTCGAGATCAGGCGTCTTCCTTTGCTTCATCTTCTTTAGCACGGCAAAGACGTTAGGCTTCGCTCCCGTCCCGACTTCCTGCAAAAGAGAACATGTAATTGAGTGAAGTGGCACACCCTTGCGGAGTTAACAAATATATAACATGAATTCAAAGAATGAAGGAACCATTAATTTGCTCACCTCGTTCGCGGGTGAAGAGAGAGGGGATGCTGCCTTGGATATGCGATCCACCTCGCATCTCTCGCCCGCTTCTTCTTGCCCTCCTCGTGCTTCTTGAGGTACCGGGGGCATGTCCACCACATGACCATCGCAAGAAAGCACCTCTCGTCGTTGCCGACGTACTGAGGAGGGTTCTACATGCACAAGATAAACCCATTATGGTAAAATAAACTACATGGCGATAAAGTAAATCAATAACACATAAATGCAAATACCTGCATGTACTGCCACGGCTGCATGAGCGTGTCGCGAGCGTCCTCCTTAGTCATGTGGACGAAGCGGTCGGCGTGCCAGTCGCGGACGCATTGAACACGTGCCTCGTAGTGCATGCCAGTCACCCTCTTCCTTGCAAGCTGGTGTGGGACATCATCGCACGCATTCTCCTTGCCCTCGGCCCTCTTGAAGTATTTCGCAACCATGCACATAGGTAAAACAAGGGGCATTAGTGCAATTATTGTGAACCAAGGAGAGTGTATGAATGGTAAGAAGTCAAAAGTCACGTACCCAGAATTTGGCAACAACCAAATCCGCCGCGGTGCCGCGGCCCATAGGATCTTCCGCGAGGCTGTAGTGCGCCCACCTCCAAGCTACGTCGCAGCCACCAGTAGGGAGATTGACTATCCCAGGGAAATACCATCTAAGTAGGCCCCCAAGGATGTTCGAGTACCCACATGGCGGTCTCTGCGACTGGTCTGCATACTGGAACAAGCTGCACCATGAAACGACAACATCAATATGTATGTGATAATAATTTTGATAATGACAAAAATGCGATAACGAAATGCCAAAAATTAACATGTACCTCCTTCCATAGGGCTCTAGAACAACGTGCCTGTAGCGCCAGTCCTTCAGTGCGGGGAGCTGTGTTATCCCACGCCGATATGGCTTCCTATCACGTGGCCTCAGCCTCTCCACAGCTGGAACGTTCTGGTAATCCTCCGGCGCTACCCAATGTAGGCTTTGATCAGGTGAGAACACTAAGTTCCCCAACCCCTCATCCTCCGAGAGGTCCTCCTCGTCCCCCTCCTCCTCCTCGGTCCTCCCCACCCCCTCCTCCCTCCTCGGTCCTCCCCACCCCCTCCTCCTCCTCGGTCCTCCCCACCCCCGTGGTGCTCCTGGTCCTCCTCCTCGTCATCATCATCGGCTGCGGGAGGGGGGCTAGGACTAGGAGTGAGTACCCTCGTCGCATTCTTCCTACGCGGCCGCGTTGTGGGAGCGACAGGAGGGGGGCTAGGAGGGGGGGTAGTAGCTCGGCCCCGCCTCGAAGTCCCTACACCTACCAAGTCCTTGAGCTTCTTTTTAAGACCGCCACCCCTTTTTTTTGGCGGCATGCTTCAATCACCTGCAAACACAAATGAAGAGAGTGGTTTATTAGTACGCAATATTGTAAAGAGATAAATATTAGTGAAAGCAACAGAAATATAAGTAGATGAACATTAATGAAAGCAACAATAATGCAAAAGGATGAACATTAATTAGTGGAAGAAACAAATAGCTAGCATAGAGTTCTCTCAAACATAGCACGGAGTTCTTACAAATAACCTAGCTAGACAATCTCTATTACACGGAGTTATTACAAACAACCTAGCTAGCCTCACAGTTACTACTACATAGATCAGTAGCCTGTGTCGACGTCTGTGATTGGACCGCGTGTCTCGTCATCGTCATCAGGCTCGGCGAACCAATAATCATCAATGAAACCTGGAGGTGGTCCATCTGCATCGAGGTCAATCCCTGCTCTGAACGCCTCGAGCAAACTCAGGTCTTCCGGGGCACAAACATTCTCAGCTTCATCTTCTGCATTGTCCCCATCCATGCCCGCATCTTCTTGTTCATCGTCTACGACCATGTCATCGATAGTCGGTAGGGCGATTGTGAAATGCCCGGGAGCCCTTCTTCCTGATAGAACTCGACACTCTTTGCTGAGGGGTCTACGCGGCGGTAATCGTCCTTGTTTGGCGGGGGCGGCCTATTGCGTGAAGGCACCGTCATCACAACATCCCATCCATGTAGACGTTTTGTCGGGTTTCTGCATGCGTACGGGAGATAGAATACTTGAAAGGCCTGGGTAGCCAAGATGTACACATCCTCTCCCTTATAAACAGAGTTCCTTTCAACTTCGACCAACCCAATTTCAGGATCCCGTCTCACCCGACGTGGGTCAAACCAATGACATTTGAAGACGACGGGATTTAGCCCTTTCTGAAACCCGTAATTCAGATCGTATATATCATCGACTCTTCCATAGTAATGGAGCCCATCGTCACCTTGACATACCACCCCGCTATTTATTGTCTTCGCGTTGGGCCGGCTTGTTGTGTATTTATGGGTCTGGAAGCGATACCCGTTCACGTCATAGGAGTTGAACGCTTTGAGGGAATGGTCAAAGCACCTAGCAATTTTTCTTAGCTCTGACTTCATCTCTTTGTCAGTTCTTGCCTACAAGTTTAGCACGAGAAGTTTAGAACGAGAAATGACCGATAAATGTCGAAAGTGCTAGCTAATTTGGATAGAAAAGTACCAAATTACAGAACCAGCTACTGAAACCGAAACCGCCGCCCTTATCGAAAATTTGCTTGGATTCTTCCGGGGTAGGCTCCCTGTGGATATTCTTCCAATGTATATCCTTAAATTGCCTATACCGATGAAAAGAGGAAGAGTTAGCCACGAAAATACGAGTGAATGTTTGCGAATAACTAAATGGTTCGCACTTACTCGATGTACGGCTTCACTTCGACCATGGTGTTCAAGACATACGAGTGGATCAAGGTCCGCTCCTGCCGGTCCGTTCTGTACGGCTTCGAGCCACTTGACTTGCCACCAAGCCCCACGAAGATGCTAAGCTTGGGTACTTCTTCATTGTTGGCGGCATTGTAACGGAGGACCGGGTTGTGCTTTGTGGGAATGTTGGGATCATAGTGCTTAGTGGTGAAGTTTGCCACCTCCACGTTCGGGACTGCCTCGGCTATGGATGCTTCGATCTTGCATTTATTGCCGCTCATTTGACGAAGCTTTTGTGTTTCTCTCTCGGGACCAAACCGCCAACGGCCCCAATCCGGCCCCCCTTTAAGCATTCCTCCGCGAGGTGCAGGATCATATGTTGCATCGGATTAAAGAACCCCGGAGGAAAGATCTTCTCTAGATCGCAAAGCAACACGGGTGCCTCTTCATCCAGCTTCTCAATCACTTTAGTGTCTAACTCCCTAGCACAAATCTGGCGGAAGAAAAAACTCAACCTCGCTAGCACTCGCCAAGTCTTCTCAGGGACATAGCCTCGAATCATCACCGGTATTATCCGCTCAAGCCATATGTGGTAGTCATGACTCTTCAGTCCTTGTAATCGCAACGTTTCAATGTTCAGACCCCTCATCCAGTTGGCTGCGAACCCATCAGGGAAAAAAAAGGAGTCCTTCATCCATTGGAAGACCTCCCTTTTTTGGGCCTTTGTGAGGCAGAACGGAGCGTGTGGCTTAGTCCAAGTTTTTTTGGCACCATGAGGTGGCTGCATGTTCAACTCCGGCCTATCGCACCACATTTCTTGATCAATTCGAGCCTTTATGTTATCCTTCGTCTTCTCGGTGTCCACAATCGTGCTCCAAATGGCTTCACTGATATTCTTCTCGGTGTGCATTACATCAATGTTATGCGGGAGCTCGAGAAACTCAAAGTAAGGGAGATTCCATAAGCACGGCTTGTGAGTCCATTGGTGTGTCTCCCCATATCCCAATAAACCATTCCCACCAGGGCTAGGCTTAAGAGCATCTAACTCGGCCTTGATTTCCGTTCCGGTCTTCGGAATTGGCTTCGGGCCACGGACAACACGGCCTTTCTTGAAACTCTTTACATCACTCCTGTATGCATGCCTCCGCTCAAGGAACTGTCGAGCTTCATCAAAGCATGAATACTTGCCTCCCTTGTTTAGCCAGAAGAAGTCACGGCCTGCCTGCACTGTGGGCAAGGCCACTTCCCATGTGTACACCACCCGCAGAACAAAGCACGTGCTGGCAGGTCATGCAGGGACGTGTGGTACCACACATACATATCGAAGTACTCCTTCTTCGATGCGTCATATGTTCGGATCCCGCGACCTTCCCACCCACGAACCAAGTCATCCACCAGCGGTTCCAGGTACACATTCATGTTCTTACCCGGGTATTTGGGCCCCGGGATTATCATCGACACAAACATGTTCTCCGATCTCATGCGAGCGCCGTGGGGGAGGTTCATGGGAATAACAAACACTCGGCCAACAACTGTATACTCGCAGCCGACATACCATATGGATTGAACCCATCGGTTGATATCGCAACCGCTACGCTCCTCGGTCACCCGCTTTCAGTGGAAATTTCTTGACAAAGTTCTTCCATGCAGTACCATCCGACGGATGTATCATCTTGTCGGTGTATCTGTTTCCTTCCATGGCCCACCTCATCTGCTGGGCAGTATCCTCGGTCATGAAGAGCCGCTGGATCCTCGGTAGAACCGGAAGAAATCTAGGGGGGTAGACCCGGCGGGGCACACGTTCCGCTTTTTTGGGGGGAAGAGGGGGAGAACGACCGCCGGAGCACCAGAACCCCACCAAATCTTGCATGTGGACCTATGATATGTGTCAAAGTGTGGTGCAAGGTCTAATGGTGCAAAAGTAGCTCCCCTAAACCCTAAACCCTAAACTGGGGAGGCTTCGAGCACTAAAACCCCTCTAAAACCCTAAACCACGACACCGGAGCTGCAGAACCATGCATCATAAACCCTAACCCTAACCCTATACCCTAAACCTATACCTAACCATAAATACTTACCTTTAGCCTAAACCCTAGCCCTACCCCCTAAACCCTAGCCCTAACCCTACACCAAACCCTAACCAGTAGATCAGGCACACCCTCGATCGTGTGATAATGGCTCTAGCTGCGGGTATATGTGCCAAAGGGTCCCAATCTTGGTTCTCCATGTGTATATGTCCTAAAAAACCTAAAAGAATGAAAAGTTACATTGGTGCACCCTCGCGCGGAGAAATCTAGGGGGTAGACCCGCCGGGGCACACGTTCCGCTGTTTTGGGGGAAGGAGGGGGAGAACGACCGCCGGAGCACCGAACCCCACCAAATCTTGCATGTGGACCTATGATATGTGTCAAAGTGTGGTGCAAGGTCTAATGGTGCAAAAGTAGCTCCCCTAAACCCTAGACCCTAGCACTAACCCTACGCCGAACCCTAACTAGTAGATCAGGCACACCCTCGATCGTGTGATAATGGCTCGAGATGCGGGTGTATGTGCGTAAGGGTCACAATCTTGGTTCTCCATGTGTATATGTCCTAAACAAACCTAAAAGAATGAAAATGTACATTGGTGCACCCTCGCGCGGAGAAATCTAGGGGGTAGACCCGCCGGGGCACGCGTTCCGCTGTTTTGGGGGGAGGAGGGGGAGAACGACCGCCGGAGCACCGGAACCCCACCAAATCTTGCATGTGGACCTATGCTATGTGTCAAAGTGTGATGCAAGGTCTAATGGTGCAAAAGTAGCTCCCCGGTGTGTGACCTTCCTCACATTTGGGCGATAACACTTAGCAGATTTTTCGAAGCGCGTATTAATTGCTCCGAAACCCTGATATATGTGGGGGATGAACATGGAGAGTAATTTTGTATTGCACATTGTCTTAATTAACACTAATAAATATTCATCAAAAAGTAGAACTAAAAAAAAGTATTAGATGAAATAAAATAGAAAGAAAAACAAATAAAATGAAGTATGGCGCACGGCAAAGAAGCAGTTGCACGGCAAAGGCGGCTTTGCCGTGCACTTTCTCTGGCCGCACGGCAAAGGGTGGCCCACGGCAACGTCCCGGCCCTTTGCCGACCATATTTTCTTTGCCGTGCGTCGTTTATTGGCTTTGCCGTCCTGAATTCTTTGCCGTGCGCATTTGATGGACTTTGCCGTGCACATTAACTTTGCCGCGCGGCACTGGTGAGTTTGCCGTGCACATTAACTTTGCCGTGCGCCCCGCTCTAACTTTACCGTGCGTATATTGTTTGCCGTGAGTGCCTCTTTCGGCGCACGGCAAAGATGTCTTTGCCGTGCGGTGCGTCACGGCAATGATAGGCCGCACGACAGCGTTTTTCCCGTAGTGATAGTAGCAATCATCCATAACGGATGCCGCAATACTGAGAAAATTGTAGTTCATCCGTTGATAACTTTGTACTAAATCTGAGTAACTTTAGCGGCGATCAAAATCTGAGTGGTCTCCCTCTCTCCGTCCCCTTCTCTCTCTTCCATTCCAATATTTCACTGAGAGAAATGATTCACTAGGTAGATGATTAGCATTTTATTGCATGCATAAGAAAATAGCGGATTTCCCATTGACACGAGAATAATTACCCCTGTTTTGTGACATTTTTCTGAAAAAAAAAGAAAAATGTTGATCTAATCAACTAACTTAATCCCTCTGGGTAGATCCTCACACACCTTGATGTGCCGTGCCAGCTCCTCCTTGTCCACTGTCTTCCCCTTACACTTGACCTTGTAATTCATGAGGTGGGAGCACGGCTCCATTGAGACGGCGCGTACGCAGGGCGTCCCTGGCAGCGTCTGGTTGTTGGCGAGCATGAGCATGGTGGAGCGCAGGCCGGCAAGGCTGCTGCTCATGTAGCCGAAGGTGGACATCCCGGTGGTGAGCAGCACGTCGGAGAAGCTGAGCAGGTAGATCTCGGCGAGCGCCTTCTGGTTGTGCGACCTCTGCGCTCTCTCCTGCCGCTCCTCGTGGCTCGGCTGGAACACCCCGACCCCGCCACCGCCCTTGGCCGCGTGCTCGTAGTACGTCCACCTGATCCTCTCGTAGTAGTCGGCGTGCAGCGACACGACCAAGATGGCCTTGTTAGAGCTCGCCGCGCCGTCGGCGTCGACGGCACCGGCACCGGTTGTGTTGCCCGGCTCAGGCTCTTGCTCGTCGTCGATCTCGGGCAGTATGCCCTCCTGCCGCGAGCACGCCATGATCTGCTTGTACATGTCGTCGGCCGGGATGGTTGCGAAGGGGAACATCCTGACCTGCACGCCGATCATCTCCTCCGCGTGGGCCAGGTACGAGCGGTGGTACCTGGTCACCATGCCCCACACGGAGTTGGAGGGGTGGAAGAGGTAGCGGGCGAGGAAGTGCGAGACGCTCTCCTTGGCCGGGAACATCCTCCGGAGCTCGTCCTCGAACTCGGCGATGTCGTAGAGCAGCGGCACGAAGTAGAGGTCGTTCTGCAGCAGCAGCCAGGTGACCTTGGCGAGCACGATCTGGTCGTCGTTGCAGTAGAAGAGCTGGTCGGTGACCCGGAGGCCGTGCGCCAGGTGCGCGTACACGTACGGCGGCACCGGCTGCGGCGCCGCCCGGTCCAGGTGGTTGGAGATCTTGCCGTGGCGGAGGAGGTTCCCGTAGGAGTCGTCGGACTGCACCCCGAGCTGTGACATGTTGGCGACGGGGAAATCCGGCGGCAGGCTCCAGGTCGTGTCCGGGAACGGCTCGCAGAAGAGGTCGGTGAAGTCGTCGGTGTTGCGGACGAGGAGGACGCGGTCGGTGAGGAGCGCGTAGAGGAAGGTGCTGAGCAGCGACAGCATGCGGTTGCCGAGGCCGTTGTAGGGGAGCCACACCAGGTACCTGCACTCCGCCGCCTCCGTGTTGCTGCTGCCGGACCGGAGGTTGTCGATGGACTTGGCGTACTGCGGCGTGCCGGGGCCGCACTTCTTGTGCCGCACCTCGTAGTCGCGCAGCTTCTGCAGGAGGTGGGGGGATGCTGTGAACGGGGAGTGCTTGTAGTACAGCGGGGATTCGTACCGGCTCCGGCACGCCCGACGGTCGGAGCCGGGCGCCAGCAGACCGCCGAAGTGCTCGTCTGCACCAGTGGCGCTTGGACGTGGACGAGAGACGTTCACTGTTCCTGAGAGGGCGATTACTAAACATGAGAACTTGTGAATTTGCTGAAAGGACATGACATTAGACTGCGATCGAGTTGATAAAATCCTGTTCACGTATCTAATTAAATGAGATACTAATTCCAATTATTTATCGGACTCCCGAGAATTTCCTAATCTACAAATGTGACCGAATGATTGATCATGAGTTCAAAAAATTCTTATTTATCTACTAACCTCCGTCTATAAAAGGATGTCTCAACTTAGAATAAATTTGAATGTATCTAGATACTAAAATGGGTCTAGATACATTCAAATTTTGATAAAGTTGAGACATCTATTTATAGACTAGAATAAATTTGAATGTATCTAGATACTAAAATGGATCTAGATACATTTAAATTTTGATAAAGTTGAGACATCTATTTATAGACGGAGGGAGTATGAAAACTTCTTTCGGGCACATGATCGATCAGCTCTAAGAAATGCATATGTCCCATGCACAGGACGTCCCGTGCATGTTTTGTGCCGTTAAATTTGTTCGGTTTCATGCTTTGAGATCCATGCTTCAAGATTTTATTATGTTTCAAGTTTCGGGAATCTGAAATATATTTACATGCAACGAAAACCTCATGATTTCGTGCACGGAGGTTCCGTTCGCGGAACAAAGACCACTCTCCATGAGCTCTAGGAATCCCCTATGTTAAGAACTCAAAATCCACATATGTATGTTTAAATAAATTGAAAAGTTTTCTCAGTAGTGATATATCCGCAAAATCGTAATGCGAAATCTTTTGAATTATGGGCTGCACAAAAATAGCAAAGTTGATATTTTTTGGAGATTTGAAAATATGATACTTAGATCCGAACTTTTGTTATTTTTATGTAGCTCGATATTCAGAATATTTCCAATTAATCTGCGTTGTAGCCTGTGGGGAACGTGTTGGGGTTGCGTGGATCGCTACGGTTAGGGTTAAAACTTGTTAGTGTTGCAACGGCAGGGTGTACATCTGCGTTGTAGCCTGTGGGGAATCTTTTTTTTTTTTTTTTTGAGGAAGCCTGTGGGGAATCTGGGCAGGGTGTACACCACGAAGCTCCTCGCTACCGTTATGCAAACATGTGCTACACGGTTTTGCAGCTAATCTCAAAAACACCAAAGAGGGATCAGTACCTCCACACATCGCGGCGAGCTTGGTGGCGTTCTGCCACGCCGCCGGCGCGCCGGTTCTTCCGCCGAAGAAGAGCACGAGAAACAGCAGTGCCATCACGCACACCATGAGCACCACGCCCGCCCTTCCCATCTTCTCCTTCTTCTCCCTCCTCCTCGCCGCAGCGGCGGCTCTCACCGGCCACGCAACCTCCGCCACCGGATGATCGTCCGTCTTCTTGTTGTGGTCAATCATATCGCTAGCACGTACAGCTATATACATTTACATGGTCGATCGAGGCGCGAAATTCCCATGGTTTTAACAAGACCAGTAGCTTCTCATCACAGCAAAAGTACATGTTATATTATGCGACGTTGGAGTGCGGTGTACGTACGTGCTCCGTCTTTTGGCTCCCTAGCTAGCTATAGTTGCGTTGCGCGATCCTTGGTGTGATTCCGTTCCTTTGGATGCAACTTTGCGTACACTGACGTGCAGCTGCCGGTTGACTTTGGGTAGCTGAGCCACCATGTGGGGTAGCATCGGGATTGGAGCTAGCTAGGCATTGTGCCGTGCGGGTCGGTGTGCCTCGCGTGCATGAATGAGTCTTCTGGGGGTCAACGCGTGGAGTGCAGGACACAATGTGACGAAGGGGACTTTTTTTTTTCTTGTCAGTTTCGCCAATTCTTTATTCTTCATAATCCTTGAAAATTTGAAATCTAGTTTACCAGTAGGAGTATCTCACACCGGAGTATTCTTTTTCACTTTGTGGACGGGGTATTAGGATGTGTTCACACCGGAGTATTTTAGCACCGAACGCATCTGCTCTGCAGAGGTCAAAACTGGCCTATTTTACCAAATATGAAGAAAAGGTTCCGCGGCTCCGCAGAATTGAAAAAGACGAAGCAGCTTATTTGTTTGCTAGCCTATGATCTGGAGGTTTTAGCCCATTCCGAGCAAGCTCTAGGTCACTTTTGGCAAGTCGTTTGGTAGCTGATGAGAGAATCTAGTGTACTGGTTGGGCAACAAAGTCCAGTTCATTTGGTGTCCTACACATAACTAGGCAAATCTCGAGGGTTAAGAACACCGATGGGTAAACCTCAAGATGTCTCTAGCAACAAGAATTTGAAGAAGGTGGGCCGCTTCAAAATTGAAATGTATATCAAAGCAAAATCCCTTCTCTGTTCTTTCCTCTAGCACTTTAATTAATATGGCTCACACTATTGGTGTGGCCATTCCTGATTTGGATGAGCGTGAGTTTGATAATTCTAATGCTAAATCTCTAGATATAGTAACTCTAGCACTACTGTTGCTACAAATCCCCTGATGGGGGAAGATTATGAATCTCATTCTTCTGATGCTCTAGGCTAACTTTCAGCTAATAAAATTAGGCGGGGAAAGCACCCCATGAAAAAAGGTTTATCATGAATTGTTGCTTTTTGAATCCTAGGGGTATTCATACCCCTGGTAGGAAGAATGCTCTAATTGATCTTTTTGATAAATCTCATGCCAACATAGTGGGGTTTATGGAAACTAAATCGAAACTATTGCAGGTAGCTTCTTGAAATCCATAGTTGGCAATAGAATTTTTGAGTGGGAATCTCGTCCTGCTATAGCCTCTGCTGGTGGCATCCTTGTAGGTGTAGATTTATACTTCTGTGATATTATTAGATGGGAGGTTAAGGACTTCATAGTTTCTGTTATTGTTAAGATCAGATCTAATGGCTATGTAGTCAGAGTGGCCACTGCTTATGGCTCCTCTCGTGAGGAAAGACATGAGGCTTTTATTTCTAAATTACACAACCTCTTTTTGAATTGCCATGGTCATTCTCTGACTGGAGGTGACTTCAATCTTGTTAGATTCTAGGGTAACAAAAGTAATTATGTTATTGATCACAAATGGGGTGATAAATTTAATGTTTGGGTAGAAATTTGGAGCCTTTTAGAAGTCAAACTCAGCAACATGAGATTCTCCTGGGGTAACAACCAAGACATCCTAATCATGTCTAACTTTGATAGAGTTTGTTGTAACGTTTAGTTTGATCAAAATTTCCCCCCTTGCATCTATTCTAGCTCTACCTAGACTTGGAAGTGACCATAGACCGATTTTGTGGGAATCTGGTGTTGATGTCATAGCCAGGTCTCCAATTTATAGGTTTGAAAAATGGTGGCTAATGAGAGATGGCTTTAAAACCCTTGCTGAACACAATTGGAATCTCCCCACTAGGGGGAGGTGATCGATGGCAAGAGAAAGTTAGGAGGTTCAGAAAATGGTCCAAAGGTTGGAGTAGGAACATTCATCTGGGCTTAGAAACCTTAAAAAGGATCTCATGGAGGAGTACGATGCCCTAGACATCGAAGTTGAGTCCGTGGAGCTCTCTATGGAATAGCAAGCCATGCTTATGTTCATTGATATGATATGCAAAACCACTAGCTTAAATAAGAAATTAAAGCTAAGCAGAGGTATGGGGATAGGGATATCATGCAAGGAGACAAGAACACTGTATACTTCCATGATGTAGCTAACCAAAGGAGAAGGAAAATACTTGTGCATTCCCTTGATGGACCTAATGGTCCTGTCAATTATGCACCTGGCATGGTAGAGATTGCTACTAGTTTCTATCAGGATCTCTTTAGAAAAAGTGAGAGTACAGGTTGTACTCTTGCTAATGGTTTCTTTTCTCATGAGGAAAATATTCCTAATGCTTAAAGTTTGCTCCTAGAAGCTCTGTTCTTTGTAGAAGAAGTTAAAGATGCTATCTTTGGTTCCTACTCTGATGGAGCTCCTGGACCTGATGGTCTGCCTTTCTTTTTCTAACAACATTTTTGGGAAACTATTAAACCCTAAATCATGGCCATGTTTGTTTTTCTCTAGAAAACTAGACGTCCATAGGTTGAATTATATTGTTGTTTCACTCATCCCTAAGGAAGGTGGTGCTAGTAACATGAAAAGTTTCGGGCCTATTAGCCTAATCAACTGTTCCTTCAAAATTTTCTCCAAGTCCATGACTAATCATTTCACACTTATTATGAATGACATTACTGGTATTAATCATTATGCTTTTATCAAGGGCAGGTTTATCTTGGAAAGTGTGGTAAGTGCCCATGAAATAGTTCACTCGGTTAAACATAGTAGTTCTAGTGGGGTTGTGTTGAAGCTGGACTATAAAAAGGCTTTTGACACGGTTAACCTAGATTTTCCCCTTGACATCATTAGGAAGAAGGGATTTGGTTGAAAACCCATTTCGCTAGTTAAATCTCCTAAACATGGTGGCTCTGTTGGAGTCAAGTTAAATAATGTCATGGGGAATTTATTTTGCACTAGTAGAGGTCTTAAGCATGGGATCTTTTTCTCCTCTTCTTTTTAATGTTCTGGTTTATGTCCTCACCAAAATGCTTATTAAGGCAGCCATGGATGACTAGATCAAGGCCCTTGGCTATGAGCTAAGACCCGGTGGTGTTATCTGCATGCAATATGCAGATGATACATCATTTTGTCTAATAGTACATCATATTATGCAACTAACCTCAAGTGGGTGTTAACCTGCTTTGAGAAGGTCTTTAGAATGCGCAATAATTATATTAAAAGTGAACTCATCACAATTTCTACTGAGGATGAGTCCATCTCTATTCTTGCTAATATCCTTGGATGTGTTGTGGGAACTTTCCCCGGAAAATATCTAGGGATTCCTTTAAATTTTAATAATGTTAGGAGAGTGGACATCCAGCCTCTAATTGACAAAATTCTTAAAAGAATTTCTAGTTGGAGAGGTAAGCTTCTTTCTTATGCAGCGAGGATCACCCTAATTAAAGCCTCTCTAGACAGCATTCCTATTTACCTTATATCCTTCTTCAAATTTCATTAATGGGCTCTTGATTTGATCAACTCCTAGATGGCCCATTGCCTTTGGAATGATTTTGAAGGATAGAGGAAGCTGCATCTGGAAAAAGTGGTGGACTTGGAATTCCAGACCTAGCCAATGTTAACCTCGTCCTCCTTAGTTCCTGGATCAAAATATACAACCTTGATGAAGGGCAGCTTCGGAAAAATATGGTGGATGCTAAATACAACACCGGAAACCATAACATCTTCTGTAGCAGATCTGTAGGGGTCTCACAATTTTGGAAGGGGGATATGGGGCCGTCAAAGTATTAAGTTTGGTTATTGTTATCACCAGATTTTAGCCAAATCAGAAGATGGGCCGTGATTGAGATGGGCTTGAAGGATATGCACATAAAGTGTTTCTGAATCGGCCTCGTACGAGATTTGGGCTAGATTGCCCGCGTATTTGTACATTGTGGTAGATCGCATTTTAGTTTAGAATTAAGAGATAGAGTTTGGTTCGTACGCAGTTAGGTTTATTCCAAAGATAGAAAGTCCACGGACTATAAATATGTACCTAGGGTTATTGAGAAAGGAGGACGATCACGTTCACAACAAACACAATCTAGGCGCATCGCCACCCCTTGTTTCGAGGGTTTCTTCCGGGTAAGCGTCATGCTGCCTAGATCGCATCTTGCGATCTTGGCAGTATCGGTTTATTCATTGTTTTGTGTTGCTCGTACTGAAGCCTTGTTGATGGCGAGTAACACTGTTATCATAGATGTTTTGGGGCTTGCATCGATATTTTTCTGATATGTTTGCTTAGTTATGCTGCCCCTAAATATCTAGCTGCCTCTGCACCTAGCTTAGGTGTAAGGGCAGCATCTTGCTTCGTCTTTATTTAGTAGATCTGATCTGTTATGGTTGTTCCTTGTTCCTCAAGGATTAGTTTGATCCGCATGGTTAGGCCTTGCAAACGGGTTGAATGATCCAGTAGTGCGTAAGGTATGGTTTGCCGATCCCAGAGGGGATGTTCCGGGAATCGACTCTGTGTTGGTTTTTAGGCCCCTTCTAGGATTAGTTTTCTGTTATCTTTCGTGTCTGCCAGGCTCAACTACGTGTAGGATGTTCCGGTTATGCGGTGAAAGCCCTAAACTGTCGTAGATCGATTTAACTTGGTGTTGATAAAGCAGGATCCCCATGTTATCGTAGGTCCAATATGAACCATGGGTTAATCGGCTCTTTGAGCCGATTCACAGGGTAACCTGAGAGCCGATCGAGGCTCATTTAATGTTTACGTGTCTGCCATGCAGGAAACTAATTGAAGCAATCTAACACCTTCCTGACCAGGTATAGGTCAGGTGGCACGCCCTTGCAATAGCCAGGAAGTGTGCCGGAGCTTTGCGGGCCATCGCCCGAGGGACCAGGGCCCACCAGCAGTCTTGGGAGCCTCCCGGCTCTTCGTGTTGCTCGTCACTGCTCGCCGGTGGGTTTTGGCAGGCAACACATTCTGGCACGCCCGGTGGGACATTCTACAGCAACTGCGTCAACATCTGCAACTGAGATGGCGGACGCACCAGTCACGTACGAGGAGCTGCCTGAGGATCACAAGAAGAAAGATGATGAGATTAAAGCTCTCTTTGAAGCCGATCTCATCGGCTCTTTCGAGAGGACCCGTACACATGGCATTAGATGGAAAGGATTCTCACCTGAAGGCGTTCTCGATGAAGTAGACCTGTCTCTCCCTTCAGAGGAATGCACCAGAGCTCTGCGCCAGGAAGTTAATTACATGGTGGCTCATTCTCTGCACCGTCATTCTGAGAGCCTGGTGAACGCTTTCGAGCGCATTGCGGTTCGCGTGGTTCAGGAAATCATGAAGCACCAGTACTCTCCGTCAGGCCCTGCCCTAGGGACTCACCAGGGAGAAATACCTTTCCAGACCAGACCGCAGCTGCCATTCATGCTTGCCGCTCCAGAGCCACAGGCTTCGCCGGCATACGTCGTCTACAAGGTTGGGGGCGATCCTGGCGATTGCCAATTCATGTATGAGCCGCCTAAAGAAATCCCACATGGATACGTGTGCACATACGTGCCGGACTGCAATAAGTTGGCGCGCACGAACCAGATTGCAGTAGGAGGGATCTCTGGAGCGGACGCCGATAAACAGGCGTGGCTAGCTAAATATGCCACCGGAACGAGTCATGAAAGCTCAGCCCCTGCAGCTCATACCGTGGAACAAATCAGTACAATCTTGAGAGACCAGTTCGGCATCCTGCCAGAGAGGAGAACAATCGGCTATTCCAAGCCGTACCCCAACGAATATGATTTGATTCCGCTGCCACCCAAGTATCGGCTCCGTGAGTTCTCAAAGTTCAATGGATCAAAAGGGTCCAGGTCAATTGAGCATGTGAGCCGATATTTGGCACAGTTGGGCATGATTTCAGCATCAGACCCGTTACGCGTAAGTTTTTTTTGCGCAATCTCTCACAGGACCAGCTTTTTGGTGGTACACCTCGTTGCCACCAGATTCAGTCCGGACTTGGAAGCAACTGGAAGAGCAGTTTCATGTTCAATATCACTCAGAAGCTACCGAGGCTGGCGTTGCCGAGCTGGCGCAGGTGCGGCAGAAGCGGGGAGAAACGGTGTCGGAATACATTCATCGTTTCAGGACTGTCAAGAACCGATGTTATTCGGTTCGTTTAACTGAGAAAGAAGCAGTCGATTTGGCAGTGGTGGGCCTCGCATCGCCGATCAAGGATCTGGCTTTCCAAGTAGAATACAATTCAGAGGCGCTGTAACATCCCAGAAATTCAAAACAACATAAATAAATTTCCCTAGTTCCAAATTTTGGAACCAACAAAAACTTTTATTAAATTAAGTTTGATACATAGTGATCTTGCTTAATTCTGGTGCTATTGCCATGATTGCTTGTTATTATTATTTGAAATAATCTTAAACCCTAAACCCCACCCCTCGTTTCATCATCCAAGTTAAAATAAAATAAAAGGAAGTTAAATAAGAAAAAGGCATATGTGCCTATGGCTATTTTTTTTATAAATCTCTACCCTAAGCTCCTCTACTTTGTTAGTGGTTTGGAAAACCATTATACACCCTATCTAGTACTTATCAAACCTAATTCAAGTTGTTTCCAAAGAAAATAAAAAGAAACTAAAAATGCCATAGAGGCATATGTGAGTAAAATAGCAAATTTGTGAATTTGAGAAGCTTGACCCTAGGACTTGTTGTGAATGATTGGATCCCCCCCCCCCCTAATACCATCTCAACACTCCACAACCTCTTTTGGGTCAAGCCAAGTCAAATTAAATTTCAAATGCAACATATGCATAGAGGCACATGTGGCACATAGCCATTTCACCAAACTTTGCCCTATGACTTTAAACCTTGACCAAATGAGGTGAAACCTTCTCCAAACCTAATATAACCCTAAATTAACCCTAACCCATGCCCAAGTAAAGCAAGGTGAACAATTTACAAAAATAATAAAATTTGACACATCATCTTTTATGTGTTATGGCCATTTTTGCAAATCTTTGAACAAGACCATTTGAAATGGTTTCAATGGTTTGGAAATGTTTCTAAACTAATAAGAATCACATTAGAGTCAACAAAAGTCAAATTAAATGGAGAGAAATTAAATAGGGAAAAAATCCCAATTTCACTCACATCCACATTATGCCAAATTACAAATCTTCACTCTAGGCCATAATTGCTTGCTCTCTTGCTTGTAGAATACCTAAATATGATAAACTAACACAATTGCATCAAGGAAACCAGAATCAAACCAAAAGAAATCTCAAAATCTTCACACATATGATAATGGTCATATGTCACCAAAATATTTTCTTCACTACTTTACCCCCTGGTTTTTACTTTTCTTCAAACTAAACTTGGTCAACCATTACCATGTCATCCAAGACCATATGTACGTGAACAACTTTTATGTTGACTACCATGGCTAAAGTTGACTAGGTTGACCAGTAGAGTTTTGGCAAGAGAGGACTTTAAATCAACATGAAGATGACCTCAAATTTGAAATGTTGCAAATCAATTCCAAAATGAACACCACCACCACCAATCTTTCACTTTAATTATGTAATTGAGATGTACCAAAAAGATTTCAAAAATTTGACCAAAATGTTCATGCGGGCATTGTGTCGAACACTATAATTCCAGAATTGTGTTACACCCTATTGCACGATGGATTCTAGCCTAAACCACTTTGATCCTTGATCATTGCTGCTCTTGTACCTCCCCTGCATCAAGCCATGTACTGGTTTGGTCGATTAAAGCCAAGAAATGATCACCATTGCACCATGCCGGCCATGAGAACATCACCATGCCACTCATGGTTATTCTTCCTCTCTGGCCCCTTGTACCATGTCAACTAGGTAGCCCACTCCTCACTGAACCTACTGGTACCATCCCTGGCTGAAGCCACGCACGGCATTGGCCACACGAAGCGTGCCCAGACGCGCCAGAAACCTGCCAGGCACGCGGTGAGCGCGCCCTGGCATGGCACTGGATGCCGCAGTACATCTCCTCTCCTGGACGCGCTCGTCCTCCTCTCCCTCTCTCACTTGGCACGCGTGATCACCACGCCCCCAGCTACCTCCTAGACAAGCCCATTGGCCGACGCTCGCCCGGACACCGTCGCCATGATCAACGCTCTGCCGCGCCCGTACTGCGAGCACTCGATTGTCGCATGCACGCTCTCGTCCTCCCTCTGCTGTCTCTTCACGCGCGCTAGCTCCGTCTAGCCGTCGCCTACACGATGCGCCCCCTAGCTTGCCCCTTCACCGCCCCAAACGCCGGCGCCATGGACGACCTCCACGGGCACCCACAAGCAACCGCGCGCAGCTATAAATAGAGGCCACCCCAACACGAGTTCCTCACACCATTCGCTCCCCCTCTTCTCCCTCGCTCTCCTCGACCTCTTCTCCACTCCACCATCGCCTCCGGCCGCCGGAATTGCGAGATCATCTCCGCCGGAGCCCGCAGACCATCGCCATCGACTGGAGCGTCGCCAAGCTCCGCCGCTGCACCAGGGGCCTCTACACCATCGACAACGTCGCCTCGACCCTCCCCCTTGATCGCCGGCGGCCTGGAACGCCCTCCGACCCCCTACCTCCGTCGCCAGCACGCCCTCCTCTCGCCGGAGAAGAAGACGAACCACGGCCGTGCGATCATCTCCTAATCCAACGGCCGACGTTGCCAGGTACCGCTTCGGTGAGTTTAAGCCACTTACGTGTGGGACCTCATGTCAGACGGCCCGCGGCGTGGGCAGCGCTAGTTGGGCCAGCCCAGCTCGTTTCCTCTCTTCTGGCCCGTTTAGTCTTTCCCGCCTAGCCCACAAATTCAAATCTAGATTTAATAATTATTCCAAAACCCCGCAGATGCTTTAGTAATTTTTGAATAGTTTGAAATCTACCAAACCAAATTTAACAAATTTCATATATTCGGAAAGCTCATAAAATTAGCTAAATAATGCCACCGGCCTCATACCCAAATTCGTGTTTAATTTTAAATGATAAAAATAACAAGGCAGTGGCCTTTTCTAACTTCAAATAAATATTAAAAATTATTTATAACTGATTTTAAGTTAATTCCAACTCTAATAAATCACTTTTGACATAATCTAATTGTTTATGAAAAATATAGCATGGTTGTTTTGCATGATCATGGACTAGATTCAAATAATGGTTATGGAGCCATTTCTAGCCCATTTAACACTTACACCTAAATTTATTGAAATAGTATGAGAGCTCCTCTCTCATTTAAATGGTGATCCTAAGTAGTTGAACTAGAGGTTATGACCCTGGTCTAATAAGACTAATGCTTGGATACTTAGAGACATTAAATTATTTCCATGTTAGTTTTAAATTTTATGAGGTGTAGCACCTCATTTAAATTATTACTCCCTCATAATAGATATGAAAGGTTGACCTTGGTCAACTTATATTTCATACCTTATTATTAATTGTGGAGATTAAATCTTGATAGGATTTAATAAGAGGAAATTATCTTCTCCAAAGACTTAAATAGCAAATCAAATAAATACTTATAATGAGAGGAAATTATTTTTCTCTTAAATAAGAACAAACCAAGTAAATTCACCATACCATGCTTGAAGGGATGTGAGGATTAGTTGTGTAAACCCGTTTGTGTGTTTTAGTCTAGCATGTAAGTGTTGTTTGGTGATTGTGTACCTCGTATTCAATTATAGACGCTAGTACCGGAGACTACCAAGAGGAAGAGGTATTCTACCAAGAGGAAGGAGAAGAAAACTTTGATCATCTCACCAATCAAGGCAAGCTAACACTCTTGCAAGGTTCCCTTGTGCAAGGCTCTACAAGAGCAAGGCACCATTACTTTTACTTTATGCTTAATGCTCCTATCCCAAGTTTTCGCTTTACAAGCTTTACTAAATTTTGTTTATCGAAGTTTACTTTTTGATTCATGATTCACTTGGTTTAGATATAGAGTAGAACAAGAGCATCAAAGTTAGCCTAGAGCAAGACAAGCTAGTTAGCACCCCTCATGACTAGTTGCTAGTGCTAAACAAATAAAATTGACTACTCTAGATGGGAACATGTGAAATGAAATGACTTTGAAAACCTTGGAATGATGATTCATTCTATTGAAAGATTTTGAAGGTGAATATGACTTGTGAACGACTTGGTGAAGTTTACGAAAACTGATGGTTGGGTTCGGATGCGATACCATTCCAATTTTGAAAGTACCCCCACAATACCCAACATGGGTAAGGGCTTAACTAGAAATTTATGTGCTTTAGTATGGGTTCCCTCTAAACAAGCGTCATCGGGGTTAGGCTGAAGGCTGCCTCTACAACAAATGAAGTGATGTGATATGACGTGAATGAGGTGAATTGCCCGGCCCAAGCCCTGTGCAGTTCCCAGGCTGACTGTCTGTCTTCACTGGGAGGCCAAGCTCATGGGGAGAGGTGCCTATACTAGAGTATATAAGTGAAATGTTATGGTTGGTAGTCCGCATACGGAGTATGATAAATCAGGGCTAGTTAACCCTGACGGATTATTGCAAATGTTGTGGCACAAGTGTACGACCTCTGCAGAGTGTAGAACTATTCGAATAGCCGTGTCCACGGTTACGGACGATTGGAAAGGCCATACTGTTCCGTCATCAGACCATTTTCAAAAAAAGTGACATATGACTTGTGACTTGAATTTGAAAGGTGAATGGTGACTTTGAATTGAATCACAACGGAGTTGTCGGAATGACACTAATGTTCCCACTTGAGTTAGTCTAGTGACTCAAGCATCTTTACTAAATGTTTATGAAATAAACTTGGCTTTATGCAAATAACCCTACAGCTTAGTATCCCCTTACTAAAATTGCTAGTGCTTACCCTATTATTAGTTTGCGAGTACTTTAAAAGTACTCATGGCTTTGTCCCTGGCTATTCAAATGGCCAGACTATGAAGGTGAACAGCGGTTCGAGGAAGATGAACAGCAGGACGTCTATGACAACTAGGACTGCTCCTGACGTCAAGCGTTGGCCTGTGGATTAGATAGCCATTACTACTTCGCTTCCGCTTTTTGTGATGTTCGTTGATCAATAGATCAACTACTATTGTAATATTGGATCATGTGATCTATCTTTGTAAGACGATTATGTGTTTTAATAAATGATGACTCTATGATATTCAACTATTATGTCTCGCAACAACAATATTCCTGGGATTGCGATGTATGGCATAATAGGCATCTGGACTTAAAAATCCGGGTGTTGACAAGTTGGTATCAGAGCCATTGTTTGACCTTAGGAGACCCTAGTTTAGAATGGACGTTCTGAAATTTTTTAGTTTCTAAAACCAATGAAGTAAATATTTGTGAAAAACTTACTCATCTTCTTCTCTATAAGATCGTTTCAAAAATGATAAGCCATGCTCCTCCTTATAAATCCAGCTAAAATTTTGCCACACCTGTTCACATCTCTAACTTACTTATCCATTTCACTTTCAGATGGAGCATTACGCCCAGACGGAGTCCTACGAGCTGGGAAATGGAGGAAGTTTGGTGTTCGAGCGAGACCTGTTCTTGGTGTCTGAGAAGCTTGAACGCCCACCTCCCCAGTTCCACGGAGTCCGGATCCACAACACCCCCGAAGGGGAACATCAGTGGATGATCACCGCCGACTTGAAGGGAAGTCCGGAGCCTCCCATGTCGGAGAGGATCTTTTTCTCCTTCAAGGCATACAACCGGGTGGACGGGCTTGCTCATGCCCTTCAGGAGGGACTTGCCCGGTGTGCGGACGGAACATCACCGCACTCCGTGGGAACCCGCTCGCCCACTTCGCGAGGCATGACACCATGGGGGAGCCCATGGCACTCTCTTCACACCCGGTGCTCAAGCATCATGTGGAGCATCTGGACTTTATGCTTCATGAGAACCGGAAGGACCTGGAGCTGACGCGTGTCCACGCCCACCGTGCCCAGATGGCTTTGGCTCATCATGCCGATGCCATCAGGCTACTCGCCAAGGACCGCAGGTCACTCCGCCTGCAGCGCGCCAAGAAGGCTGCCACTATCACACGTCTTCGCGAGAAGATACGCACCTTGGAGGTGACTGTCCGGACCCAGCAGGACCAGATCCAGGAGATGGAGGAGGATGGAGAAGACATCCAGGGAGGCGATGACTTCCTGAGCGACGACAACGACTTTGAGGAGGATGAGTTCACTGATGAGGAGGACTACGAGTTTCTGGAGTCTGCGGAGGATGGGATCATTCCCATCGATGTGGATAAAGACGATGAGGAGTAGTTGCACTAGCTTCACTTATGTAGGTGTGAGTTGTATCCCGCACCATGTATCGTAGTTTGTGGAAGAAGGGTTCTTAAAACCCCTAGTGATTGAACTTGTAAGGTGTGACGTTTGTTGTGAATAAATAAAATGTGTGTTATGTTCATCATGAAAATATCTTAAGTTTAAGTTTAAACTTAACTCAAAATAAGCCATAGAAAATTCCCTCTTATCTTATCATCTACCTCAATGATCAGATGGCCCCACCAACCCGCAACGCCACCCAGGATGCCATGATGCAACTGCTGCAGACGATGATGGCAGAACGGGAAGCCGAAAGAGCTGAACGCCAAGCAAACCTTGCCGCACTGCAACAGCTAGCTCATAACAATCAAGGCCATGGAAACCACGATCACCCTGGGTCAAAGCTGAAGAATTTCCAGAAAACCAACCCTCCAATGTTCAGCAAGACCGAAGAGCCCCTTGATGCTGATGACTGGCTCCAGACGATGGAGAACAACCTTGAAGTTGCGGGAGTTGAAGCCACAGAAAAAGTACTGTTTGCCACCCACTACCTGTCAGGACCTGCAAGAGCCTGGTGGACAAGTGCCCGTGCAATGAATGCGGGACAGATGATGACATGGGAAGACTTCAAGCTGAAGTTCAGCAAGTACCATGTGCCCCAAGGACTAATCAAGAAAATGAGAGACGAGTTCCGTGAACTCAAGCAAGGAAGAATGTCCCTGGTGGAATACCGCGACAGGTTTCTCACTCGTCAAGGTACGCCCGGACGAGACCGACACAAATGAGAAAAGAAAGGAAAGATTTCCGAACGGATTGCACGACGAGATGCAAACCGTGTTAGTGAATATTCCGTTCGCTGACCTCGAAGCCCTCGTGGACTCAGCCATACAGATGGAAGGAAAGCTGCATCAGGCCAATGAGAACCGCAAGCGCAGAATGATGAACCAGAGTGGACCCCACCATGCCCAGAAGCACCGCAATAACTCCTCTGGAGGATTCACCCCCAGAAACAACATGCCACCTGCTCAGGCTTATCGCCCCATCTACACCAGCAACAACGGAGGACCCCCAAAGCCCGGAGGCAACAACAACCACAACAGCAACAACAACAATGGGAACAACACCAACACCAACACTGGCCCGAGGACTGGAAGCAATGCCATCCCCGTCACCCCGAAGGACAAGTCAACTGTAAACTGCTATGAATGTGGAGTTGTGGGCCACTACTCCAATGAGTGCCCCAAGAAGCTTGCCAAGATCGCCGCCAACACCGCTGCACCTCGCCCAAGAACAGCGCGCTTCGCAGGTAGAAGGAACCGAACAACAACAACAACGGCCGTCTCTACCACATGACCGCCATCGAAGCTCGTGAAGCACCCTCGTACACCGACAAGTATGTCTTCCTGATAATATAAATGCTCAATCTCTCTTAGGAACCTAACTTTTCTTAAAATCTCGGGACGAGATTTGTTTAAGGGGGAAGGGTTTGTAACATCCCAGAAATTCAAAACAACATAAATAAATTTCCCTAGTTCCAAATTTTGGAACCAACAAAAACTTTTATTAAATTAAGTTTGATACATAGTGATCTTGCTTAATTCTGGTGCTATTGCCATGATTGCTTGTTATTAATATTTGAAATAATCTTAAACCCTAAACCCCACCCCTCTTTTCATCATCCAAGTTAAAATAAAATAAAAGGAAGTTAAATAAGAAAAAGGCATATGTGCCTATGGCTATTTTTTATAAATCTCTACCCTAAGCTCCTCTACTTTGTTAGTGGTTTGGAAAACCATTATACACCCTATCTAGTACTTATCAAACCTAATTCAAGTTGTTTCCAAAGAAAATAAAAAGAAACTAAAAATGCCATAGAGGCATATGTGAGTAAAATAGCAAATTTGTGAATTTGAGAAGCTTGACCCTAGGACTTGTTGTGAATGATTGGACCCCCCCCCCCTATATACCATCTCAACACTCCACAACCTCTTTTGGGTCAAGCCAAGTCAAATTAAATTTCAAATGCAACATATGCATAGAGGCACATGTGGCACATAGCCATTTCACCAAACTTTGCCCTATGACTTTAAACCTTGACCAAATGAGGTGAAACCTTCTCCAAACCTAATATAACCCTAAATTAACCCTAACCCATGCCCAAGTAAAGCAAGGTGAACAATTTACAAAAATAATAAAATTTGACACATCATCTTTTATGTGTTATGGCCATTTTTGCAAATCTTTGAACAAGACCATTTGAAATTGTTTCAATGGTTTGGAAATGTTTCTAAGCTAATAAGAATCACATTAGAGTCAACAAAAGTCAAATTAAATGGAGAGAAATTAAATAGGGAAAAAATCCCAATTTCACTCACATCCACATTATGCCAAATTACAAATCTTCACTCTAGGCCATAATTGCTTGCTCTCTTGCTTGTAGAATACCTAAATATGATAAACTAACACAATTGCATCAAGGAAACCAGAATCAAACCAAAGGAAATCTCAAAATCTTCACACATATGATAATGGTCATATGTCACCAAAATATTTTCTTCACTACTTTACCCCCTGGTTTTTACTTTTCTTCAAACTAAACTTGGTCAACCATTACCATGTCATCCAAGACCATATGTACGTGAACAACTTTTATGTTGACCACCATGGCTAAAGTTGACTAGGTTGACCAAGTAGAGTTTTGGCAAGAGAGGACTTTAAATCAACATGAAGATGACCTCAAATTTGAAATGTTGCAAATCAATTCCAAAATGAACACCACCACCACCAATCTTTCACTTTAATTATGTAATTGAGATGTACCAAAAAGATTTCCAAAATTTGACCAAAATGTTCATGCGGGCATTGTGTCGAACACTTGGCAGGCATAATTCCAGAATTGTGTTACACCCTATTGCACGATGGATTCTAGCCTAAACCACTTTGATCCTTGATCATTGCTGCTCCTGTACCTCCCCTGCATCAAGCCATGTACTGGTTTGGTCGATTAAAGCCAAGAAATGATCACCATTGCACCATGCCGGCCATGAGAACATCACCATGCCACTCATGGTTATTTTTCCTCTATGGCCCCTTGTACCATGTCAACTAGGTAGCCCACTCCTCACTGAACCTACTGGTACCATCCCTGGCTGAAGCCACGCACGGCATTGGCCACACGAAGCGTGCCCGTACGCGCCGTAAACCTGCCAAGCACGCGGTGAGCGCGCCCTGGCATGGCACTGGACGCCGCAGTACATCTCCTCGCCTGGACGCGCTCGTCCTCCTCTCCCTCTCTCACTTGGCACGCGTGATCACCACGCCCCCAGCTACCTCCTAGACAAGCCCATTGGCCGACGCTCGCCCGGACACCGTCGCCATGATCAACGCTCTGCCGCGCCCGTACTGCGAGCACTCGATTGTCGCATGCACGCTCTCGTCCTCCCTCTGCTGTCTCTTCACGCGCGCTAGCTCCGTCTAGCCGTCGCCTACACGATGCGCCCCCTAGCTTGCCCCTTCACCGCCCCAAACGCCGGCGCCATGGACGACCTCCACGGGCACCCACAGCAACCGCGCACAGCTATAAATAGAGGCCACCCCAACACGAGTTCCTCACACCATTCGCTTCCCCTCTTCTCCCTCGCTCTCCTCGACCTCTTCTCCACTCCAATTACTGCCTCCAGCGCCGGAATTGCGAGATCATCTCCGCCGGAGCCCGCAGACCATCGCCATCGACTGGAGCGTCGCCAAGCTCCGCCGCTGCACCAGGGGCCTCTACACCATCGACAACGTCGCCTCGACCCTCCCCCTTGATCGTCGGCGGCCTGGAACGCCCTCCGACCCCCTACCTCCGTCGCCAGCACGCCCTCCTCTCGCCGGAGAAGAAGACGAACCACGGCCGTGCGATCATCTCCTAATCCAACGGCCGACGTTGCCAGGTACCGCTTCGGTGAGTTTAAGCCACTTATGCGTGGGACCTCATGTCAGACGGCCCGCGGCGTGGGCAGCGCTAGTTGGGCCAGCCTAGCTCGTTTCCTCTCTTCTGGCCCGTTTAGTCTTTCCCGCCTAGCCCACAAATTCAAATCTAGATTTAATAATTATTCCAAAAACCCTGCAGATGCTTTAGTAATTTTTGAATAGTTTGAAATCTACCAAACCAAATTTAACAAATTTCATATATTCGGAAAGCTCATAAAATTAGCTAAATAATGCCACTGGCCTCATACCCAAATTCGTGTTTAATTTTAAATGATAAAAATAACAAGGCAGGGCCTTTTCTAACTTCAAATAAATATTAAAAATTATTTATAACTGATTTTAAGTTAATTCCAACTCTAATAAATCACTTTTGACATAATCTAATTGTTTATGAAAAATATAGCATGGTTGTTTTGCATGATCATGGACTAGATTCAAATAATGGTTATGGAGCCATTTCTAGCCCATTTAACACTTACACCTAAATTTATTGAAATAGTATGAGAGCTCCTCTCTCATTTAAATGGTGATCCTAAGTAGTTCAACTAGAGGTTATGACCCTGGTCTAATAAGCCTCATGCTTGGATACTTAGAGACATTAAATTATTTCCATGTTAGTTTTAAATTGTATGAGGTGTAGCACCTCATTTAAATTATTACTCCCTCATAATAGATATGAAAGGTTGACCTTGGTCAACTTATATTTCATACCTTATTATTAATTGTGGAGATTAAATCTTGATAGGATTTAATAAGAGGAAATTATCTTCTCCAAAGACTTAAATAGCAAATCAAATAAATACTTATAATGAGAGGAAATTATTTTTCTCTTAAATAAGAACAAACCAAGTAAATTCACCATACCATGCTTGAAGGGATGTGAGGATTAGTTGTGTAAACCCGTTTGTGTGTTTTAGTCTAGCATGTAAGTGTTGTTTGGTGAATGTGTACCTCGTATTCAATTATAGACGCTAGTACCGGAGACTATCAAGAGGAAGAGGTATTCTACCAAGAGGAAGGAGAAGAAAACTTTGATCATCTCACCAATCAAGGCAAGCTAACACTCTTGCAAGGTTCCCTTGTGCAAGGCTCTACAAGAGCAAGGCACCGTTACTTTTACTTTATACTTAATGCTCCTATCCCAAGTTTTCACTTTACAAGCTTTACTAAATTTTGTTTATCGAAGTTTACTTTTTGATTCATGATTCACTTGGTTTAGATATAGAGTAGAACAAGAGCATCAAAGTTAGCCTAGAGCAAGACAAGCTAGTTAGCACCCCTCATGACTAGTTGCTAGTGCTAAACAAATAAAATTGACTACTCTAGATGGGAACATGTGAAATGAAATGACTTTGAAAACCTTGGAATGATGATTCATTCTATTGAAAGATTTTGAAGGTGAATATGACTTGTGAACGACTTGGTGAAGTTTACGAAAACTGATGGTTGGGTTCGGATGCGATACCATTCCAATTTTGAAAGTACCCCCACAATACCCAACATGGGTAAGGGCTTAACTAGAAATTTATGTGCTTTAGTATGGGTTCCCTCTAAACAAGCGTCATCGGGGTTAGGCTGAAGGCTGCCTCTACAACAAATGAAGTGATGTGATATGACGTGAATGAGGTGAATTGCCCAGCCCAAGCCTCCGTGCAGTTCCTGAGCCGACTGTCTCGTCTTCACCGGGAGGCCAAGCTCATGGGGAGAGGTGCCTATACTAGAGTATATAAGTGAAAGGTTATGGTTGGTAGTCCGCATACGGAGTATGATAAATCAGGGCCGCTTAACCCTGACGGATTATTGCAAATGTTGTGGCACAAGTGTACGACCTCTGCAGAGTGTAGAACTATTCGAATAGCCGTGTCCACGGTTACGGACGATTGGAAAGGCCATACTGTTCCGTCATCAGACCATTTTCAAAAAAAGTGACATATGACTTGTGACTTGAATTTGAAAGGTGAATGGTGACTTTGAATTGAATCACAACAGAGTTGTGGGAATGACACTAATGTTCCCACTTGAGTTAGTCTAGTGACTCAAGCATCTTTACTAAATGTTTATGAAATAAACTTGGCTTTATGCAAATAACCCTACAGCTTAGTATCCCCTTACTAAAATTGCTAGTGCTTACCCTATTATTAGTTTGCGAGTACTTTAAAAGTACTCATGGCTTTGTCCCTAGCTATTCAAATGGCCAGAGTATGAAGGTGAACAGCGGTACGAGGAAGATGAACAGCAGGACGTCTACGACAACTAGGACTGCTCCTGACGTCAAGCGTTGGCCTGTGGATTAGATAGCCACTACTACTTCGCTTCCGCTTTTTGTGATGTTCGTTGATCAATAGATCAACTACTATTGTAATATTGGATCATGTGATCTATCTTTGTAAGACGATTATGTGTTGTAATAAATGATGACTCTATGATATTCAACTATTATGTCTCGCAACAACAATATTCCTGGGATTGCGATGTATGGCATAATAGGCATCTGGACTTAAAAATCCGGGTGTTGACAGGCGCACATGGTTCAGACATTAACATTATATGAGCAGCGCCACCTAGAGTTGTACCAAGATAAGTTCAAACGCCCGATCGGCCTGGTCGAGACAGAAGACGTTGAGGACTCTGAAGACCAGGAATTAGCCGTAGCTGAATGGGCTCGGGGGCAGCTCCCGTGTCCTGCAAATGGGTGAAACAACAAGGGCCTGCAAAAGGGTTTGACTTTGATATAAGCAAAGCTGAGCAGATATTCGATTTATTGCTTAAGGAAAAACAGCTGAAGTTACCCGAAGGCCATAAAATCCCTACGGCGCAAGAAATGAACGGGAGACCGTACTGGCGAGTGGCATCACTCGTTCACCCATATCACCAATGACTGCAAAGAGCTGCGTCGACAGATCCAAACGGCGATAGAACAAGGCCGTTTGATCCTTGGTCAGTTTGCCATGAAAGTGGACACGCAACCGTTTCCTGGCGTCAACATGGTGGACCTCGATCACTCCATGAGGCGTCAGCTAGATTTATCATTCGGTGTTAACATGGCAGGGCCTGTACACCACCATGGCAGCGATAAAGAAGAAATCGGTCACTCCCGTGGCAAGGAAAAGAAGGAGGCCGGCCCACGCGACCGGCCCCGATATGAGGATAGACGGTATATCACCGAGGAACAAGTGAGAAACGTGCGGTATCAACGACCACTCTCCGCGCATCTCCTTAACAAATATGAGCATCAGTACGACCGACGCTGGCGGTACGACACAGATGATGAAAGATATCATCGGTCTGGTGTAGACAACAGAAAAATCGTCGGTATGATAGAGATGACGAAGGTTATGAACGCCGCGCTAAGGGGAAGTCAAGAGAGCAGGAAGACATGGACATACACTGGGATTGTCCTTTCTTCAAGCATTGCTGGGATTCAGGAATGAGCCGATTGCCTACAATCGACAACTGCCCGGAGTGTAGACAGCAGAAGAAGGGCACAAGTGAGGTTTCAGTGTTCAAGCGTCTAGGGCCTCTCCCATCCCAGAACAGGCAAGCTGAGTCATCTCGAGTGGAAGATTTCGAGGAGTCAGAAGATGAAGAAGATAGATACCACCGGCCAAGGTGGTGCCCTGATGGACTCAGTCACTCCCAAAAGCGTAGGGTGCAGCGCCTACGTAGCTTGGAGGAAGCCGAGGCGCAGTACCTGTACACGTTGAGGAAAGCGCGGCCCGATCTGGCCGTGAAAATTCAGCAAACTTTGGAGACGGAGATGCGTCCACAGAAGAAAGAATGGCGCCCCAAACAAACAAAAGCCGATGCGAAGGCATCGGCTGGCACAAACATGGTGTTCATACTTCCGTCGGAGTTTTGTGCTCCAAGAACCGAAGAAGTGCCAGTAGCTCAGTTTGACTGCGGCCCACGACCAGTTATCTTTGAAAAGCCACGAGAAAAGAGCTACAAACATCTGAAGGCCCTGTACCTAAGAGGATATATCAACGGGCAGCCTGTCGGCAAGATGTTGGTCGACACGGGAGCAGCAGTCAATATAGTGCCATACTCCATGCTACGGCGTTTGGGACGCTCTAACGAAGATCTGATCAAAACCAACGTCACACTAAGCGACTTCAACGGCCAAGCATCAGAAGCGCAAGGCGTTCTGAACGTGGACCTAACCGTGGGCCGAAAAACCATCCCTACGTCATTCTTCATTGTCGACAGCAAAAGCACCTACGTTGTCCTTCTAGGGAGGGATTGGATTCACGCCAACTGCTGCATTCCATCCACAATGCACCAATGCCTGATACAGTGGGATGGAGATGAAGTGGAGGTCGTTCATGTAGATGATTCGATCGAGATCTCGACAGCTGGCATGAATATTTGGGACGCAGATGACCAAGAGCCGATCTCTGGTGTCAGTTTGGACGGCTGTGAGCGCATCGAAGCTACAAAAAACGGGGTGAGGATGGTCTTATCCACCGGCCTGACAGAGTAGCAAGACCAAAGTCAATGGACGTACGTGGCAAGACCGATCCCTGCGATCGGCCCCAAAAAATAAAAAGCAATGATCTCACCTCAAGCATGTAACGTAGTCGTCGTGGGGAGACTCCCTCCCGTAGTAGAGCACAAATAAGTTGTAAACCTTCATTGAGCAATGCAACCGAAAAGGAGGCCGATTCCAGCAATCGGCCCAAATTATCCTCACCATATGTTTTGCATGTGTTCAACATCGATCTAGCGGGCGACGGAAAGCTAGGATATGGGTTTACATCGGCTGATGAGCTAGAAGAGATTGACATTGGTCCTGGGGATAAGCCACAACCAACATTTATCAGCAAAAAGTTAGATCCGCATCTGAGGGGCCCGATGATAGCTTTGTTGAAGGAATACCCAGATTGTTTTGCCTGGGATTACACAGAGATGCCCGGTTTAGACAGGAGCATCATTGAGCATCGGCTCCCTCTGAAGAAAGGATTTCGGCCGTTCCAGCAGAGAGCACGACAGATGAAGGCCGAAATTTTAGAAGAAGTCAAGAAAGAGATCGAGAAAATGTTGAACGCTGGGTTCATCAGGCCATGCAGGTATGCTGAGTGGATTTCTAGTATCGTACCTGTGGAGAAAAAGGATGGCCGATGACGCGTCGCCATAGATTTTCGGGATCTCAATATAGCCACTCCAAAGGATGAGTATCCAATGCCGGTAGCAGAGACATTGATCAATGCAGCTGCTGGTCATAAGGTTTTAAGTTTCATGGATGGCAATGCCGGTTACAACCAAATTTTTATGGCTCCAGAAGATATACACAAGACTGCATTCAGAGTACCAGGATCGGTGGGCTTGTTTGAATATGTAGTCATGACATTTGGACTGAAAAATACCGGCACAACATACCAAAGAGCCATGAATTACATCATTTATGATCTGATCGGCAAGTTGGTGGAGATTTACATTGATGATGTGGTAGTCAAGTCTGTTTCAGTGGAAGGACACTTGGAGGATTTGCGACACGTCCTGGACCGAACTAGAAAATTCGGGCTACGAATGAATCCAAAGAAGTGTGCTTTTGGTGTAACGGCCGGTCAATTCTTGGGTTTCTTGGTTCATGAACGCGGAATTGAGATCGGCCCGAAAAGTCGAGAGGCAAGTGCGAACAATGAAGCCACCTACCACGAAGAAGGAACTCCAGTGTCTGATCGGCAAAATCAACTTCGTCAGAAGGTTCATCTCCAACCTGTCAGGACGAATTGAGTCGTTCATGGGATTGGTAAAAATTAAATCTGATGAGGAGTTTCGTCTGAGGCAGAGCAACAGCGAGCGTTTGACGAGATTAAAGAGTATCTAACGAAGCCACCTGTGTTGGTGCCGCCCCAGCAAGACAGGCCATTCTATATTTACTTGTCAGTAGCTAACACTTCCATCGCCTCAGTGGTGGTGCAAGTTTATGATGGTCTGGAGAGAGTCGTTTTCTACCTCAGCAGAAGGATGTTGGATGCGTAAACTAGGTACCCCGAGATCGAGAAGTTGTGCCTCTGCCTATTTTTTACCTGCACCAAGATTCATCACATCTTGCTGTCAGCGGAGATTGTCGTCATATGCAAATCAGATGTCATCAAACATATGCTGTCGGCTCCTGTGTTGAAAGGCCGACTCGGTAAGTGGATGTTTGCATTATCGGAATTTGATATCCGGTATCAGCCTCGCGAAAGCGATCAAGGGACAGGCATTGGCCGATCTTATTGCTGAACGAATCAACACCGATATAGCAGCACCGTCTCGTGCGTGCATGGGCCATGTTTTTCGATGGATCGGTTTGTGATGATGGTTGCGGCATCGGCATTCTACTCGTGTCGCCGGGGGGCAACATATTCCTTCTCCATCAGGCTACCTACCCCTTGCACCAACAATGTCGCTGAGTATGAAGCAATATGCAAGGGGATGGAGTTGCTATTGGAAGCCGGGGCAGAGGCAGTGGAAATTTTTGGAGACTCAAAATTGGTGATTTCCCAACTCACGGAGGAATACAAATGTGAGAGCGAGTCGCTCTTCCCATTATGGATGCAATGCCGTGAGCTGATGGCACAATTTAAGTACATAAACTTCAATTGGATCCCAAGGTCGCAAAATACCGAGGCAAACGATCTCGCACAGATGGCGTCAGGCTACAAGGACGTAGCAGATGGAGCCGATGTTCAGGTGCGGTTCTCGGAGCCGGATGATCGGAGAGCCGATATCTTCAATTACCTGAAAGATTCGGCTCGGGGGGCACCTAAACGGATAAGATACAAGGCCATGAAGTATGTCCTTATTGGGGATGACATGTTCTACAGGACTTTGGAAGGGTTACTTCTCAGATGTCTGGGACCAGCCGAATCAAAACGGCTCTTACACGAGGTACACGAAGGCGCCTGTGGAACTCACCAATCGGCTCATAAGATGAAATGGTTGATCAGGCGATCAGGGTTTTATTGGCCCACCATGCTTGAGGACTGTTTTAAGTACTATAAAGGGTGTCAAGCATGTCAGAAGTTTGGGAGCATTCAGATGGTACCCGCATCAGCAATCAACCCCATCATCAAGCCTTGGCCATTTCGAGGTTGGGGCATGGATATGATCAGCAAAATCAATCCTCCATCGAGAAAAGGCCATGTGTGGGTTCTGGCCATTACAGATTATTTCACTAAATGGGTGGAGGCCGTCCCTATGAAGTCAGTGGCATCGAAAGATGTTATCGATTTCGTGAAAGAACATGTCATTCATAGATTCGGGATTCCCCAGACTATCACGACCGATGGAGGTTCGGTCTTTGTTTCTCACGAGTTCAGAAAGTTCTGCGAGGACATGGGAATTAAGTTGATCCGATCGTCTCCATACTAGGCTCAAGCAAATGGGCAAGCTGAAGCGTCCAACAAGAGCCTTATCAAGCTGATTAAGAGGAAAATCGACGAGCACCCTAGACGTTGGCACGAGGTATTGTCAGAGGCTTTGTGGGCTTATCGCATGTCCTGTCATGGAGCGATAAAAACCTCGCCATATCATCTGGTCTATGGACAAGAAGCCATATTGGCCTGGGAAATCACGGCTGGGTCGAGACGTGTTACGTTTCAGAATGATTTAACAACTGAAGAATATGCAGCCCTGATGAGTGATAGCATTGAAGATGTAACGGAACTTAGACTGTGGTCGCTTGAGAAAACTAAAGAGAACAAAGCCAAGGTAGCTCGCGCATATAATAAGAAGGTGAGACCAAAGGAGTTCCACGCTGGTGATCTGGTATGGGAAGCTGTATTGCCATTGGGGACTAAGGATGCAGCGTATGGTAAATGATCTCCAAATTGGCACGGGTCGTACAGGGTCGACCAAGTTTTAAAGGGTAATGCATACATGCTCGAGGAGCTGAACGGTGTGAAGTTCCCAGTGGCTGTCAATGACCAGCATCTCAAGAAGTATTTTCCAAGTATGTGGGATGATGGACAGTAAAATATGGGGGCCGATGCATGAAATCGTCCAGTAAATTTTTTTTTTGGAATCCCAAGTATGTGGGATGATGGACAGTGAAATATGGGGGCCGATGCATGAAATCGTCCAGTAAGAAAAAATATATATGCAAAGCAACAGGATGCTAAGCACAGCTGATGCACAGACATCGACTTTAGACTAAAAAGCCGATGCGCAGCCATCGACTCTAGAGGTACAGATTGTTACGAGGGTCACAGATTACCGTTTGAGTTTGATGAACTGAATCTAGCTTTGCTAGCGTTTTATGATAAAAGACCGATGTGTTGCCATCGGCTCTTTGTGCGTTGACCTACTTTGACAATCAGAAAAGATCAAATTGGACAATCAGAAAAAAATCAAATTGGGAAGCATTCTTCATTGATAAGAGGGTTTTTTACAAGAAAGAGCCGATTGCTCTCAAAAGGATGATCTACTACTTAAATTACTACTACTAGCCCTATACTAGTAGTCCCTAATCTAGGGGCCGGCGCTGCCCTCGCCGTCGCTGCCATCGTCGTCGCCGTCGTAGCTACCGTCAGCGCTGCTGCCGGCGACGTCTTCGTTGCTGCTGAAGCCGCCGGCAGGGGCTTCGTCTTCTTCGTCGTCGTCGTCGTCATCATCCTCCGACCCGGTGCGGAAGCGCTTCGCCGGCGGATACTCGTCGGAGGAGGTGTCTTCCTCCACTTCCTCCTCCTCGTCGGAGGAGATGTCCTCGCCCCAGAGAGCGTCGTCGTCGCTCTATTCCTCCAAATCCCCGTCGATGAGGAAATGGAGGTTGTCCTCCCCGTCGGTCAAGGACTCGTCGGCCTCCGACCCGACGGAGAAGTCCCAATCCCTCTCGTCCCACCATAGTGGGGCGCGGGCCTCGTACGCCGCTATCGGGTCGTACTCCGGCGCCGGCTCGCTGGAGGAGGAGGATTGGAAGGAGAGTCCCGAAGAGGCAGAGGAGGAGTCCATGGCTATAGAGGAGGGTTTTTTTCGATTGCTAATGCGGAGCAAGAGGATGAAGGGGCGAACTGCTCGAATGAGTTTAGATAAAGGGGGTGCGGTGGAAGAGGATTCAATGCTGTGGCAGTTTCGAGGATGCGGTGCCAAAACTGTCAAATCGTGCAGTGCGGAGAAGTTGAGAAGGCAAGGCATCATGATGAAAGGGCACTGTAACGGTTCTGCTCTGCAACGCGTGACCCGATGAAGGAAAACATAGTGGTTTTGGAATTATTATTGCCAAAACCAGGGGGGCATGTGTTATCACCAGATTTTAGCCAAATCGGAAGATGGGCCGTGATTGAGATGGGCTTGAAGGATATGCACATAAAGTGTTTCTGAATCGGCCTCGTACGAGAATTTGGGCTAGATTGCCCGAGTATTTGTACATTATGGTAGCTCGCATTTCAGTTTAGAATTAAGAGATATAGTTTGGTTCGTACGCAGTTAGGTTTATTCCGAAGATAGAAAGTCCACGGACTATAAATATGTACCTAGGGTTATTGAGAAAGGAGGACGATCACGTTCACAACAAACACAATCAAGGCGCATCGCCACCCCTTGTTTCGAGGGTTTCTTCCGGGTAAGCGTCATGCTGCCTAGATCGCATCTAGGCAGTATCGGTTTATTCGTTGTTTTGTGTTGCTCGTACTGAAGCCTTGTTGATGGCGAGTAACACTGTTATCATAGATGTGTTGGGGCTTGCATCGATATTTTTCTGATATGTTTGCTTAGTTATGCTGCCCCTAAATATCTAGCTGCCTTTGCACCTAGCTTAGGTGTAAGGGCAGCATCTTGCTTCGTCTTTATTTAGTAGATCTGATCTGTTATGGTTGTTCCTTGTTCCTCAAGGATTAGTTTGATATCCGTATGGTTAGGCCTTGCAAACGGGTTGAATGATCCAGTAGTGCGTAAGGTATGGTTTGCCGATCCCAGAGGGGATGTTCCGGGAATCGACTCTGTGTTGGTTTTTAGGGCCCTTCTAGGATTAGTTTTCTGTTATCTTTCGTGTCTGCCAGGCTCAACTACGTGTAGGATGTTCCGGTTATGCGGTGAAAGCCCTAAACTGTCGTAGATCGATTTAACTTGGTGTTGATAAAGCAGGATCCCCATGTTATTGTAGGTCCAATATGAACCATGGGTTAATCGGCTCTTTGAGTCGATTCACAGGGTAACCTGAGAGCCGATCGAGGCTCATTTAATGTTTACGTGTCTGCCATGTAGGAAACTAATTGAAGCAATCAAACACCTTCCTGACCAGGTATAGGTCAGGTGGCACGCCCTTGCAATAGCCAAGACGTGTGTCGGAGCTTTGCGGGCCGTCGCCCGAGGGACCAGGGCCCACCAGCAGTCCTGGGAGCCTCCCGGCTCTTCGTGTTGCTTGTCGCTGCTCGCCGGTGGGTTTTGGCAGGCAACAGTTATAGATGGAAAATTGAGGATGGTGCAAAGGTTAGGTTTTGGGGAGGACACCAGGTTTGGTACATCCCCTTTAGCTATTCAGTTTTTTGAATTTATATTCTTTGTAATGAGCATAATAAAACTGTCCAGCGGGTTTGGGATGGTTCCTAGTTAAAGCCGTATTTTAGGAGGAACTTCAACGTTACCCTCATGAATATTTGGTAAGAATTGGAAGCTATAGCTTAATTTTTTTTATTCCAACACTCTTGATGCTCTGATTTGGCAATATGAAAACAAAGGGGTGTACTCCACCTCTTCTTTATATTCTATTATAAATTTTGGTGGAGTTAATCCCATTTTTATCCCTAATGTCTTTCAATTACACATTCCTCCCAGGGTTGACATTTTCCTCTGGCTCTTGTCTCAGAACAAACTTATGACTAGAGATAACCTGAAAAAGACACCTAAACAAGCTTGAAGATCGTATTTTTCATAGTGATAAGGAGTCCATTCACCATGTATTATTCCAGTACATTGTAGCTAGCCAAGTTTGGCAAACCATCTCTCAACACTTTAACATTGAGGTGGTATAGGTGATTATATATCTGTTGCTAAACTTTGGATAGCTAACAAAAACATGCAACTCCTAATGCTCTTTCTGCTGCAACTTTATGGCGTCTTTGGAAAATGCGAAATGACATGATCTTTAGTGGTCAACCTTGGTTGGAAATTCGACAGGCCTAGAGAGAATGATCTTGCTTTCGATGAAAATATGGAAGATCATCTTCAAAGCACACATGGAGCCTGAAGTGGAGCTCTTATGCGCAAAGGTTACATTGATCTTTCGATCGCTCCCACCTCTGACAACATGTGGGTCAGTCCTGATCACTGTACATCTCCAGATGCCAAGAGGTCGGCGATCCAAAGCACCTGGAGCACACCTACATGAGTGTTGGAGCCGGCGGCGCTCAACTCCCCCACTGCTTCTTCAGGGAGGCGCTTTCCTTTCTTTGCTCTGTATTCGGTTGTACTCGAGTATATGTAGAAAATGCTTTAGCCTTGTTCTCGTTCCTAGCTGCAGACGGTCCTAGTTGCTGCCACTTTCCCTTGTTTCCTTTAGAAAAGACATGGTTATGTGTGATGTATGTTTTTGAACTTGCTTCTGCCAGGGTTTCGTTGAGCTCATCAATGGAACCGGGGATGAGATATCCTTGTTGTTCTAAAAAATAACCCTTTTTGGCTATGCATTTTGCGTATGCTGATGCAAGCTATTCCTGTTTGGTTGCACACACGAGGCTACCATAATCTTAGCATGGTTCAAATACGGTGAGATCGCCAGTGCATGTTACATCCTATCATAGCACGACAAATAGGAAGACGACGACAAACACTTTCTTCCCACTATGTTTTACCTAGGGTGCTCCATCTAATGACACATCTAGAAGAGGCGGTTGCTGATGAGGCATTGCCAACTAATGCATTGGCAGATGAGGCATTGCATGCTGATGAATTGGATGATGATGCATTGGTTGATGAGGTATTGACAGCATGAATTTCGAGTCGAGCGACTAATCGAGACTAGTCGACGACTAGTCTACGAGTCACAATTGAAAGGTCGACTGGATGTCTCGACTTGACTCATTTGATGAGTTGAGTGACTCCTTCGACTAGTCAAGGTTTTATAGTCATGCAACTGAAAAAAACCCACCTGTCATATTATTTTCTTAATATTGCCTCCCCTTCCTAGTTTCCCCCGTGGAAACCTAAATCAAGCTCCCAGTTCCCTCTTGAACCCAAAAACCTAGAGGAAGGTCTTGGACATTATATTATATCACATTTTACATATGAGTCCTAACTAGCCGACATGAGTCTTTACTAGTCACAAATAGTCTCTGAGTCGTTGCCAAGAACGACTCGTCGACTCGAAATCCATGATTTGTAGATGATGCACTGACTGATGCGCCATATCATTATCAGCCAATAAGATTTGGTACTCCTCTTATTCTTCTTGAAAGTGCCTCTATAGTTTTTGTTGGAGAAACCATTAACTTTCTCTTGGCAGATCCTCCGGGCATTGTAGATTTCTCGATGCCTCCCTTTTAAGACCACATACCACCAGCATGGCAGAAGAACAAGTAATTTTATTTACCTCAAGCATCGGACAAGTCATACAAAAGCATCATAATGTTCGTACCAGATCATATCCTAAGAGGAGCAAGCATGATCATTTACCAAAAGCGGATAACAAGTTTTTCCTACATCTACTACTATGGTGTTAACCCACCACTAGTAGGAAAAGCCTCATCAGTGGCGCACGAAAATTGGATTCTGTGGCGCACGGGAGGTGCGCCACAGAAACGTCGCCACAAAAATAAGGTTTCTGTGGCGCACCAGGCCGTGCGCCACAGAACCAAGGTTTCTGTGGCGCACTAGGTCCAGTGCGCCACAGAAATAAGTACTTCTGTGGCGCATGGGTTATAGGTGTGCCACAGAAACAGGTGCGCCACAGAATTTTGTTTTGGTGCGCCACAGAACAATCTACAGGTATACACGATTTTGGGCTCCCTGGTGTATTATACAGGTTTTATACTCGGTTTTATACACCGTATACAGAGTTATATACTTGATATAATATAGATAGATATAATATGGACATATATAATCATCACATCATCATCACATTACTTAGAGCTCGATAGAGTTATACATATACCTCCATACAACTCATAATCCATGCAAATTAATTAAGTTCTCATCATCTCTAGATACAAACGAAGTGATACCGGCCGCCGCCTACACTAGGATGAAATAGAGTACCGCCGCGACGATGGTGAGCAAGAGCGAGAGCACAAGGAAGGTCTTCATCTTGCTCTTGTTCGCTTGGTGCGCCCTCCACTTGGTAACCGCCTCGTGTCTAGTCGGGTACCCTTTGTAGCAGTTGCCGCTGAACTTGTGCACCTGTTTCTTGTAGTCCTCCCACTCCTCGTACACTCCTGAAACCCGCCCCTCGAACACGACGTAGTACGTCATCTCTATGGACACAAGGCATATTAGTATATAACAATGGAAAGAGTTAGAGGGTTCACATGCATACATATTCACAAGAATTAAAGCAAAGAAATAATAATAAACCTAGACATATAGCATCGGTATCACATAAGTAATCAAGTTCAACAACAACGACTACAATAGTAATTGAAGTCCAACAACAACGACCACCGTTTCGAGCAAATTAAGCAAGTTTAGTTTACAACACAGTACAAATTGTCCATCGATTCAAAGTAATGCTAAGCACACCGGTCTCGGTCAACGTGACTTCTTCTTGAGCGGCTCCGGGAACGGCTTGTACAAGGCCTTCGTCGTCCACGTCCTTCCATCACCCTGCCTATGTAGGCGTTCTTCGATATCCCTCTTACACAACCCTCTGAGTTGGTATAAGAGCCCCGATGCGTTGGATACATCGTGTACTATAATTTCCGAGAGCTTTACTTGGAGGCGATGGAAGTCTTCTCTAAGATCATCATCGTTGATCTCCCCGACATTTTAATGGGGTCTCGCTTGCTAGGTGGCAGAGACATCATCTCTCGCATCCTCGACAAACCCTTTAAGGTGATGGAGGACATAGAAGGCCTCCTTAATGCTGCCACGGTGGCTGCTTGATGCAAGGGAAGTCGATCACGTGCTTGAACCCGAGCTTTTTAGTGTCCGGCCTGACAAATTCCCCTTTCTTGTCGAAGGTGCCTCCATTTTTGGAGTAGCCAAGGATAGCCTCATCGAGAACACCCCTTATTCTCCTGTAGTCTTTCTTCGTCGTCGTATTCGACGAGTCGAAATACTCGGGCTAGTGACCACTTCGGGCAAAGGATGATGAGTGTGCAGTATTTGTCCCTGCTCAACACATGCAATTGAAATGGAATGTTGGAAAAGGATCGTCAATGGAAGAAATATATAAGAAAGCATAAGTTACGACGGCCGTGAGCGGATGTGTACTTACTCGGGAAAGACAGGCAGAAGAATGGTGTTCTTCTCTTTGTTCATGAGCATGAAGCTCTCGAGGTACCGCACCGCCTTGGTCCATGTGCTTGAGCCGTCCTGGAGCTGGCTATCGTGCATGTAGTAGGGATCCGCTACCGTGATGTGGGGGGGGTCTCTCCGTTGATCTTCATCTGAAGATTGATCGCGTATAGGCGGACCAAGTTATAGTCGAGCCGTTTGCAGTGAAACAGATTGAAGACGTCCTCGAACGCTATGAAGAAGATATCCGCGGGGTATTCATGGACGAAGTTCGGGTCTTCTGGCACCTTGACCGAGAACACCGGGTAATTCTGATCCTTCTCTTTAAGAAGGGTGCTCTCTAGATAATGAATAGTGTGCTGCAAAGAGAGCATTAGTCCACCTGCGAGGTGTTCCATGTCCTTAGATAGTATCGGTTTACCAGCTTCATGACACCGGGGCAAGCCATCCGGTGCTCGGTGGTACCATGTCGTCGGCCCGGATCCTCTTAGGAGCGAGGCTAGCTCGAATATGCGCCCTTCTTGGCTCCTCTCTTCCTTGCCTTCTTCACCTGACCTACTAGGGGTGCCGGTGGTGCCGATGGTGGTGCTTCTTCGGGTGCTCGCTGGGGTCGGTGCTCGGTGGTGCTTCGGGGTTGCTTGGGTTGCTGCTGGGGTTGATTTGGGTGGCTCCCCGATGATCGTCTTACGCAGCGTGTTAGGGCTGAAAACGGTAGCAGGCTTGACTTGAGCTGGATTGCCAGCCTCCGGAGGAGTGTCTTGAGAAAGACCCGTGAAGACCAGGCGCTGCTTCGTCACTGTAGGGGGACGACCAAGTTGATCGCCGTGCGTGCGGAAGGCTTGTTCATCCATAGGAGGCATGTACATATCTTGGCTGCAGGCGCCAGTGTTGATGTAGGCATCGATGTCATCATCATCATCTACATCGTTGCCATCAAGTGGCGCCATGTCCTGGACCTTAGATGGTGGCGGTTGCGATGCCGCCGCTTGGCGTACCGTGCGTCTAGTTGACGGTCGTTGCGGTAGCGCTCCCAACAACTGTTTGTGGCATGTGGTGGTGGCGGCGATCGTCGGTTCCTTCCGGGTGGCGGCGGCGACCGCCGGTTCCTTCAGGGTAGTGGGGGCGGCGACCGCCGGTTCCTTCAGGGTAGTGGGGGCGGCGACCGCCGTTTCCTTAAGGGTGTCGTCGGCGCTGGCGATCTTGGGCCGGATGATAGGGGAGGTGGCGCCGGTGCTTTTCTTAGCACTCGGAAGACCCCCCCCCAAACGAATCTAGTTCTTCGGCCATTTCATAAGCCATGAGGTGCAATCCCCAAGGGGCAAAACGTCGCCTTCGTCTGTGCCCGGAGGTTGAAAGGGGGGATGGCGTAGCGGTACTCCGGCACTACCACTACCAACTTGACCTTCGCCACGTCTTCCGCCAATCTAGCGCCGTGCATAACGCGGGAAGCCATGACAAGGCCGCTAGCAACTTCCACCAACTTGCCGCCGGGCTCCACCGTTTGCAGAAGTATGCATTGTTCATCCCGAGTCGGGGCGCCATGTTGGGCATCGTGAGATGGCAGTCACGAAAGGCATATATAGTTAAAGAAGATGACACGAAGGAGTAACTAATGAGTTTACCTTCTGGATGGCGTCGATCTCGACTACTGTCGATACAAGGGCGGCGGTTGGGGGCGTCGATGCGACCAGTTGGAGCTGCGGCGGCGGTTGGAGCGGCGGCGTCTGGTGGAGCCCCGACGCCGGCGTCGGGTGGAGCGGCACCGTCGGCGACACGTGGAAGCTTGAGTTGCTGCCGCTGATGCTGGGCACATGTATCGGCCCCACTTGACCTCCCGCATTCCAAGCAGCTAACCCCTCCATCAACCCGGGGGGATGATCTCGCCGGATCTTCTCGTCCAATAACTTGTTCATCATCTCCGTGTTCTCCACAGGCTTTTCGGCCACCAGCTTCTCTAGTGACTCCACCTTCTTCTTCAGCTCCTGAACCTCGGATTTATCCTTAGCGGACGACCTCCTCTCCAGCTTTCTCGTCTTGGCATCCGATCCGTATTACTCGGATAGCTTCATACTTGTGCCAAAGCCGGACACACGGCCACCCGACGTCGGTGGCTTGTCCAGCTCCCTCTCCTTGTATCTGTTCGTCGCCCTGTTGAAAGGCGTGTCCCACGGTTCCGTCGACCCCTGGGACGACGGGCCAGCCGTATCCTTCATCAACTCTTCATCCTTCAGACAAAGGAACTTAAGGTTAGCCCATTTGGCTTCATTGCCTAATAAGATGAGTGAAATAATATAGAACTATCCTTACCAGGTACTGCTCGAAATCCCTCACGTCTTTGTAATCCGTAATAAATTCCCCCGTCTTCCAGTCTAAGTAGTAGCGGGACCGGACAAAGTTCCTAGCCCGTACATCCTGGATTTTGTGCCAGGGGTTTTCTTTCCCCAGACGTACCATCTCGGCATCCTCCTTGTCCCAAGTGGGCTGTTTTTCTCGGTAACCGCCACTTCCGCAATGGTGGGTCCCTAAGTTCAAGTCCCGCATTTTCTTCCCCCAGGCGGTCCATTTTTTAACACCGTCACTCTGTAAGTAAGACTTGAATGCATTAAAGTCTTCTAAGGAGATCGACGGGTCTTTGCTACTTATCCTCTCCCAGCTTTCACCGGCCTCGATCTTTCTCTTCAGCCGGTTCTTCCAGCTGCTCAAGGAGGTGCTCATCTTCGTGAGAGCTAAAGAGTCTACCTTCTTATTGAACGGCTCCGGGAACGTGTATCGTTGGTGAAGCTTCTGGAGGAGGGATTGGGCGATAGCCTCGTTCTCCTTGCTTCTGAGGTCCCGAGTTAGGATCGGCACGGTTTCACGGACGATGCACCCTAGTTGCATGCCGTACCCTTTGGCAACCCACGAAGGCTCCATCGGTAGGCCACTTTCGGAGACTACCGTGACAACATCGGTGACGTTGGCGAGCACTTGCGGCCTCCGATCCCTCCTTGGCCTCCTCGCCATCCTCTTCTTCTTACCCACCTGAGGGTTGCCGCCGCTATCACCTTCCGTGCGGTTGGCCGCGTTCTCTTCACCGGTCGTCTCTTCAGCAGGCTCGGCGGCGTCATCCCAGGTATCGTCATCGTCGCCGGTGTCGGCGGCGCCCCCCCGGCCCTCTCCCTCGGAGGCGGTGTCCCGGCCCTCGTCGGTGTCGTCGGCGGCCCCCCGGCCCTCTCCATCGGAGGCGGCGTCCCGGCCCTCTTCCTCATCGCCGGGCGACTCGGCGGCGGCCTTCCGGGGCCGCTCGTAGCCCTCCCAGAAGTCCTTGTTGGCCTCTCTCGCTTCTTCGTTCTGGCTCATGGGCTTAGAAGTGCTGCCCGACATGTTTATTTGCACTTCATTAAAAAGAGGCAAAACGTTAGTACAAAAGTCAACCAAAAAATTCGGCATGACCTTTGCTATTTTTTCTACGTAGGAGTGCCATTTCTCAACCGAAACGGAAATTAATCAACGCTTCGGGAGAAATGGGCAACTCAATGAAATCCCTGCAAAACCTGGAGCCCACATTCATCACCATATTCACAGATTCTAACCATGTTCATCATCATACAAAATTGTATCCAAATACTACTACATCAAAACCTGGAGCATCAAAAACCTGAAGCATCAAAACCTAGAGCATCTACAACAAAACCTGGAGCATCAAAAACCTGAATCATCAAAACCTGGAGCTACAACTACATCAAAATCTGAAGCATCAAAACCTGAAGCATACAACTACATCAAAACCTGGAGCATCAAAACCTGGAGCATTACACTTATACTTACAGTAGCACTAACCACTTATACTTACAGTAGCACTAACCAAAATCCTTGCTAGCAGTAGCAATAAAGAACATCAACATATAAAATTCCAGAGATAATTAAATAGCAGAAGCTTGAGCATCATATGGAAATGCTAGTGACTACAAATGAAAATGCTATTACTCATAAATATTCCCCAAAATGAAATGCTAGTGACTTCAAATGAAAATGAAAATGCTTGAACATCAACCATCTATGCATTCTCATCTTGCAACCAGGGAGCATGAGCATGATCATTGCAAGAACTTTATTAGCTTTAGTGCAAGCAATGAATTAAAAAAAAACAGTAACCAATGAATTAAAAAAATAGCAAGCAATAAATTAAATAGCATTTGACTGCATCATTTGCATTTACATTTAAACCAGTAGCATCATTTGCATGAACAAGAGAACCTAAATCAATTTCTAGCTTGTACATTTCATCATAGCATCATAGCATCATTTCATCATTTCCATTTAAACCAGTAGCATCATTAGCTTACACCAAGGTAGATATAGGTCATTTGTTTCTACATCTAGCTATGGAGCCCCTGAATTTCATCACATAGAAAGAATATAATGCCATAACCAAGAAATTAGCTACTGCTAGGATCATGGCAATTCTTTGATGGCTTGGATGGCTTGGATCATGGCAATGCAAACAACATATTGTACATTTCCATTAATAGAGAACATTAAAAACCAGAGAATTCAATGCCACAAATAAATGCAATATATGCTTCTATCAAATGGAGCTTCATATTTTCTATCTAGCATATTCACTTCATATATACTGTATAAACAAGCATAAATGAATTCAAACAAGCATATACAAGATAATGAGCATGAGCATGAGCATGATCATTTCATAATTATTCAGACAAACTAGGACACACTAAAACTAGCCATTGAGAATTTCTACTGCATTCAAATAGTAGGCAGTAGCTTTTTATCTCTAAATTACTACTGCATTCATTTGCTACTGCCAACAAATCCTAGCAGTAATTCAAAATCAACTAGGCAGTGGTTGGTTCATCGCATTCCAATGATGATATGCATCAAATATGACAACAACTAAATTAGCTACTGCATAAAAGTCAGTACCAATGTTAATTTTTTAAAGGCAGTAGCAATGTTTTCACTTCATTTTACAGAAGGCAGTAGCAATGCTTTATCTATTTGACTTCAAATGAGAATTTTTTTATAGGCAGTAGCAATGTTTTGACTTCATTTTACAAAAGGAGGACAATGAACTTATCAAATGAGGCAGTACTAAAGGCTTTTTGGTCATATATGTTGCCCAATGAACTTATCAAATGAGGACAATGGCCAGAGACATGAAATGGCCCTATCTCCTTCGAAAATTTACCGATTGAATATTGTGCTATCACATGAATACAAACAAAACATAGATAGAAAATTCATATCAAAATTCATACTGACTCTCTGTTAACCCTCCTTTAAACATTGTCAAAATTCTTATCATCTGTCTAAATTAAAATTCATACTGACCATCAAATTTCTATTTGACTAACACATCAAAATTCATAAATTGAATGTCCACACAAGCTACAGCAGCACTACATCAAAATTCATACTGACTATATGTATATGCAACATTGTCAATTGATCAATCAAAATTAACTACATCACCAACAATAAGTTAAGAAAATTGAGAACCAAATTGAGAGGCATAGGGGAGAGGGAGGGAGGCATAGGGGAGAGGGAGGTGGCACAGGGGAGAGGGAGGGAGGCACAGGGGAGAGGGAGGGATCTCACCGACGGTGGTGCTAGGCGGTGATGGCGAGCGCAGGCGATGGTCCTCCTCCTCCTCCTCCTGCTGCTGCTCGCGGCGCGGGCCGGGTGGTCCTCCTCCTCCTGCTCGCGGCGTGTGGGCGGGGTGGTCCTCCTCCTCCTGCTCGCGGCGTGGGCGGGGTGGTCCTCCTCCTCCTCCTCCTCCTCGGCGGCAGCGGCGCTAGGTGGCGGCGCTTGGCGGTGGTGGTGGTTGCAAGAGCAGTGGCGCTAGGGTTTGTCGGGGAAGAAACTGCTGTTGTGTGAGTGGGGAAGAAAGGGTCGATCGAGTTATTTCACCAAGTGTCTAAATTCTGTGGCGCACCCCTCCATGTGCGCCACAGAATTAAGCATTCTGTGGCGCATCAACTATGACATGCGCCACAGAATTCCTTAATTCTGTGGCGCACCTAAAGGGGCGTGCGCCACAGAATTTAGACACTTAGCAAAACAAAATGGTTTACTGCTGTGTACTGACAGTTACTTAGCACTAGCCCAGTGGTTAAGGTCAATGTTAGCCCATTAGTAGCCAGGTTCGAACCTTGGCTGCTACACAATTTTTCTTCTTTTTTTCATATTTTAGTTACATTTCAATAAATAACACAACATTATTTAGTAATTAGTAGAGTATTATAAATTACTTGTCTCATACAAACATGTACGTTATTGTTTCTCTCACACACACATGCATGTACTTGTCTAACACACACTCACACACATGTGATAGACCAAAAAAAGATCTTCTTCGTCCCGGCTCCGAGCTCTAGCTAGTGTCTCTTCACAATCTTCTTGCCCTTTCGGTTGTTGGTGGTTGAATACTTTATACCGGCCACCTTGAGATTTCTTCGCGTGAACGGACAACCTTTAGAGGGTAGGGAGGTCTTCCTTCTTACTTTACTAGTAGTAGGCATGTCGAAGTGCCTGTCGAATTCCTCCTCAATCTTCGGGTCACCGTTCTTGTCCAACTCTTCCTCGTTGGCGTCTCCTTGCATTCCTATGATGTTCCTCTTGCCCCTCCTCACGACAACACGGCTAGGCCTCGACGGATCGGTGATGAAGAAGCATTGGTCAACTTGGCTACCGAGTACCCATGGCTCATTTTTCGCGGATGCGTTCTTCGATTTTGCATCGGGTATAACCATGGTTGTGAAATATCGGCCTTCTTTTTCGACCTTCTTGGCCCATCTCACACGAAACATTGGCACCGTCTCTCCACAGTAATTGAGCTCCCATATCTCGTCGATCCTTCCAAAAAAATCTTTCCTTGACATTAGTCTCGTCATCGGCGTATGACAGCATAGTTACTCCTGAGTTTTGATTTTCACTATTTCTGTCCTTTTCCTCGGTGTAGAATCTGTAACCGTTGATGTCGTACCCCTGATAGGTCCTTACGTTATGCCCGGTTCCCTGTGATAAGGTGTATATGAGTTTTTCATCTTCCGTAGAAGGCCTTTTTCTCTGTGCTTCAACCAGTTGAGTTTGCTTGAACCAACGCGTGAAGCTGGAGTTGTGCTTTTTGGTTACGTCTCCCATCTTCCTCGGCCGGCCCATATCGATGTAATTCTGCTCGACCATGCTTTTGTGCTCTTGCACGAAAGGTTCGATCAGTTTTAAGTGTTGTAGCGCGACCCGTTGAGCCCTGTCAAAGTCGTCGCGTCGATTGTCAATGCCGACATGGACTGAGCGGTAGCCCTCGCGGTGACCGACTCCAGCGAGCCTCCCGAGGTGCGTCCTGGGGGGTAGACCAACATGATCCTCGTCATCCTTGGTGCTTAGATAATTCTGGCAGAAGGAGATGCACTCGTAGGTTAGAAACCCCTTGGCCATGCTTGCGTCTGGACGGGCCCTATTGTGAACGTATCCTTTCATGACACCGTTCTGCCTTTCGAAAGGCATCATGTTGTGGAGGAACGTTGGGCCGAGCTGCTTGATGTCTTCAACGACATGGAGAAGGAGATGGACGCATATATCACATAATGCAGGCGGGAAGTAAATCTCGAGCTCACATAGTATCACCACGATCTCATCCTGTAACATCTTGAGCTGCCTCACGCCGATCGACTTCCTGGTGATAACGTCAAAAAAGTTGCAAAGGCCAAACAACGTATCACGGACGTGCTCGTCCATTATGCCTCGGATCGCAACGGGAAGTATATGCGTCATTAGCACGTGGCAATCGTGAGACTTCATCCCGGTGAACCTCTTCTTCGCTACGTCCAGATATCTGCTTATATTCCCCGAGTAACCGTGAGGAACTTTCACTCCTACGAGGCACCTGAAAAACTGCTCGAGCTCCTCCGGACTCGTTATGAAGCAGGCAGCGGGAAGCAGCACCGCGTTCTTCTTAGCCCTTTTGCGGAGACGTTGAGTCCCTTCCGTCTGATCATCATCATCATCATCGTCATCGTCAGTATCGGGGGCTTGAAGATCTTTCCCGATGCCAAAATGTTTAAGATCGTATCTTGCTTTCGGTCCATCCTTGGACTTTTCTCGAGTTGCAAAGAGTGCCAAGCGGACTCTCGGTAACGTTCTTCGTAATGTGCATGACATCGAGGCTGTGGGGCGTGTGGAGGACCTTCCAGTACTCCAAGTCGTGGAAAACGGACCTCGCTTTCCATACACCGAGCAGCGGCTCGGCTTCGGTGGCTTCTTTCCCGCGCTGGGCACTCCTTCCAATTTTTTAGAAGATCATCGATTTCTGCGCCGCTCCTCGGGCGTGGGGGTCCATCGGGCTCATCTTTACCATTGAACAGATCACCGCGTTTTCTCCACGGGTGATCCAAGCGAAGCCACCTTCGAGCACCTGGGTACACGGTTTTCGAGGACCCGGATCCCTTGGTAGCTGTAGATGCGGGGTCTCGTCCATGCACTTCACACAGCCGTTGAATCCGTGGCCGACCCGGGCGGATACATATGCGTAACCAGGATAGTCCGTGACCGTCGTGATCAACGCGGCTCTCATATCGAAATAAGTTCTAGTGTAGGCGTCCCACGTACGGGGTGGCGTCTTCCACAACGTGTCTAACTCCTCTTTCAGCAGCCCGAGATACAAATGCATGTCGACACCTGGTTGTTTCGGCCCCTGAATGAGAATACTCGGTGTATGTACCTTTGCTTGGTGCACAACCACGGGGGTAGGTTGTAAGGCCATACAAACACAGAGCCAGGTGCTATGCGTTCTACTCCGGTTGCCGAACGGATTGAGTCCATCGGTGCTCATACCCATCCCGATGTTCCTTGCGTCGCCCCGAACCTAGGGAAGGCGATGTCCAATGCTTGCCACCTGTCCAGCGTCTGAAGGGTGTGTCAGCATATAGCCCATCTCCGGATCTTCTTCGGGCTTCTGCCTTTCCGCGTGCCATTGCATGAGCTTTGCTTCCTTAGGGTCCACGAAATACCGCTGCAGACGGGGAGTGATAGGAAAGTACCATACCACTTTTCGAGGTACCTTCTTGTTCCCAACCTTGTACCGTCCGTGGCCGCACACCGGACATGTGGTTCTGTCCTTGTACTCGCACCTATAAATCACACAATCATTAATGCAGGCATGGTATTTTTCGTGCGGTAGGTCAAGGGGACACACGACTTTCTTGGCCTCCTCGATACTACTTGGCAATGTGTTCCCCTCCGGTAGACGATCGTGCCAGAATTTTAAATTCTTGCTGAAGCTAGAATCGGTCCACTTGTTCTGCGTCTTCATCTGTAGGTAATCAAGCGTTACATGCAAGCGCGTATCCTGCGGACGACACCCAGGAAAGATCGGAGTCATCCCGTCTTTCTCCATTTGCGACAGCTTGGCTCTCTCTCTAGCTGCAACTCTATCGTTGCTCGTCTCCTGGAGGAGAAGATCTTGAACATGAGAGTCCCGCAAGGCTGAAATTAGCGGGGTCGCGCCGGAATCTTCTTCTTCATCATGATGATCTTCTCCGCCGGCATCTTCTTCTTCATGATGATCTTCTCCGCCGACTTCTTCTTCATGATGATAGTCTTCTTCATGATGATAGTCATCTCGCTCGACATGGTCTTCATGCGCACCATTTGATGGGGCCGGCCGCGCCTGGTTGTCTTGCATGAAACCGCGCCTTAGCAGTGCTCCTCCGGTTGTCCGGAATCGGGGTTGATCCAGCGCTCGAGTTTGCATGATCGACACGGACATCTTATCTGGCGCCTATTGTTCCGAATCATGTCCTCCTTCGCGTCTATCTTGTATCTAGAGATTCGAGCGGAACTCATCGAGAGGACCATGCTTGCCTGCAAATGGTATACCTAGAACAGGAAATTAGGACCGCAATAAATACACACACATGAATGGGCCGTACCTCTCCTCAAGGTATTACATGGAGCGGAAAAATTCGGCATGACCTCTCCTCAAGGTAGGACATATGGGTAGTGCAAAATTTGCCGAAACGGAAATGAATCAACATTTCGGCAAACATCCATGCACCACACCGGCACACACACAAGCGCTTCACCCGCAACAAGCATCCATACACACGACCGCCACACAAGATCTACAAGCATATGCATGTCTCCTCCAAGCATATGTATGTCTCCTCCAACTACTCACCTTGTAGATTCGATACCGAGACGAGACCGCGATCGATTAGTTCGAGAGGAGGAGAGAGTATGGAGAGCCTTCTCGTCAACTCCAATTAAGTATCAACCAAAGTAAGTGCAATAAATACCCAAGCAAGTGAAAAGTAGAGCCAAAATGGTATGAGAGAGAATGGGGGATGAGCTAGATGGAGGAAGAAGAATGGCTTGTGTAGTGTGGTAGGTGGGAGGTTGGCTCACTTTTGTAGATCTGGTTCGCTAATTCTGTGGCGCACCGAACTCAGTGCGCCACAGAATGCCTTATTTCTGTGGCGCATTAAGCCAACTGCGCCACAGAACATCTTATTTTTGTGGCGCACTTTTGCCGTGCGCCACAGAATAAGGAATTTCTGTGGCGCACTGAGGTACGTGCGCCATAGAAATAGTAAAACCAATGATTGGGGGTGACAGGTTGTGGGGCCCGCCAAGTTTTTGTGGCGCACGATTGGCTGCTGCGCCACAAAATTAAGCTGTTTCTGTGGCGCACCATGCCTGGTGCGCCACAAAATAAATTTCTGTGGCGCATATTTTTTGGTGCGCCACAGAACTAAGGTCCGCCTATAAGGGTTTTCCTACTAGTGCACGACCTTATCAAAAAGAGGGTGTCATCCACACATCAAGTTCACCATCACATGAGTGGTTAGTATATACAACCTCATGATAATTACATGACAAAAGAAGTTTGTAAGCCCTAGCTACACCAAAATGCGGATCATCGTCATCAATTCATGAAAATCATCATCACCATCAGCTCGATGCATGCCTGACCACCCCCATGGCCCTAAGGAACCACTACAATGTAGTAGTACTTGGGTAGGTAGGTCCTGAGGCAGAGAACCATGTTTGGCGGCACCATGCCAACAAAGCCGGTGCCATGTGCCTTGTGGTCGATGATGTAACACCCCAAAACTTTGAAACAATTAATAACCATAATTTCAATTATCCAATTTTTAGGGTTAACAAGAACTTGCCTTTTTCAAAAATCTTTTCTATTATGTGAATGAATGGAATGTTTGCTAATACCATGAATGTGTGTTTGAAGAATTTGAAATAGATCCTAAGCCACAACCATGCATTTAGGATAAAATGGAAACAAATTAAAAAGAAAATAAAATAGAAGTAGAGGCACATATGAGCCTATGGCCCTATTTGTGAATATAGGCCTATGTCATGATCTACCTTGTGTAGATGGTTTGAAAACCTTAACAAACCCAACCTAGTACTCACCAAGCCAAATCCAAAGTGAAACAAAATAGAAAGAAAATAAAAATCAAACAGAAGAGAGACATATGTGAGTGTATGGCCAATTTGCAAATTTGAGAAAATGCCCCACTTTCTTTGTTTGAATTGCTTAAACACAATACTATACCATTTGAACACAAAACAATACAATTTGGGTCAAAGAAAAGCAACACAAATCAAAGGAAAAATGAAAATCTAAGTTACATATGCTAATGGTCAAATCTGCCACTTTTAACATGTTACCTACTTTGAGCCCCTTTGGTTAATTTTTTCAAAACTAAACTTTCTAATCTTTTTGCCCAGATCTACTGTACTCATAAAAGTGAACAACTTGGTCAAAGTCAACCTTGCTGATTCAAAGTCAAACTCTTAATATAACGATGCCAAGTGGCAACATTGAAATAGAAACAAGATCAACCCTATTTTGAGTTTCACCAAATCTCTGCCATTTTGCAAACCAACACCACGAATGTGTGCCAGACATTATTTGACTCACATCCATAAAAGATTTTGGCCAAATTTAAATTTGAATCTCTTTCGGACATTTCATCAAACACCTTAAGTGCACTAATCTACCAACTCTATACATGCTATTAACCAGAGGTTTTTAGACTAAACCATCACACCATTTGTCATCATTGACTTCCTCTTGCACCCAGTAAACAATGCCAGGCCTTGGAGACAATGATCAAGCAAGATTTCTTTGGGTACAAACCCATGCCGTGAGCACCATGTCACTCCCCATGTCACACCTCTCTCCACTCCTCTCCAGCCTCACCAACTATGTCTAGGAGACGTGCCTCACTCCCCTTGTCATGCTTGTACCCACCAAGGACGAAGAAGAGCACGACAGCGTCTGGAACGTGACGCGCCCAGACATGCCCAGACACGCCAGAGCGCGCTAGGCATGCCACTGGACGCGCCAGAGCACACCCTCGCCCCATCGCGTCAGCCCTCCTGTCGCCCTCTCCTCTCGCCAGCAGCTTCGCCACGATGCCAGCAACCGCCCATACAAGCTCACCTGCCCTCTCGACAGCTGTAGCCGCCGTCACCGTCGAAGCTCTCCGCCACGGTACAGCACGACCGCGCGACGATGACGACTGCCACCGTCCACCGTTTTCGATGCCATAACGCCTGTCGTACTCGCCGTGACGCCAGGAACCCCGCTGCGTCAGCACCCACGCCCCTCCGTCGCTGTAGCATCGTCGACGACGACGAACCGCCATGTCGTGCCGCAGCACCCCTCGCCTCTATAAATAGAGCGCTCCCCCTTGCTGTTTCTTCACACCAGCTTGCTCCCCTCTCATCACTCGCTCTCCTCGACATCTCGCCCCTCCACATTGTCACCGGAGTCGCCGGAATTTCATCAGAGACCGCTGCTCCCGTGGCCAGATCAAGGTGACGATTTCGTCCACCTCAGCCCCTCCCACGACCACCATTCGCCTCGCCGTCGACAACGTCGAACGCCGCCGACACCAAGCCTCGCCGGAGCTCAGGTGAGCCGCCGACCCCCTTCACGTGTCGCTAGTAACCCTGCCTCTCGCCGTCGATGACGACGAGCGTGAGCCGTTCGATCGTCGCCTAATCCTACGGCCACCTTCGATCCATACCGCTTCGGGTTTTATGACCCACTGACAAGCGGGGGCCACTGTCAGGCGGCCCGCTGCGTGCGAGACGCGTAGCTGGGCCGGCCTTCTCCCTTTTCTCTCTCGCTGGCCCAAGATCGTTTCACGCCAAGCCCAATCATTCAAATTCGGATTAATTCATTTAGCTGAATTCAAATACTGGTGCCCAATTCAAATTTAAATAAAACGAAATCTACTGAGCCAAATTTGATGAATTTTATATTGTTGGAAAGCCTATAAAATTCTCTATCAAACCCCACTAGTCTCAACCCTAGATTTGTTGTAGAACTCATGTAGCAAAAATAACAAGGCACGGCCTTTTCGAATTTCAAACATTTTTATAAAATAAACCATGAATTATTTTGAGTTGATTCCAACTCTCAAAAATCACATTTCATATTTCCTATCTGAATATGTAAAAATATGACATTGTTGTTTCATATGATCATGGGCTAGAATCAAATAATGGATATGTAGTCATTTCTAGCTCATTTAAATTATTTCAAAAATAGTATTTAAATTCTATGAGATATTGCATCTCATTTAAATCCCCTTTCCAAGTAATTAAATGTAAGGTGATGACCTTAGTATTCATGACCCCATATGTTATTACTTGAGAATATTAAATAATTTTCCAAAATTAGTATTTAAATTGCATGAGGTGTAATACCTCATTTAAATCATTTTCCCCAAATGATAAATATGAAGTGGTGACCTTGGTCAACCTAAGTTCATACTTTATTATTTGTGGAGATTAAATCTTAACAAGATTCAATGAGAGGAAATTATTTCTCAAAGGAAATAAATAGAAAACTCTAATAAATATTTCAATGAGAGGAAATTATTTTTCTTAAAAGAAAACCAAGCAAACCACCATGTTAATAATATTGTGATGCTAAGTTAGCTTGTGTGAACTATTTGTGTGTTAAGTGTAGTGCTTAAGAATTGTTTGGTGATTGTATACCTCGTATCCGTGTATAGACGCTAGTACCGGGGACTACCAGGAGGAGGAGGTCTTCTACGAGGAAGAAGAAGAAAACTTTGATCAATACACCACTCAAGGCAAGCTATACTCTTGCAAGCTACTCTAATGCAAAGCTCTACTAGAGCAAGGCACCATTAAAATTTTATTTTATGTCTAAGGATCCCATCCCAAGTTTTATTCTTGCAAGCTTTTACTTTGATTATCAAAGCTTACTTTTATAGTTAACTTTGGTCTAATGATAGAGTACTACAAGAGTATAAAATTTAGCCTAGAGAGCTCCAAGCTAGTTAGCACCCCTCATGACTAACTGCTAGTGCTAAAACTAAAATTTAATAATCTAGATGGGAACATGTGAAACAAAGGATTTTGAAAATCTTGGAATGATGAGTCATTATATTGAAAGATTTTGAAGGTGATTATGACATGAATGACATGATGAATTTGACAAAAAATGATGATTGGGTTCGGATGCGATACCATTCCAATTTTAGAGTACCCCCACAATACCTGATTATGGGTAGGGCTTAACTGGAAGTTTATGTATTTTAGTATGGGTTCCCTCTAAACAAGCGTCATAGGGGTTATGCTGAGGCTGCCTCCGTGAAATGTGAAATGAGGTGAATGTCCTACCCAAGCCCTGTGCAGTTCCCAGGTTGACGGTTTGTCTTCACTGGGAGGCCAAGCTCATGGGGAGAGGTGCCTATACTAGGGTATGTAAGTGAAAGGTTATGGTTGATGATCCGCATACTGAGTATGATTATTCAGGGCTATCCCTGACGGATGTTATCAAAAGTTGTGGCACAAGTGTACAACCTCTGCAGAGTGTAAACCTATTCGAATAGCCGTGTCCGCGGTTATGGACGATTGGAAAGTCCATACTGTTCCGTCATCAGACCATTTTCAAAATGTGACAGGTGAAGGGTGACTTGTGAGTAGAACTTGAAACGTGAATTTGAATTGATCACAACAGAGTTGTGGGAATGACACTAATGTTCCCACTTGAGTTAGTTAGTCAAAACAAGAGTCTTTTACTACTAAATGCTTATGAAATAAAATTGGCTTTATGCAAATAAACCTAGAGCTTAGAACCCCCTTACTATAGTTGATAGTGCTTACACTAGTATTAGTTTGCGAGTACTTTAAAGTACTCATGGCTGTGTCCCTGGCTATTCAAATGGCCAGACTATGAAGGGGAGTACCAGGACCAGGAGGATGGACGCATGACGTCTATGATAACTAGGACTACTCCTGACGTCAACAGTTGCCTGTGGAACAGATGGACCGCTACTATGTTTCTTCCGTTGTGTGTGTTTTGTATTTGATCATTAGATCAACCCTTGTTGTAAGACTGGATCATGTGATCCTTTGATGTAAGACAATTATGGTTTGTAATGAATGATGTTATGTGATATCAATCTATTATGTCTCGCAAAAACAATATTCCTGGGATTGCGATGTATGGCATAATAGGCATCTGGACTTAAAAATCTGGGTGTTGACAGATGAGGTGGCTGAGTGCCACTATGAGAGACTCCTCATCAAAACCAACACTGTCCATGACTTCTTGGTACAAGTCAAGGGGTATATCTATGGTATTTTTTCCCGGATGCATGGCCACTGCGACGTCCCTCACAAATAAAATCATGTTCGTAAAGGACATGAGCTTGCATCGGCAAAGGCACCCCTCTTCCTCTTAAATGCATCAGGAGCGTCATCATTCTTCTCAAGGATGCCATCGCCGGCCACCACATCAAACTCCGGGGTGTCAACATCCTTATTTTAAGTGGCAACTGGAGGTGTGCCAAGGGCCTCCCTTAACCTCATGGTGTACGTACCGTTGGAGAGGCCTAAGGAGATGATGTTATGCATCTCATCGTAGTTCAGAATGGGCATGTTTAGGAACCCAGCGTCCTTAGGGTGATTGATACGTCTCAAACGTATCTATAATTTCTTATGTTCCATGCTACTTTTATTACAATACTTGAATGTTTTATACATACTTTACAGCATTATTATACATTTTCCGGCACTAACCTATTAACAAGATGCCGAAGTGCCAGTTGCTGTTTTCTGTTGTTTTTGGTTTCAGAAATCCTAGTAAGGAAATATTCTCGGAATTGGACGAAATCAACGCCCAGGGGCTGATGACCCACAAGTATAGGGGATCGCAACAGTCTTCGAGGGAAGTATTACCTAATTTATTGATTCGACACAAGGGGAGACAAAGAATACTTGTATGCCTTAATAGCGGAGTTGTCAATTCAGCTGCACCTGGAAACAGACTTGCTCGCAAAATTTTATCAGTAGCAACAGTTTTATAGCAGTAGGAATAGTGAAATAACAGCAGCGGTGAAATAAATACAGCAGTAGTGATTATAGTAAACAGCAGGATTAAAATATTGTAGGCACAGGGACGGATGAACGGGCGTTGCATGGATGAGAGAATTCATATAACAATCATGGTAGGGCATTCGCAGGTAATAATAAAGCGGTATCCAAGTACTAATCAATCAATAGGCATGTGTTCCATATATAGTCGTACGTGCTCGCAATGAGAAACTTGCACAACATCTTTTGTCCTACCAGCCGGTGGCAGCCGGGCCTCTAGGGAAACTATCGGAAATTAAGGTACTCCTTTTAATAGAGTACCGGAGCAAAGCATTAACACTCCGTGAACACATGTGATCCTCACATCACTACCATCCCCTCCGGTTGTCCCAATTTCTGTCACTTCGGGGCCATTGGTTCCGGACAGCAACGTGTGTATACAACTTGCAGGTAAGATCAATAAACAATGCATATCATGATGAAACAATAACATGTTCAGATCTGAGATCATGGCACTCGGGCCCTAGTGACAAGCATTAAGCATAACAAGTTGCAACAATGTCATAAAAGTAACATCTACGGATACTAGGCACCATGCCCTAACAATCTTGTGACTATTACATGATCAATCTCATCCAATCCCTACCATCCCCTTCAGCCTACGAGCGGGGGAATTACTCACACATGGATGTGGGAAACATGGCTGGTTGATGGAGAGGCGTTGGTGGTGATGGCGGCGATGATCTCCTCCAATTCCCCGTCCCGGCGGAGTGCCAGAACGGAGACTTCTGGCTCCCGAGATGGAGTTTCGCGATGTGGCGGCTCTCTGGAGGGTTTCTGGCGACTTCGACTTCTCTCCGTTCGTTTTTAGGTCGAGGGCGATAAGTAATCCGAAGGAGGGCGTCGGGGGCCAGCCGAGGCCGCCACACACTAGGGCCGCGTGGGCCCCTCCTGGGCCGCGCCGGCCTAGTGTGTGGGGCCCTCGTGCTCCACCTGGCTTGCCCTTCTGGCTCCGCCAATATTCTGGGAAAATAGGACCTTCTGCATAAATTCCGAGGATTTTCCTGAAAGTTGTATTTCTGCACAAAAACGAGACACCAGAGCAATTCTGCTGAAAACAGCGTTAGTCCGTGTTAGTTGTATCCAAAATACACAAATTAGAGGCAAAACAATAGCAAAAGTGTTCGGGAAAGTAGATACGTTTTGGACGTATCAACTCCCCCAAGCTTAGCTTATTGCTTGTCCTCAAGCAATTCAGTTAACAACTGAGCGATAAAAGAACTTTCACGAACACATTTGCTCATATGATGTATATATTCTCATGCTATGGCTAATACTTAAGAAGTTCATAATGAGATACATGCAAATAAGATCATCCAACAGCTATGTCAATCATGGAGAGGTACCAACAATTAATAATAAGCATCATGAATCATGTATGTAAGCAGGATTGCAATGTTCATAAGAGAGTATGATAAAGTGGCATTTCGCTTGCCCGTATTTGATCGGCAAAACATAAATGCCCAGGCACCTCTGGAGTTCATAGAAAGACTAGAAGTAGTGATTGTCAAAGATAAAAGCATCAAAGTTATACCACAATCAATCATATTTTGAGACAAGCATATTATACTAAGAATGACGAGTTGTGCTCTCAAGATAGTGCTCAAAGAAAGAATGGAGACACAACATAAAAGTAAAAGATTGACCCTTCGCAGAGGGAAGCAGGGATTAACATGCGCTAGAGCTTTTCATTTTTAAAACAGGAGTAAAATTATTTTGAGAGGTGCTTGTTGTTGTCAACGAATGGTAATGGGTACACTAACTACCTCGTCAACCGGACTCCCAAGAGCGGCTCCCATGAATTATTTGTATGTTTATGTGGCACTCCTTCCAACCTTTCTTACACAAACCATGGCTAACCGAATCCTCGGGTGCCTCGCCAACAATCACATACCATGAAGGAGTGCCTTTTTATTTAAGTTTTATTATGATGATGACACTCCCCCAACCTTTGCTTACACAAGCCATGGCTAACCGAATCCTTCGGGTGCCGTCCAACAATCACAAACCATGGAGGAGTGTCTATTTAAGTTAATTAATTTGGGACTGGGAATCCCATTGCCAGCTCTCTTTGCAAAATTATTGGATAAGTGGATGTGCCACTAGTCCATATGAGAGTCCGTCAAAAGTAAATGACAAGGTTGAAAGCTAAACACCACATACTTCCTCATGAGCTATGAAACATTAACACAAATTGAGAAGCATTTTGAAAGTTTTAAAGGTAGCGCATGAGAATTTACTTGGAATGGTTTGAAATGCCATGCATAGGTATTTATGGTGGACACTTTGGAACAACTTGGTTTTCAGGTGTTTGGAAGCACGAGCGGCGTTCCCGCTCCGTACAAGTGAAGGCTAGCAAAAGACTAGGGAGCGACAAATCAAGAGAGCAGTAACTGTCATAATCATGCTTGCGGCAAAATAAATTAACGGAGGCATAAAAGTGATACAAGAACTCTGAAGCAATATAAATCATCGAGGCTTAATTGACTTTTTGTTCAGTCATATGCATGCGTGAGCATGTGCCAAGTCGATATAAATGAATTATTCAGAGGAGGATACCACAATGCCATACTTACTTATGAATAAAACAATGCAAGCAAACATCCATGACATGCTACTCATATTAATAAATCGGAGCTAAACATGAGAGATCATGAACTACTAGACTTTTTCAAATAACATATACCTCACATGAACCAACTAAGCATGCTCACATGGATGAGTATATGTACAAAAATGAAAACAAATAGAGTTCATACCAGCCTCTCACCACAATCCAATTGTTGTAGATCGTCATTATTGCCTTTCACTTGTGTAGCTTGGATAATATGAAATGAAAACCACGCTCCAGCCACCGAAGACCATTGAACTCATGATGAACTTTACAAACCAAAGAAGAACAGCAAATATTTTTGGTGTTTTCGAATTGGAAACAAGAACAAAAGAAACAAGAAAACAAAGCAAAATCTTTTTGGGTTTTCTCATAGCAAACTAACGATAGCAAATAAAGTAAAATAAGAGCAAAGAACCAAATAAACAAATGGTGAAGAGAAACAACAGAAATATTTTTGGTCTTTTTGTGTTTTAGGAAAGAAACAAAGCGAAAACAAGAGAATGCAAACTAACAGAAACACAGAAAATCAGGATGACAGAAATCTGCCAAAACCTGACAGCAGTACAGAGATCGAAATTAACAAAAATCTTCCATTGCTCAGCTCAAAAAGTGTTCAACTAATGAAAGTTAGATAACAACCTGGGGCACATGCTCAAATTTTTGCAACTCAAAATAGCGCTCTGGCTGTGCGTACGAATTTTTTTGGTAACAGCACAGCATCTGTTTTTGGACAGCACTTCCCCAAATATCATCTCCCTCTCATTAGAAAACCACTCTAAGAAACTAAACAAGTATGTACAAGCATCCAGCAACCATAATATGCAAAGAATGAGTGATGCCGGTATACCTCCCCCCAAGCTTAGGCTTTTGGCCTAAGTGGAGTTCAATCCCATCGAGGCCATGAGGTAGTATCTCCGTAGTACGACGAAGATGGATCATATTCCGGGTATGTGTTAGAAGAAGCACCCGGATACGTGACGGTGTAGTCGTAGGAGGGCTCGGCGTCCTCGGAGTCATGCTGCTGGTGGAAGTCTTGTATCTTCATATGTTCCTCCACCTCCTCCTTAGTGCGCGACCATGATTGCCTGTCAAAATTGAACAAACCTGGCTGGGGAAGAGGGATTTCCTTCTCATCCCCGTCAGCAAACAACATTCTATAGACCATATTATCTAAAATGGAATCAGTGGTAACAAAATGATGGCTCTTCATAGCAGCAATATCAAGTCTCCTAGGGGTTAATGTCACATCATTATGATCAAGAGGGAGTCTTAAATGTGTTAAAACGCGCAGTGCAATAGTTCCTCCAAAAATAGGCCCCCTGTTAGACAGACGGCGAGCAATAAGAGAACCAAGATGATAAGGTGTCTGTCCAGTAAGTGCAGCATTCAAGAAAGCAAGATGATAGCTAGAAATATTGCTAGTATTTTCCCTACCAAGAATGCTAGTAGCAATGTAATATGCAAAATATTTAATGGCGGGGAGTTGGATGTTCCTTATCTTGCCGCGCTGAATGGTGCGACAATCATCATCGGTGTCCCTCGATAGAGCTCCAACAGGTCCCGGGGGTTGTCATCAATCCTCCTTGCTGTACCTACAGGGGAAATATCCAATGCACGACAAAATTCTTCCAATCCCATAGTAACAGGATTACCATAGATCTTGAATACAACTGTCGGCTCATATTGCGTGTTGTGGAACTTGAAGCTCTCAACGAAAATTTTGGTGAGCATGTAGTATTGCTCCCTTTCATCTCCCACGTAGGTGGCTAAGCCCGCCCTGTTGACAAGGGTGAAGAAATCATCCAATATCCCTGCATTTGTCAGAAAATCATAACATGGGAAGGATGAAGCATTAGGAGCCCCATTGTCCTCTTCGGGCGCGAAGCTAGGCGCGATGATATCCTCATTGTAGGATCGCCTAAGTTGGGTGGCGGCCCTAGAAGGCCTTGATGTCTACGGGTGCTTCTATTCTTGTAGACAGTGTTGGGCCTCCAAGAGCAGAGGTTTGTAGAACAGCAGCAAGTTTCCCTTAAGTGGATTACCCAAGGTTTATCGAACTCAGGGAGGAAGAGGTCAAAGATATCCCTCTCATGCAACCCTGCAACCACAAAGCAAGAAGTCTCTTGTGTCCCCAACACACCTAATAGGTGCACTAGTTCGGCGAAGAGATAGTGAAATACAAGTGGTATGAATGAATATGAGCAGTAGTACGGCGCCGGAAAATAGCTTACTCGGCGTGCGAGTTGATGGTAGTAATATTGTAGGAAGTAAACAAGCAGTAGTAACGCAGCAGTAGTAACGCAATAAAACGATAAACAAGCAGCGATAGCGATATTTAGGAACAAGGCCTAGGGATTAGACTTTCACTAGTGGACACTCTCAACTTTGATCACATAACAGAATAGATAAATGCATACTCTACACTCTCTTGTTGGATGATGAACACATTGCGTAGGATTACACGAACCCTCAATGCCGGAGTTAACAAGCTCCACAATTCAATGTTCATATTTAAATAACCTTAGAGTGCATGAAAGATCGAAACGACTAAACCAAGTACTAACATAGCATGCACACTGTCACCTTCATGCTTATGTAGGAGGAATAATACACATCAATACTATCATAGCAATAGTTAACTTCGCAATCTACAAGAGATCATGATCATAGCATAAACCAAGTACTAACACGAGTGCACACACTCGTCACCATTACACCGTGTAGGAGGAATAAAACTACTTTAATAACTTCACTAGAGTAGCACATAGATAAATTGTGATACAAAACACATTGCAATCATAAAGAGATATAAATAAGCACTTCACTATGCCATTCATAACAGTGAATAAGTATTCTGTGAAATATAGCCTAAGAGACCCACACGGTGCACACACTCGTCACCTTTACACACGTGGGACAAGGAGTCTCCGGAGATCACATAAGTAAAACTCACTTGACTAGCACAATGACATCTAGATTACAAGCATCATCATATGAATCTCAATCATGTAAGGCAGCTCATGAGATTATTGTATTGAAGTACATAGGAGAGAGATGAACCACATAGCTACCGGTATAGCCCCGAGCCTCGATGGAGAACTACTCCCTCCTCATGGGAGCAGCGAGAGGTGATGAAGATGGCGGTGGAGATGGCAGCGGTGTCGATGGAGAAGCCTTCCGGGGGCACTTCCCCGTCGGGCGAGGTGCCGGAACAGAGACTCCTGTCCCCCAGATCTTGGCTTCGCGATGGCGGCGGCTCTGGAAGGTTTCGCGTACCGTGGCTTCCTCCGTAAGGGTTTTTAGGTCAGGGACCTTATATAGGCGAAAGGGCAGCCTCGGAGGGTCGAAGGGGCGACGACACCATAGGCTGGCACGGCCAGGGCCCAGGCCGCGCCACCCTATCATCTGGGGCCCAAAGGGCCCCCCTCTGGCGGCTCTCGGGTGTTCTGGATGCTTCCGGGCAAAATAGGAACCTGGGCGTTGATTTCGTCCAATTCCGAGAATATTTCGTTACTAGGATTTCTGAAACCAAAAACAGCGAGAAAACAGAGACTGGCACTTCGGCATCTTGTTAATAGGTTAGTTCCAGAAAATGCGTAAATACGACATATAATGTGAATAAAACATGTAGATATCATCAATAAAGTAGCATGGAACATAAGAAATTATCGATACGTTGGAGACGTATCAGCATCCCCAAGCTTAGTTCTGCTCGTCCCGAGCAGGTAAAGCGATAACAAAGATAATTTCTTAAGTGACATGCCATCATAAACTTGATCATATTGTAAACATATGTAATGAATGCAGCGATCAAAGCAATGGTAATGACATGAGTAAACAACTGAATCATAAAGCAAAGACTTTTCATGAATAGTACTTTCAAGACAAGCATCAATAAGCCTTGCATAAGAGTTAACTCACAAAGCAATAATTCAAAGTAGAAGTATTGAAGCAACACAAAGGAAGATTAAGTTTCAGCGGTTGCTTTCAACTTATAACATGTATATCTCATGGATAGTGTCAATGTAAAGTAATATAACAAGTGCAATATGCAAGTATGTAGGAATCAATGCACAGTTCACACAAGTGTTTGCTTCTTAAGGTGGAGGGAGATAGGTAAACTGACTGAACAATAAAAGTAAAAGAAAGGTCTTTCAAAGAGGAAAGCATCGATTGCTATATTTGTGCTAGAGCTTTGATTTTGAAAACATCAAGAGAGTATAAAAGTAAAGTTTTGAGAGGTGTTTGTTGTTGTCAACGAATGGTAGTGGGCACTCTAACTACCTCATCAACCAGACTTTCAAGAGCGGCTCCCATGAAGGACGTTATCTCTACCAGCAAGGTAGATCATCCCTCTTCTCTTTTGTTTACACATGTACTTTAGTTTAGTTTTTCTTTATTTATGGATGACACTCCTCCCAACCTTTTGCTTACACAAGCCATGGCTAACCGAATCCTCGGGTGCCTTCCAACATTCACATACCATGGAGGAGTGTCTATTTGCAAAATTAAGTTGCTTACTGATGAATCAGAGCAAAACATGTGAAGAGAATTATTAATGAAAGTTAATTAATTGGGGTTGGGAACCCCATTGCCAGCTCTTTTTGCAAAATTATTGGATAAGCGGATGTGCCACTAGTCTATTGTGAAAGTCTGTCAAAAGTAAATGACAAGATCGAAAGATAAAACACCACGTACTTCCTCATGAGCTATAAAACATTGACACAAATAAGAGGTAATAACTTTTGAATTGTTTAAAGGTAGCACTCAATCAATTTACTTTGGAATGGCGGAGAAATACCATGTAGTAGGTAGGTATGGTGGACACAAATGGCATAGTGGTTGGCTCAAGGATTTGGATGCATGAGAAGTATTCCCTCTCGATACAAGGCTTAGGCTAGCAAGGTTATTTGAAACAAACACAAGGATGAACCGGTGCAGCAAAACTCACATAAAAGTCATATTGTAAACATTATAAGACTCTACACCGCCTTCCTTGTTGTTCAAAACTCAATACTAGAAATTATCTAGACTTTAGAGAGACCAATTATGCAAACCAAATTTTAGCAAGCTCTATGTATTTCTTCATTAATAGGTGCAAAGTATATGATGCAAGAGATTAAACATGAGCACAACAATTGCCAAGTATCACATTATCCAAGACATTTTAGAATTACTACATGTAGCATTTTCCAAATTCCAACCATACAACAATTTAACGAAGAGGAAACTTCGCCATGAATATTATGAGCTAAGAACACATGTGTTCATACGAACCAGCGGAGCGTGTCTCTCTCCCACACAAGGATGAACTTATTCAGAGAACTAAGATAACAAAACAAAAATAAAAGCACACATAGACGCTCCAAGTAAAGTACATAAGATGTGACCGAATAAAAATATAGTTTCAGGGGAGGAACCTGATACTTTGTCGATGAAGAAGGGGATGCCTTGGGCATCCCCAAGCTTAGACGCTTGAGTCTTCTTAGAATATGCAGGGGTGAACCACGGGGCATCCCCAAGCTTAGAGCTTTCACTCCTCTTGATCATAGTATATCATACTCCTCTCTTGACCCTTGAAAACTTCCTTCACACCAAACTTCAAGCAAACTCATTAGAGGGTTAGTGCATAATCAAAAATTCACATGTTCAGAGGTGACACAATCATTATTAACACTTCTGGACATTGCACAAAGCTTCTGAAAGTTAATGGAACAAAGAAACACATTCAACTTAACAAAATCGGCAATGTGAAATAAAAGGCAGAATCTGTCAAAAACAGAACAGTCCGTAAAGACGAATTTTAAAATGGCACCAGACTTGCTCAAACGGAAAAACTCAAAACTAATGAAAGTTGCGTACATATCTGGGGATCACGCTCGTAAATTGGCAGATTTTTTCGAATTTTCTACAGAGACTTGTGCCCAGATTCGTGACAGACAGCAATGCTGTTTCTGGGCAGCGATCCCAAATATAACATCAACTTTGACATAGAAACTTTACTTGGCACAAAAACATGATAAGGAGAGGTTGCTACAGTAGTAAACAACTTCCAAGACACAAATATAAAACAAAGTACTGTAGTAAAAAAAACACATGGGTTATCTCCCAAGAAGTTCTTTCTTTATAGCCATTAAGATGGGATCAGCGAGTTTTAATGATGCACTCGTAAGAAATAAGAGTTGAAGCAAAAGAGAGCATCAAGAGGCAAATTCAAAACACATTTAAGTCTAACATGCTTCCTATGCATAGGAATCTTGTAAATAAACAAGTTCATGAAGAGCAAAGTAACAAGCATAGGAAGATAAAACAAGTGTAGCTTCAAAAATTTCAGCACATAGAGAGGTGTTTTAGTAACATGAAAATTTTTACAACCATATTTTCCTCTCTCATAATAACTTTCAGTAGAAACATGAACAAACTCAACAATATAACTATCACATAAAGCATTCTTATCATGAGTCTCATGCATAAAATTATTACTCTCCACATAGGCATAATCAATTTTATTAGTTGTAGTGGGAGCAAATTCAACAAAGTAGCTATCATCATTATTCTCATCATCAAATATAGGAGGCATAGTATCATCAAAGTAAATTTTCTCCTCAATGCTTGGGGGACTAAAAATATCATGCTCATCAAAGCCAGCTTCCCCAAGCTTAGAATTTTCCATAGCATTAGCAACAATAGTGTTCAAAGCATTCATATTAATATGTTCCATGGGTTTTTTTAATTTTCGCATCAAACAATCCATGTCTTAAATCGGGAAATAGAATAAAAAGGTCATTGTTGTCCATTATGCCTAACTAGTGTAAACAAGAAACCAAATGTCGCAATTGCAGAGTCTAAAGGAAATAGCTTCAAGCACACACACAATGGTGCCAGAAAAGTACTGTTACCTGGAACCGGAGTATGGGTGCCTTTTACCTTTCCTCCCCGGCAACGGCGCCAGAAAAGTGCTTGATGTCTACGGGTGCTTCTATTCTTGTAGACAGTGTTGGGCCTCCAAGAGCAGAGGTTTGTAGAACAGCGAGCAAGTTTCCCTTAAGTGGATTACCCAAGGTTTATCGAACTCGGGGAGGAAGAGGTCAAAGATATCCCTCTCATGCAACCCTGCAACCACAAAGCAAGAAGTCTCTTGTGTCCCCAACACACCTAATAGGTGCACTAGTTCGGCGAAGAGATAGTGAAATACAAGTGGTATGAATGAATATGAGCAGTAGTACGGCGCCGAGAAAATAGCTTACGGCGTGCAGTTGATGGTAGTAATATTGTAGGAAGTAAACAAGCGGTAGTAACGCAGCAGTAGTAACGCAAGAAAACGAGTAAACAAGCAGCGATAGCGATATTTAGGAACAAGGCCTAGGGATTAGACTTTCACTAGTGGACACTCTCAACTTTGATCACATAACAGAATAGGTAAATGCATACTCTACACTCTCTTGTTGGATGATGAACACATTGCGTAGGATTACACGAACCCTCAATGCCGGAGTTAACAAGCTCCACAATTCAATGTTCATATTTAAATAACCTTAGAGTGCATGAAAGATCGAAACGACTAAACCAAGTACTAACATAGCATGCACACTCGTCACCTTCATGCTTATGTAGGAGGAATAATACACATCAATACTATCATAGCAATAGTTAACTTCGCAATCTACAAGAGATCATGATCATAGCATAAACCAAGTACTAACACGAGTGCACACACTTGTCACCATTACACCGTGTAGGAGGAATAAAACTACTTTAATAACTTCACTAGAGTAGCACATAGATAAATTGTGATACAAAACACATTGCAATCATAAAGAGATATAAATAAGCACTTCACTATGCCATTCATAACGAGTGAATAAGTATTCTGTGAAATATAGCCTAAGAGACCCACACGGTGCACACACTTGTCACCTTTACACACGTGGGACAAGGAGTCTCCGGAGATCACATAAGTAAAACTCACTTGACTAGCACAATGACATCTAGATTACAAGCATCATCATATGAATCTCAATCATGTAAGGCAGCTCATGAGATTATTGTATTGAAGTACATAGGAGAGAGATGAACCACATAGCTACCGGTATAGCCCCGAGCCTCGATGGAGAACTACTCCTCCTCATGGGAGCAGCAGCGGTGATGAAGATGGCGGTGGAGATGGCAGCGGTGTCGATGGAGAAGCCTTCCGGGGCACTTCCCCGTCCGGCGAGGTGCCGGAACAGAGACTCCTGTCCCCCAGATCTTGGCTTCGCGATGGCGGCGGCTCTGGAAGGTTTCGCGTACCGTGGCTTCCTCCGTAAGGGTTTTTAGGTCAGGGACCTTATATAGGCGAAAGGGCAGCCTCGGAGGGTCGAAGGGGCGATGACACCATAGGCTGGCGCGGCCAGGGCCCGAGCCGCGCCACCCTATCATCCAGGGCCCACAGGGGCCCCCTCCGCGGCTCTCGGGTGTTCCGGATGCTTCCGGGCAAAATAGGAACCTGGGCGTTGATTTCGTCCAATTCCGAGAATATTTCGTTACTAGGATTTCTGAAACCAAAAATAGCAGAAAACAGGAACTGGCACTTCGGCATCTTGTTAATAGGTTAGTTCCAGAAAATGCGTAAATACGACATATAATGTGCATAAAACATGTAGATATCATCAATAAAGTAGCATGGAACATAAGAAATTATCGATACGTTGGAGATGTATCAGGCCTCCCGGTGCTGGTTGTCCCTCTCTTGAATAATTCTCCAAAGTTGAACTTCTTCATCTTCCTCTTCTGAAATTTTTCAACAAGTGATATAAAACTTGATTTCAAGGTATATAATTGAGGGGAACTACTATAGGAACTTGCTAGAGTACTAAACATGCATCAAAACTAGTTTCTACCACTTAGAACAAGCATGCAAGCTCACTAAACATGTTATCCACAGCAGCAAAATACTCAAGATATATTCAACCAAACAAAATTCTAATTGGACAATCAAAGGAGTCACATACCAAGGAGCAAATGTGCCAAATTTCAGACAGAAATCTGGGCTGAGCAAAGAGATCGAGAAATCGCGAGTTCTTGAGAAGAAACGCGAGTGAGAGAAAGTGAGTACGAGTTTTTTCGGGAGAGAGATTGCACTGAGTGAAAGAGATGATGGAGTGGGGCAAGGAGGGGCCCACACACCAGGGTGGCGCGCCCCCTTGCTGGCTGCGCCGGCTGGTGGGGTGGCCCCCTGGGGTGCCCCACAGGTCATCCTCTGGTGCTCCCAGATGCCTCTTCGAAAAATAGGACCAATGGTATAATTTTTGTGAATTTTTGAAAACTTTGAAAAACGCACATTTCTGGGTGTTAAATTAATTATTACTGCGCAGGAAAATGATTTCCAAAATCTTAAACAACTAAAGCATATTGCAAAACAAAAAGTGCTACAGCAAGTAAAACAAATGGAGGGAGAAAGAAAGAAAGAAATGTTGTTTAGCTCTCTTATGCATTAAAATATACTTGTTAACAAGGTTGATCAAGTCTTGCTACCAAATAAATTTTATATGACATAAGAAGAAATAAACCTCAAATCAATCATGTTACCTTATATTGAATCGATATGGATCCAATCACAAGAGTTTGATATTCTTCTTTAGGCTCATATATAGGACAATCAATGGATCCCACTTTGATAGTTTTCACATTAAAAATTGTATTAACTCCATATACTGTATCAATCCTCTTGGGAAAATAGACAGTATGTTCCTTGTCATCGACATTGAAAGTAACCTTGCCTTTATTGCAATCAATAACAGCCCCTGCAGTATTAAGAAAGGGTCTTCCAAGAATAATGGACATATTATCATCTTCAGGCATTTCCAACACAACAAAATCAGTTAATATCAAGCAATGTTGAGTAACTTGAACATGAACATTTTCACATACACCAACAGGAATAGCAGTAGATTTATCAGCCATTTGCAAAGATATATCAGTTGGTATCAACTTATCTAAATCAAGTCTCTTGTAAAGAGAAAAAGGCATTACACTAACACCTGCTCCCAAATCACATAGAGCAGTTCTAACATAATTATTCTTGATAGAACAAGGAATAGTCGGTATACCTGGGTCTCCCAGCTTCTTTGGAACCTTACCATTGAAGGAGTAATTAGCGAGCATAGTGGAAATCTCCTCATTGGGAATTTTCCTTTTGTTAGAGACAATATCTTTCATGTACTTTGAATAAGGAGGCAATTTAATAGCATCGAGTCAAAGGGATTTGCAAAAATAAAGGTTTCATCCAATCACAAAATTTATTATAATGTTCCTCCTCCTTTGATTTTAGTTTCTTAGCAGGAAAAGGCATTGGCTTTTGAACCCAAGGTTCTCTTTCATTACCATGTTTCTTTGTAATAAAATCTTCTTTAGTGTACTTCTTATTTTTATCATGCTTTTCGAGGTTCTTTTTCAATTTCTTCTTTATCAGGAGTATCATTCTTATCATTATCTTCCTCATGTTCATTACCACTTTCAGTTTCAGCATCAGAAATAGAAATACTATTAGGATCATTAATAGGTTCAGAGGATTCTACAACAGTTTTATGTTTCTTCTTCTTTTTCTTAGAAGGACTACTAATTTCTTTAGTTCGTTGAGAATCTTGTTCAATTCTTTTGGGGTGCCTGATGCGCGTAGATGTACACGTCCGTTGGGAACCCCAAGAGGAAGGTATGATGCGCACAGTAGCAAGTTTTCCCTCAGAAAGAAACCAAGGTTTAATCGAACCAGTAGGAGCCAAGAAGCACGTTGAAGGTTGATGGTGGCGAAATGTGATGCGGCGCAACAACAGGGATTCCGGCGCCAACGTGGAATCTGCACAACAAAACCAAAGTACTTTGCCCCAACGAAACGAGTGAGGTTGTCAATCTCACCGACTTGTCTGTAACAAAGGATTAAACGTATCGAGTGGAAGATGATTGTTTGCAAGAAAACAGTAAAACACAATTGCGATAGATTGTATGCTATGTAAAGAATAGGACCGGGGTCCACAGTTCACTAGAGGTGTCTCTCCCATAAGATAAAAGCATGTTGGGTGAACAAGTTACAATCGGGCAATTGACAAATAGAGAAAGGCATAACAATGCATGTACATGATATGATAAATATAGTGAGATTTAATCCGGGCATTACGACAAAGTACATAGACCGCCATCCAACTGCATCTATGCCTAAAAAGTCCACCTTCGGGTTATCATCCGAACCCCATTCGGTATTAAGTTGCTAAGCAACGAGACAATTACATTAAGTATGGTGCGTAATGTAATCGACAACTACATCCTTAGACATAGAATCAATGTTTTATCCCTAGTGGCAACAGCACATCACAACCTTAGAACCTATCGTCACGATCCCAGTGTCAATGAAGGCATGAACCCACTATCGAGCATAAATACCCCCTCTTGGAGTTAAGAGCAAAAACTTGGCCGAGCCTCTACTAATAACGGAGAGCATGCAAGATCATAAACAACACATAAACAATAGATTGATAATCACCATAACATAGTATTCTCTATCCATCGGATCCCGACAAACACAACATATAGTATTACAGATAGATAATCTTGATCATGTTAGGCAGCTCACAAGATCCAACAATGAAGCACAACAAGGAGAAGACGACCATCTAGCTACTTCTATGGACCCATAGTCCAGGGGTGAACTACTCACTCATCACTCCGGAGGCGATCATGGCGATGAAGAGTCCTCCGGGAGATGAATCCCCTCTCCGGCAGGGTGCCGGAGGCGATCTCCTAAATCCCCCGAGATGGGATTCGCGGCGGCGGCGTCTCTGGAAGGTTTTCCGTATCGTGGCTCTCGGTGCCGGGGGTTTCGCGACGGGGGGCTTTAAGTAGGCGGAAGGGCAACGTGGGGGGCCACACGAGGGCCCCACACCATAGGTCGGCACGGCCAGGGCCTGGGCCGCGCCGCCCTATGGTGACGGCGCCTCGTGGCCCCACTTCCTTCCCTCTTCGGTCTTCTGGAAGCTCCGTGCAAAAATAGGACCACGGGCGAAGATTTCGTCCAATTCCGAGAATATTTCCTTACTAGGATTTCGAAACCAAAAACAGCGAGAAAACAACAGAACTGGCTCTTCGGCATCTCGTTAATAGGTTAGTTCCGGAAAATGCATAAATATGACATATAATGTGCATAAAACATGTAGGTATCATCAATAAAGTGGCATGGAATATAAGAAATTATCGATACGTTGGAGACGTATCGGCATCCCCAAGCTTAGTTACGCTTCGTCCCGAGCAGGTAAAACGATAACAAAGATAATTTCTGAAGTGACATGCCATTATAATCTTGATCATACTATTTGTAAACATATGTAATGAATGCAGCGATCAAAACAAAGGTAATGACATGAGTAAACAACTGAATCATATAGCAAAGACTTTTCATGAATAGTACTTCAAGACAAGCATCAATAACTCTTGCATAAGAGTTAACTCATAAAGCAATAAATCAAAGTAAAGGTGTTGAAGCAACACAAAGGAAGATTAAGTTTCAGCGGTTGCTTTCAACTTATAACATGTATATCTCATGGATATTGTCAACATAAAGTAATATAACAAGTGCAATATGCAAGTATGTAGGAATCAATGCACGGTTCACACAAGTGTTTGCTTCTTAAGGTGGAGGGAGATAGGTAAACTGACTCAACAATAAAAGTAAAAGAAAGGTCCTTCAAAGAGGAAAGCATCGATTGCTGTATTTGTGCTAGAGCTTTTATTTTGAAAACATGAAACAATTTTGTCAACGGTAGTAATAAAGCATATGAGTTATGTAAATTATATCTTACAAGTTGCAAGCCTCATGCATAGTATACTAATAGTGTCCGCACCTCGTCCTACTTAGCTTGGACTACCGGATTTTGCATGCCATGTTTCAACCAAGTGTCACAAAGGGGTACCTCCATGCCGCCTGTACAAAGGTCTAAGGAGAATGCTCGCATTTTGGATTTCTCGCTTTTGATTATTCTCAACTTAGACATCCATACCGGGACAACATGGACAACAGATAATGGACTCCTCTTAAATGCATAAGCATGTAGCAACAATTATTATTCTCATATGAGATTGAGGATATATGTCCAAAACTGAAACTTCAACCATGATTCATGGCTTCTGTTAGCGGCCCAATGTTCTTCTCTAACAATTTTGCATGCTCCAATCACTAAAATGATAGATCCTTCAGACAAGACGGACATGCATAGCAACTCACATGATATTCAACAATAGTTGATGGCGTTCCCCAGAAGCATGGTTATCGCACAACAAGCAACTTAATAAAAGATAAAGTGCATAAGTACATATTCAATACTACGATAGTTTTTAAGGCTATTTTGTCCCATGAGCTATATATTGCAAAGGTGAATGATGGAATTTTAAAGGTAGCACTCAAGAAATTTACTTTGGAATGGCGGAGAAATACCATGTAGTAGGTAGGTATGGTGGACACAAATGGCATAGTGGTTGGCTCAAGGATTTTGGATGCATGAGAAGTATTCCCTCTCGATACAAGGTTTAGGGTAGCAAGGTTATTTGAAGCAAACTCAAGGATGAACCGGTGCAGCAAAACTCACATAAAAGACATATTGTAAACATTATAAGACTCTACACCGTCTTCCTTGTTGTTCAAAACTCAATACTAGATATTATCTAGACCTTAGAGAGACCAAATATGCAAATCAAATTTTAGCAAGCTCTATGTATTTCTTCATTAATGGGTACAAAGCATATGATGCAAGAGCTTAAACATGAGCACAACAATTGCCAAGTATAACATTATCCAAGACATTTTAGAATTACTACATGTAGCATTTTCCAATTCCAACCATATAACAATTTAACAAAGAAGAAACTTCACCTTGAACATTATGAGTAAAGCCTAAGGACATATTTGTCCATATGCAACAGCGGAGCGTGTCTTTCTCCCACAAAGTGAATGCTAGGATCCATTTTATTCAAACAAAACAAAAACAAAAACAAACCGACGCTCCAAGTAAAGAACACAAGATGTGATCTGAATAAAAATATAGTTTCGGGGAGGAACCCGATGATGTTGTCGATGAAGAAGGGGATGCCTTGGGCATCCCCAAGCTTAGACGCTTGAGTCTTCTTAAAATATGCAGGGTGAACCACGAGGGCATCCCCAAGCTTAGAGCTTTCACTCCTCTTGATCATAGTATATCATACTCCTCTCTTGACCCTTGAAAACTTCCTTCACACCAAACTTCAAGCAAACTCATTAGAGGGTTAGTGCACAATTAATAATTCACACATTCGGAGGTGACGAAACATTCTTTACACTTCTGGACATTGCATAAAGCTACTTGGACATTAATGGATCAAAGAAATGAATCCAACATAGCAAAAGAGGCAATGCGAAATAAAAGGCAGAATCTGTCAAAAACAGAACAGTCCGTAAAGACGAATTTAAAGATGGCACCAGACTTGCTCAAATGGAAAAACTCAAAACTAATGAAAGTTGCGTACATATCTGAGGATCACGCTCGTAAATTGGCAGAGTTTTTGGAATTTTCTACAGAGACTTGTGCCCAGATTCGTGACAGACAGCAATGCTGTTTCTGCGCAGCGATCCCAAATATAACATCAACTTTAACATAGAAACTTTACTTGGCACAAAAACATGATAAGGAGAGGTTGCTACAGTAGTAAACAACTTCCAAGACTCAACAAAACAAAAATTGCTGTAGTAAAATAAACACATGGGTTATCTCCCAAGAAATTCTTTCTTTATAGCCATTAAGATGGGCTCAGTAATTTTAATGATACTCTCGCAAGAAATAAGCGTTGAAGCAAGAACCAAATTTAAAACACATTTAAGCCTAACCCACTTTCTATGAAAAGGAATCTTGTGCACAAATAGATTCATGAAGAACAAAGTGGCAAGCATAAAAAAGCAACACAAGTGCAATTTCAAGTTTCTCAACATAAAGAGGGGAAACTTAATATTATTAAGATGCATATAACCATGTTTCCCTCTCTCATAATAACTTTCAGTAGCATCATGAACAAACTCAACAATATAACTATCACATAAAGCATTCTTGTCATGAGCCACATGCATAAAAATTTTACTCTCCACATAAGCATAATCAATTTTATTAGTTGTAGTGGGAGCAAATTCAATAAAATAGCTATCATTATTATTCTCATCACCATAATCATCATACATAGGAGGCATATTGTAATCATAATTAACTTTCTCCTCAATAATAGGTGGACTGAAAATATCATATTCATCATTGCAAGCATCATATATAGGAGGTAAAGTATCATCAAAGTAAATTTTCTCCTCCATGCTTGGGGGACTAAAAATATCACAACCAGCTTCCCCAAGCTTAAATTCTTCCATAGCTTTAGCAATAATGGTGTTCAAAGAGTTCATGCTAATAACATTGCTACAACTATTTTGTAAACAAAGTTCCATGGGTTTTTTAATTTTCTCTTCAAACACGTCATGTCCTAATTCAAGATAAAGTTCATAAAGATCTCTAAATTTTTTGTTGTTTTCCATTATGCCTAACTAGTGAAAATAAAAGCAAGTACATGATAAGACATGATAACAAAATAAATTAAATGCAAGTAACTAATTTTTGTGTGTTTTTGATATAGAGAACAAGACAGTAAATAAAGTAAAACTAGCAACTAATTTTTGTGTGTTTTGTTTAGGTGCAGCAAACAAAGTAGTAAATAAAATAAAGCAAGACAAAAACAAAGTAAAGAGATTGAGAAGTGGAGACTCCCCTTGCAGCGTGTCTTGATCTCCCCGGCAACGGCGCCAGAAAAAGTGCTTGATGCGCGTAGATGTACACGTCCGTTGGGAACCCCAAGAGGAAGGTATGATGCGCACAGCAGCAAGTTTTCCCTCGAAAGAAACCAAGGTTTAATCGAACCAGTAGGGAGCCAAGAAGCACGTTGAAGGTTGATGGTGGCGAAATGTGATGCGGCGCAACAACGGGGATTCCGGCGCCAACGTGGAATCTGCACAACAAAACCAAAGTACTTTGCCCCAACAAAACGAGTGAGGTTGTCAATCTCACCGGCTTGCTGTAACAAAGGATTAAACGTATCGAGTGGAAGATGATTGTTTGCAAGAAAACGAGTAAAACACAATTGCGTGAGATTGTATGCTATGTAAAGAATAGGACCGGGGTCCACAGTTCACTAGAGGTGTCTCTCCCATAAGATAAAAGCATGTTGGGTGAACAAATTACAGTCGGGCAATTGACAAATAGAGAAAGGCATAACAATGCATGTACATGATATGATAAATATAGTGAGATTTAATCCGGGCATTACGACAAAGTACATAGACCGCCATCCAACTGCATCTATGCCTAAAAAGTCCACCTTCAGGTTATCATCCGAACCCCATTCAGTATTAAGTTGCTAAGCAACAGACAAATGCATTAAGTATGGTGCGTAATGTAATCGACAACTACATCCTTAGACATAGAATGAATGTTTTATCCCTAGTGGCAACAGCACATCACAACCTTAGAACCTCTCGTCACGATCCCGAGTGTCAATGAAGGCATGGACCCACTATCGAGCATAAATACCCCCTCTTGGAGTTAAGAGCAAAAACTTGGCCAGAGCCTCTACTAATAACGGAGAGCATGAAAGATCATAAACAACACATAAACAATAGATTGATAATCACCATAACATAGTATTCTCTATCCATCGGATCCCGACAAACACAACATATAGTATTACAGATAGATGATCTTGATCATGTTAGGCAGCTCAAAAGATCCAACAATGAAGCACAACAAGGAGAAGACGACCATCTAGCTACTGCTATGGACCCATAGTCCAGGGGTGAACTACTCACTCATCACTCCGGAGGCGATCATGGCGATGAAGAGTCCTCCGGGAGATGAATCCCTCTCCGGCAGGGTGCCGGAGGCGATCTCCTGAATCCCCCGAGATGGGATTCACGGCGGCGGCGTCTCTGGAAGGTTTTCCGTATCGTGGCTCTCGGTACTGGGGGTTTCGTGACGGGGGCTTTAAGTAGGCGAAAGGGCAACGTGGGGGGCCACACGAGGGCCCCACACCATAGGTCGGCGCGGCCAGGGCCTGGGCCGCGCCGCCCTATGGTGACGACGCCTCGTGGCCCCACTTCCTTCCCTCTTCGGTCTTCTGGAAGCTCCGTGCAAAAATAGGACCCTGGGCGAAGATTTCGTCCAATTCCGAGAATATTTCCTTACTAGGATTTCTGAAACCAAAAACAGCAGAAAACAGCAACTGGCTCTTCGGCATCTCGTTAATAGGTTAGTTCCAGAAAATGCATAAATATGACATATAATGTGCATAAAACATGTAGGTATCATCAATAAAGTGGCATGGAACATAAGAAATTATCGATACGTTGGAGACGTATTAGTGCCCTTCAGGATATAGAGGATCCTGGGTAGAAACACCGCCTCTAGTTGTTACTTCATAAACTTGTTTCTCTTCATGATTATTTTTTAACAAGTCATTTTGCACTTTAGTAAGTTGGTTAATTTGAGTTTGAATCATATCAAAATGTTTAACAAGCATCTTAACATCATTGGAGGTTCTCTCCACAATATCATACAATTTACCAATAGCTTGAGAATTTTCCATTAGATGTTCTCTACTCTCATATTAAAATTACTTCGCTTAACAATATAATTATCAAATTCATCTAAACATTTATCAGGAGGTTTTGAATATGGAATATCTCCTCTATCAAAGCGTTGAAGAGAATGTACCTCGATTGTGGATGAAGGGGGAATTATCTTACATAGGTCTTCTATTGGAGGTAAATTCTTAACATCTTCAGATTTAATACCCTTCTCCATAAGAGATTTCTTGGCTTCCCTCATATCTTCATCACTTAATTCAATCATACCCCTCTTCTTCAATATAGGTGTAGGAGTTGGTTCAGGTGTAGACCAATCATCATGATTTTTGCTTATCTTAGCCAATAATTCTTCAGCTTCGTCCGGAGTTCTCTTCCTGAAAACACAATCAGCACAACTATCCAGGTATGCCCTAGACTCAATGGTTAGTCCACTATAAAATATATCAAGTAAATCATGCTTTTCCAAATCATGTCCAGACCGTGCTCTAATGAGAGAGCAAAATCTCGCCCAAGCTTCAGGCAATTTCTCTCCATCTTCTTGATCAAAACTATAAATTCTCTGCAAAGCCATATGTTGAGCACTAGCGGGAAAGTATTTCCGAAAGAAAACATCAAGCAAACAACTTGGACTATTAATAGAATCAGGAGGCAAAATATTATACCAAATCTTAGCATCATCCTTTAATGAGAATGGGAAAATCTTAGCAACAAAATAAGTACGCATCTTAACATCATCAGAAAACAAGCTACTTAAACTAGAAAGCTCATTCATATGTTCTACAGCACTCTCTTTTTCAGTACCACGGAAAGGTGTTTTCTCAACAATAGATATATGAGATAAATCAAGAGAAAAGTCATAATCTTTATCTTTAATGTTTATAGGAGATGTGGCAAATTTAGGATCAGGAGACGGTTTATATCTAACAGCATGTTGTGCAATAAGCTTTTTGAGGTTACTTGTACTAGTAGTAGCATTGCATTTATCAATAAAATCATCATCAAGTTCTACATAATCTTCATCAAGATCATCAATCTCAGGTGAATTAACAGGTGTAACAGTATTTTCATTAGGGGTTTCAGTAATTTCAATTTGTCTAGACCTAGCAATTGTAGCATCTAGAAAAGGACCTAATGAACCAGCATTATCAAGCACAGTAGAAGCATCATCAAAATTATCAGAGGAATTTTCAGATTCAGCAGAAGTACCAACACGTGAAGTTTGTGGTGGTGAAACAAGTTGACTTATCACGAGATGGTGAATCAAGAGCAGCAGAGGTACTCGGAGTTGTACCTTTTCTTGTAGTGGATGGTAATATGGCGACTTTAGTATCGCGAGGTTTACCCATGATGGAGAATTTGCAGCGAACAATATCAATCCAAGTGAACTTCCAAATAAAGCTATGCTCCCCGGCAACGGCGCCAGAAAATAGTCTTGATGACCCACAAGTATAGGGGATCGCAACAGTCTTCGAGGGAAGTATTACCCAATTTATTGATTCGACACAAGGGGAGACAAAGAATACTTGTAAGCCTTAACAGCGGAGTTGTCAATTCAGCTGCACCGGAAACGGACTTGCTCGCAAAAGTTTATCGGTAGTAACAGTTTTATAGCAGTAGGAATAGTGAAATAACAGCAGCGGTGAAATAAAGACAGCAGTAGTGATTATAGTAAACAGCAGGATTAAAATACTGTAGGCACAAGGATGGATGAACGGGCGTTGCATGGATGAGAGAATTCATATAACAATCATGGTAGGGCATTCGCGAGGTAATAATAAAGCGGTATCCAAGTACTAATCAATCAATAGGCATGTGTTCCATATATAGTCGTACGTGCTCGCAATGAGAAACTTGCACAACATCTTTTGTCCTACCAGCCGGTGGCAGCCGGGCCTCTAGGGAAACTATCTGGAAATTAAGGTACTCCTTTTAATAGAGTACCGGAGCAAAGCATTAACACTCCGTGAACACATGTGATCCTCACATCACTACCATCCCCTCCGGTTGTCCCAATTTCGTCACTTCGGGGCCATTGGTTCCGGACAGCAACGTGTGTATACAACTTGCAGGTAAGATCAATAAACAATGCATATCATGATGAAACAATAACATGTTCAGATCTGAGATCATGGCACTCGGGCCCTAGTGACAAGCATTAAGCATAACAAGTTGCAACAATGTCATAAAAGTAACATCTACGGATACTAGGCACCATGCCCTAACAATCTTGTGACTATTACATGATCAATCTCATCCAATCCCTACCATCCCCTTCAGCCTACAGCGGGGGAATTACTCACACATGGATGGGGGAAACATGGCTGGTTGATGGAGAGGCGTTGGTGGTGATGGCGGCGATGATCTCCTCCAATTCCCCGTCCCGGCGGAGTGCCAGAACGGAGACTTCTGGCTCCCGAGATGGAGTTTCGCGATGTGGCGGCTCTCTGGAGGGTTTCTGGCGACTTCGACTTCTCTCCGTGCGTTTTTAGGTCGAGGGAGATAAGTAGTCCGAAGGAGGGCGTCGGGGGCCAGCCGAGGCCGCCACACACTAGGGCCGCGCGGGCCCCTCCTGGCCGCGCCGGCCTAGTGTGTGGGGCCCTCGTGCCCCCACCCGGCTTGCCCTTCGGCTCCGCCAATATTCGGGAAAATAGGACCTTCCGCATAAATTCCGAGGATTTTCCCTGAAAGTTGAATTTCTGCACAAAAACGAGACACTGAGCAATTCTGCTGAAAACAGCGTTAGTCCGTGTTAGTTGTATCCAAAATACACAAATTAGAGGCAAAACAATAGCAAAAGTGTTCGGGAAAGTAGATACGTTTTGGACGTATCAGGGGCCTATTTTTACACGAAGCTTCCAGAAGACCGAAAGGGAGACGAAGTGGGGCCACGAGGGGGCCACACACCAGGGCGGCGCGGCCCAAGCCTTGGCCGCACCGGCCTGTTGTGTGGGGCCCTCGCGTCGCCCCCTGACCTACCCTTCCGCCTACTTAAAGCCACCGTCGTGAAACCCCCTGTACCGAGAGCCACGATACGGAAAACCTTCCAGAGACGCCGCCGTCGCGAATCCCATCTCGGGGGATTCAGGAGATCGCCTCCGGCACCCTGCCGGAGAGGGGAATCATCACCGGAGGGGCTCTACATCATCATGCCCGCCTCTGGATTGATGCGTGAGTAGTTCATCCTTGTACTATGGGTCCATAGCAGTAGCTAGATGGTTGTCTTCTCCGCTTGTGCTTTCATTGTTATAGATCTTGTCAGCTGCCTAACATGATCAAGATCATCTATTTGTAATGCTACATGTTGTGTTTGGCGAGATCCGATGAATATAGAATATTATGTTAAGTTGATTATCAATCTATCATATATGTGTTGTTTATGTTCTTGCATGCTCTCCGTTGCTAGTAGAGGCTCTGGCCAAGTTGATACTTGTAACTCCAAGAGGGAGTAATTATGCTCGATAGTGGGTTCATGCCTCCATTGAATCCGGGACAGTGACAGAAAGTTCTAAGGTTGTGGATGTGCTGTTGCTACTAGGGATAAAACATTGATGCTTTGTCTAAGGATATTTGTGTTGATTACATTACGCACCATACTTAATGCAATTATCTGTTGTTTACAACTTAATACCGGAAGGGGTTCGGATGATAATCTGAAGGTGGATTATTTAGGCATAGATGCATGCTGGATAGCGGTCTATGTACTTTGTCGTAATGCCCTGATTAAATCACATAGTAATCATCGTTGATATGTATTGAATCTTTATTTGTCAATTGCTCACCTGTAATTTGTTCACCCAGCATGTTAGTTATCTTATTGGAGAGACACCTCTAGTGAACTGTGGACCCCGGTCCATTCTTTTACATCTGAATACATTCTACTGCTTTTACTGTTCTTTGCAAACAAACACCATCTTCCACTCGATACGTTTAATCCTTTGTTTTCAGCAAGCCGGTGAGATTGACAACCTCCATCGTTACGTTGGGGCAAAGTACTTTGATTGTGTTGTGCAGGTTCCACGTTGGCGCCGGTTTCATCGGTGTTGCGCCGCACTACATTCGATAACCTTCACGTGCTTCTTGGCTCCTACTGGTTCGATAACCTTGGTTTCTTTCTGAGGGAAAACTTGCTGCTGTGCGCATCATACCTTCCTCTTGGGGTTCCCAACGGACGTGTACATCTACGCGCATCAAGCTCTTTTTCTGGCGCCGTTGCCGGGGAACTGAAGAAAAGTTACTCCACAAAGATTTCTAACTCCCACGTCAACTGCACGCCAGCAGCTCTTTTTCTGGCGCCGTTGCCGGGAGATCAAGACACGCTGCAAGGGGAGTCTCCACTTCCAATCTCTTTACTTTGTTTTTGTCTTGCTTTATTTTATTTACTACTTTGTTTGCTGCACTTAAACAAAACAAAAAAAAAATTAGTTGCTAGCTTTACTTTATTTACTGTCTTGTTCTCTATATCGAAAACACAAAAAAATTAGTTACTTGTCTTTACATTATTTGCTTAGTTTATTTTACTACTGCTATAATGGGTACTCCTGAAAATACTAAGTTGTGTGATTTCACTAGCACAAATAATAATGATTTTATATGTACTCTTATTGCTCCACCTGCTACTACAACAGAATTCTATGAAATTAATCCTGCTTTACTGAATCTTGTTATGAGAGAGCAATTTTCTGGTGTTAGTACTGATGATGCTGCTGCCCATCTTAATAATTTTGTTGAACTTTGTGAAATGTAAAAGTATAAGGATATACATGGTGATATTATAAAACTGAAATTGTTTCCTTTCTCATTAAGAGGAAGAGCTAAAGATTGGTTGCTATCTTTGCCTAAGAATAGTATTGATTCATGGACTAAATGTAAAGATGCTTTTATTAGTAAATATTATCCTCCTGCTAAGATTATATCTTTGAGAAGTAGCATAATGAATTTTAAACAATTTGATAATGAACATGTTGCTCAAGCATGGGAGAGAATGGAATCTTTGGTAAAGAATTGCCCAACCCATGGACTGACTACTTGGATGATCATCCAAACCTTTTATGCAGGATTGAATTTTTCTCGAGGAACCTATTGGATTCAGCTGCTGGAGGTACTTTTATGTCCATCACCGTGGGCGCCGCAACTAAATTACTTGATGATATGATGATCAATTACTCTGAATGGCACACTGAAAGAACTCCTCAAGGTAAGAAGGTAAATTCTGTTGAAGAAACCTATTCTTTGGGTTATAAGATTGATGCTATTATGTCTATGCTTGCAAATGGTAGATCTCATATTGATCCTAATAATGTTCCTTTAGCTTCGTTGGTTGCTCAAGAAGAAAATGTTGATGTGAATTTCATTAAGAACAATAATTTCAACAACAATGCTTATAGGAATAATTATGGTAACAACAACTATAGGCCATATCCTTCTAATAATGGTAATGGTTATGGTAATTCTTATGGTAATTCTTACAACAATAATAAGAGTGTACCCTCTGGACTTGAAGTGATGCTTAAAGAATTTATTAGTACACAAACTGCTTTCAATAAAACTGTTGAAGAAAAGCTTAGTAAAATTGGTATTCTTGCTTCTAAGGTTGATAGTCTTGCTCTTGATGTTGATCTTTTAAAATTGAAAGTTATGCCTGAGAAAGTTGAAGATGCTAGGTTTGCTAAAACAAATGCCATCCAAGTTAGAATTAATGATAATATTAGATTGTTGGCTGAATTGCATGCTAGGTGGGATAGAGAAGAAAAAGAGAAACTTGCTAAAGAAAATAATGTAGCTAAAGTATGGACTATTACCACAACTAGTAATGTTGATTCTTCACATGTTGCTTCACCTCCTAATATCAATGGTAAAATAATTGGTGTTGGCAATGTTTCTACTCCTAGTGCAAAGCGTACAAAATTGCCTGAAACTGCTAAACTGCTGTTTGTGATAAAACTGCTGAAATTTTTCAAAATATTGGTGACGATGATTCCATTGCTGTAGAACATAATGGTTTAGATTTTGATGATTGTCATATTACTGAAGTTATAAAGTTCTTACAAAAACTTGCTAGAAGTCCCAATGCTAGTGCTATAAATTTAGCCTTTACAAAACATATTACAAATGCTCTCATTAAAGCTAGGGAAGAGAAATTAAAACTTGAAGCTTCTATTCGTAGGAAGTTAGAAGATGGTTGGGAGCCCATCATTAAAATGAAATTCAATGATTTTGAGTGTAATGCTTTATGTGATCTTGGTGCAAGTATTTCGTTATGCCTAAAAAGATTTATGATATGCTTGACTTGCCACCATTGAAGAATTGTTATTTGGATGTTAATCTTGCCGATAATGTTAAAAAGAAACCTTTGGGGAGGATTGATAATGTGCGCATTACGGTTAACAATAACCTTGTCCCCATTGATTTTGTTGTCTTGGATATCGAATGCAATGCATCTTGTCCTATTGTGTTGATAAGACCTTTTCTTCGAACTGTTGGTGCTGTTATTGATATGAAGGAAGGTAATATTAAATATCAATTTCCTCTCAAGAAAGGTATGGAACACTTCCCTAGAAAGAGAATGAAGTTGCCTTTTGATTCTATTATTAGAACAAGCTATGATGTTGATGCTTCGTCTCTTGATGTTACTTGATTTGCACTTTACGCGCCTAGCTGAAAGGCGTTAAAGAAAAGCACTTCTTGGGAGATAACCCATGTTTCATTTTATTTACTGTATTGTTGAGTCTTGGAAGTTGTTTACTACTGTAGCAACCTCTCCTTATCATGTTTTTGTGCCAAGTAAAGTTTTTATGCTAAGTTGATGCTATATTTGGGATTGCTGCGCAGAAACAGCATTGCTGTCTGTCACAAATTCTTGCATAAGTCTCTGTCAAAAAATCGAAAAAATCTGCAAATTTACGAGCGTGATTCTCAGATATGTACGCAACTTTCATTAGTTTTCAGTTTTTCCATTTGAGCAAGTTAAGTGCCCCTTCCAGATGCATCTTTACGGACTGTTCTGTTTTTGACAGATTATGTCTTTTATTTCGCATTGCCGCTTTTGCTATGTTGAATGAGTTTCTTTTTTCCATTAACTTTCAGAAGCTTTGTGCAATGTCCAGAAGTGTTAAGAATTATTGTGTCACCTCTGAATATGTGAATTTTTGGTTATGCACTAACCCTCTAATGAGTTTGCTTGGAGTTTGTGTGAAGGAAGTTTTCAAGGGTCAAGAGAAGAGGATGATATACTATGATCAAGAAGAGTGAAAGGTCTAAGCTTGGGGATGTCCCGGTGGTTCATCCCTGCATATTTTAAGAAGACTCAAGCATCTAAGCTTGGGGATGCCCAAGGCATCCCCTTCTTCATCGATAACATTATCAGGTCACTTCTAGTGAAACTATATTTTTATTCCGTCACATTCTTATGTTCTTTACTTGGAGCGTCAGTTTGTTTTTATTTTTGTTTTGTTTTGAATAAAGTTGGATCCTACCATTCTTATATTGGAGATATTACGCTCCGCTTTTTCTTATGGAACACTTGTGTTCTTAGTTGTGCTTTAATGTTCATGGTGAAAGCTAATTGCTTCGTTAAATTGCTATTTGGTTGGAATTGGAAAATGCTGCATATGGTTTGGTAACTTGGCAATTGTTTGAGCTCTCATAGATCATGTTTAAGCTCTTGCATCATGTAGTTTAATCTATTAATGAAGAACTACCGTAGAGCTTGTTTAATTTGGTTTGCATGATTGTTCTCTCTAAGTCTAGATATTTTCGGGTAAAGTGTTTGAACAACAAGGAAGATAGTGTAGAGCCTTATAATGCTTGCAATATGTTCTTGTGTGAGTTTTGCTGTACCTGTTCATACTTGTGTTTGCTTCAAACAACCTTGCTAGCCCAAACCTTGTACTGAGAGGAAATGCTTCTCGTGCATCCAAACACCTTGAGCCAAACTCCATGCCATTTGTGTCCACCATATCTACCTAATATGTGGTATTTCCTGCCATTCCAAAGTAAATTACTTGAGTGCTACCTTTAAAATTTCATTCCTCTACCTTTACAATATATATCTCATGGGACAAATAGCTTAAAAACTATTGTGGTGATGAATATGTAGTTATGTGTCTTAATTCTTATAAGTTGCTTGTTGAGCGGTAACCATGTTTTCTGGGGACGCCAACGTGGAACATAGACCGCCATCCAGCATGCATCTATGCCTAAAAAGTCCACCTTCAGGTTAGCATCCGCAACCGTTCCAGTATTAAGTTGCAAACAACATATAATTGCATTATGGTGCGTAATGTAATCAACACAAATATCCTTAGACAAAGCATTGATGTTTTATCCCTAGTGGCAACAGCACATCCACAACCTTAGAACTTCCTGTCACTGTCCCAGATTCATTGGAGGCATGAACCCACTATCGAGCATAAATACTCCCTCTTGGAGTTACAAGTATCAACTTGGCCAGAGCCTCTACTAGCAACGGAGAGCATGCAAGAACATAAACAACACATATATGATAGATCAATAATCAACTTGACATAGTATTCAATATTCATCGGATCCCACCAAACACAACATGTAGCATTACAAATAGATGATCTTGATCATGTTAGGCAGCTCACAAGATCTAAACATGATAGCACAAGAGGAGAAGACAACCATCTAGCTACTGCTATGGACCCATAGTCCAAGGATGAACTACTCACGCATCACTCCGGAGGTGGGCATGGTGATGTAGAGCCCTCCGGTGATGATTCCCCTCTCCGGCAGGGTGCCGGAGGCGATCTCCTGAATCCCCCGAGATGGGATTGGCGGCGGCGTCTCTGGAACTTTTTCCGTATCGTGGCTCTCGGTACTAGGGTTTTCGCGACGGAGGGATTAAGTAGGCGAAGGGGCAGCGCAGGGGGGCACCCGAGGGGCCCACCCCATAAGGCGGCGCGCCCCCCTTCCTGGCCGCGCCGCCACATGGTGTGGCCGCCTCGTGGCCCCTCTCTGTATCTCCTTCGGTGCTCTGGAACCTTCCGTGGAAAATAAGACCGTGGGCTTTTGTTTCGTCCAATTCCGAGAATATTTCCTGTGTAGGATTTCTGAAACCAAAAACAGCAGAAAACAGGAACTGGCGCTTCGGCATCTTGTTAATAGGTTAGTGCCGGAAAATGCATCAAAACATCATAAAGTGTGAACAAAACATGTAGGTATTGTTATAAAACTAGCATGGAACATAAGAAATTATAGATACGTTGGAGACGTATCAAGCATCCCCAAGCTTAGTTCCTACTCGCCCTCGAGTAGGTAAATGATAACAACAATAATTTCTGAAGTGACATGCTACCAACACAATCTTGATCAACATTATTGTAAAGCATATGAGATGAATGGAGTGATTCGAAGCAATAGATTGCTAACAAAGAGATAATGACTAAACAACTGAATCATATAGCAAAAACTTTTCATGAATAGTACTTTCAAGACAAGTATCAAAAAGACTTGCATAAAAGCTAACTCATAAAGCAATAGATTCAAAGTAAGTGGTTTCGAAGCAACACAAAGGATGATTAAGTTTCAGCAATTGCTTTCAACTTGTAACATGTATATCTCATGGATAATTGTCAACATAAAGTAATAACAAGTGCAATAAGTAAACATGTAAGAATCAGTGCACATAGTTGACACAAGTGTTTGCTTCTAAGATAGAAAGAAGTAGGTAAACTGACTCAACATAAAGTAAAAGAAAGGCCCTTCGCAGAGGGGAGCATGGATTACTCATGTGCTAGAACTTTTTATTTTGAAAACATAGAAACAATTTTGTCAACGGTAGTAATAATTCATATGTGTTATGCATAAAACTTCCTACAAGTTGCAAGCCTCATGCATCGAATACCAACAGTGCCCGCACCTTGTCCTAATTAGCTCGGATTTCCATGGATTATCATTGCATTACATATGTTTCAACCAAGTTTCATAAAGGGGTACCTCTAAGCCATCTGTACAAAGGTCCAAGGAGATAGATCGCATTTGATTTCTCAGTTTTGATAGATCTCAACTTGAGGACATCCATACCGGGACAACATAGAAAACAGATAATGGACTCCTCTTTAATGCTTAAGCATTCAACAACAGATAATATTCTCATAAGAGATTGAGGATTAATGTCCAAACTGAAAACTTCCACCATGATACATGGCTTTGGTTGGCGGCCCAAAGTTCTTCTCTAACAATATGCATACTCAAATCATTTAATCATGATAAATCACCCTTACTTCAGACAAGACGAACATGCATAGCAACTCACATGATATTCAACAAAGGTGTAAAAACTTGATGGCGTCCCCAGAAACATGGTTACCGCTCAACAAGCAACTTATAAGAACTAAGATACATAGCAACATATTCATCACCACAATAGTTTTTAAGGCTATTTTCCCATGAGCTATGTATTGTAAAGGCAAAGGAATGAAATTTTAAAGGTACCACGCAAGCAATTTACTTTGGAATGGCAGAAAAATACCACATATAGGTAGTTATGGTGGACACAAATGGCATGGGTTTTGGCTCAAGGTGTTTGGATGCACGAGAAGCATTTCCTCTCGGTACAAGGCTTTGGCTAGCAAGGTTGTTTGAAGCAAACACAAGTATGAACAGGTACAACAAAACTTACACAAGAACATATTGCAAGCATTATAAGACTCTACACTTGTCTTCCTTGTTGTTCAAACACTTTTACCGAGAAAATATCTAGACCTTAGAGAGACCAATCATGCAAACCAAATTTCAACAAGCTCTACGGTAGTTCTCCACTAATAGATTTAAACTACATGATGCAAGAGCTTAAACATGATCTATGAGAGCTCAAAACAATTGCCAAGTATCAAATTTTTCAAGACCATATGAAGCATTTTCTGATTCCAACCAAATAGCAATCAACGAAGCAGTTTTCAGCCTTCGCCATGAACATTAAAGTAAAGCTAAGAACACAAGTGTTCAATATGAAAAAGCGGAGCGTGTCTATCTCCAATACAAGGATTGTTGGGATCCAAATTTATTCAAACATAAACAAAAATAAAAGAAAACAGACGCTGCAAGTAAAGAACATAAGATGTGACGGAATAAAAATATAGTTTCACTAGAAGTGACCTGATAAGTTGTCGATGAAGAAGGGGATGTCTTGGGAATCCCCAAGCTTAGATGCTTGAGTCTTCTTAAAATATGCAGGGATGAACCACGGGGCATCCCCAAGCTTAGACTTTTCACTCTTCTTGATCATATTATATCATCCTCTTCTCTTGACCCTTGAAAACTTCCTCCACACCAAACTTAAAGCAAACTCATTAGAGGGTTAGTGCATAATCAAAATTCACATGTTCAGGGAGGACACAATCATTATTAACACTTCTGGACATTACCCAAGGCTAATGGAAGTTAATGAAACAAAGAAATCCACTCAACACAGTAAAAGAGGCAATGCAAAATAAAAAGACAGAATCTGTCAAAACAGAACAGTCCGTAAAGACGAATTTTTCTGAGGCACTTAACTTGCTCAGATGGAAAAACTCAAAACTAATGAAAGTTGCGTACATATCTGAGGATCATGCATGAATTTTCGCTGATTTTTTCGATTCTTCTACAGAGAGAAGGACGCGAATTCGTGACAGACAGCAAATCTGTTTCTATGCAGAAATCCAAATCTAGTATCAACCTTCTATCAGAGACTTTACTTGGCACAATAACATGATAATGACAGGTTGCTACAGTAGTAACAACTTCCAAGACTCAATCAAAACAGTAGAAAAATAAAAAAAAACATGGGTTATCTCCCAAGAAGTGTTTTTCTTTAACGCCTTTCAGCTAGGCGCATAAAGTGCAAATCAAGTATTATCAAGAGAAGAAGCATCAACATCATAATTTTTCTTACAAACACAACTTGTTGCAGAGGGTACCTTAGATGCTCCATTATCTAAATTTCCCATGGTGGTACTAAGGGTTTTATCAATTTTAGGCCTATAATAATTCTTTGGTTTAGGCACCTTAGAGACATACATGAATTTTTGCTCTTTACCCACATAAGCTTTCTCCTTAAACTTAAGAGAAGAAAAAGTTGAACCCAAGGTTCCCATAGCTTCTTCAAGTTCACTAATCCTATTGGTTTGATTATCATGGATAACACAAGTTTCTAGGATAGCAATTCTTTCATTAATTCCTCCTAGGGATTTGTCAAGTTTATCAGTATTTTCAAGTAATATTCCCAATTTAGTCTCAACACTTGGAAGATTTTTCTCTATGGCTTCCAACTTTTTCATGACATCCTCAAGAGAGATTTCAATTTTAGCTTCATTAACAGGTGGTATTCCAACTAGACTCTCAATGATGTAACTAGCTTCTATAGCAGGAGTACCTAGGAAATTACCCCCTGAAAGAGTATCAAGAACATACCTATTCCAGCTAGAGATACCAACATAAAAGTTCCTAAGGAGGATAATAGTGGAGTGTTTCTTAGTGCACCTATGATGAGCATCACTAATTCTGTACCAAGCATCTTTAAAACTTTCTCCCCCTGTTGCTTAAAAGAACGAACTTCAACTTCAGGATTACTCATTTTAGCAATAGTAAAATTAAACTAAGCAAACAGAATAAAATAAAGTAAAGACAAGTAACTAATTTTTTTGTGTTTTTTTATATAAGAAAGCAAACTAGAAAGAAAATAAAATAAAGTAAAGCAAGACAATAAACATTGTAAAGAGATTGGATGTGAGAGACTCCCCTTGCAGCGTGTCTTGATCTCCCCGACAACGGCGCCAGAAAAAGTGTTGCTGGCGTGTAGTCGACAACTTCCTTGTGACGGTAAAGCACACGTCCGTTGGGAACCCCAAGAGGAAGGTATGATGAGCACAGCAGCAAGTTTTCCCTCAGAAAGAAACCAAGGTTTATCGAACCAGTAGGAGATGAAGGCCACGTGAAGGTTGTTGGTGGAGGAGTGTAGTGCGGCGGAACACCAGTGATTCCGGCGCCAACGTGGAACCTGCACAACACAATCAAGATACTTTGCCCCAACTTAACAATGAGGTTGTCAATCTCACCGGCTTGCTGAAAACAAAGGATTAAACGTATGGTGTGGAAAATGATGTTTGTTTGCGAAGAACAACAAAGAACAGAGATTGCAGTAGATTGTATTTCAGATGTAAAAGAAAGGACCGGGGTCCACAGTTCACTAGTGGTGTCTCTCTAATAAGATAAATAGCATGCTGGGTGAACAAATTACAGGTGGGCAATTGACAAATAGAGATTCATACACATATCATGATGACTACTATGAGATTTAATCAGGGCATTACGACAAAGAACATAGACCGCCATCCAGCATGCATCTATGCCTAAAAGGTCCACCTTCAGGTTAGCATCCGCACCCCTTCCAGTATTAAGTTGCAAACAACAAACAATTGCATTAAGTATGGTGTGTAATGTAATCAACACAAATATCCTTAGACAAAGCATTGATGTTTTATCCCTAGTGGCAACAGCATATCCACAACCTTAGAACTTTACATCACTTGTCCCGGATTCAATGGAGGCATGAACCCACTATCGAGCACAAATACTCCCTCTTGGAGTTACAAGTATCAACTTGGCCGAGCCTCTACTAGCAACGGAGAGCATGCAAGAACATAAACAACACATATATGATAGATCAATAATCAACTTGACATAGTATTCAATATTCATCGGATCCCACCAAACACAACATGTAGCATTACAAATAGATGATCTTGATCATGTTAGGCAGCTCACAAGATCTAAACATGATAGCACAAGAGGAGAAGACAACCATCTAGCTACTGCTATGGACCCATAGTCCAAGGATGAACTACTCACGCATCACTCCGGAGGCGGGCATGGTGATGTAGAGCCCTTCGGTGATGATTCCCCTCTCCGGCAGGGTGCCGGAGGCGATCTCCTGAATCCCCCGAGATGGGATTGGCGGCGGCGGCGTCTCTGGAACTTTTTTCGTATCGTGGCTCTCGGTACTAGGGTTTTCGCGACGGAGGGATTAAGTAGGCAAAGGGGCAGCGCAGGGGGGCACCCGAGGGGCCCACCCCATAAGGCGGCGCGCCCCCCTTCTGTAACATCCCAAGTTTTTAACAATAATGAAATCAAGAGAGAGATCAAGTACTCAAAATTTGCAACAAACAAAAACTTTTTATATGCATATGGTGTCCCATACAAGTTCAGGCATATGAGTGATTTTCTTTGGTGCATTTGCCATGATGAGTGTTGATATGATTATCACATGCTATTAAACCCTAATATATGATCATAACACCCCTCTTTGAGAAAAATAAAAGAAATACTAAATGTGATCTAAAACCCTCACATACACATAGGTCAAATGTGCAAATCATCACCAAAGGCCACCATGGCTTGATCTTTTGTTTCTAAAATGCATATACAACTCAAACAAACCTAATTGCATCAAAGGAACCAAAATTAAATCGAATTTGAACTCAAAATCATCTCACATGTGATGATGGTCACTTATGCACTTTTTAACCTGATCCCCTCTTTACCCCTCTGGTTAAATCATTTCTTAAACTAAACTTGGTCAACCAAAGCCATGTCATCCAAGACCATGTCAAGGTGATGAACTTTCATGTTGACCACCCTGGCTAGAATTGACTAGGTTGACCAGAAAAAGGGTGACAAGTGAGGACTTTAAATCAATGTGAAGATCATACCCATTTTGATTTTTTGCAAACTAACTCAAATTTGACCACCACCACCACCACCATTCTACTGCAAATAATATATGATTCAAACCCACCAAAATTCATTCAAAATTTCCAAACTTTTTCTCTTGTGGCCATTTCAACAAACACCTTGTGTGCATGAATCTGCCAACCTTGTGCATTGTAAAATCCTTTGGACAATGGCCTCCACCATCAAGCCTAGATCATCACCAGTACCCCATTGACCTCCAGGAGCATTGCCAAGCACAAGGGACAAACTGGGGTACACAAATTCATCATGAACAGACCAAGACCAGGTCATGCCGTGGCATGGCATGGCATGGCCATGCCATTTCTCTCTCTAGCCTTCCCCAACGTGCACCACCTTGCCATTTCCCTTCTCCCCACTCCCCTTCATCGACTGGACACAAGCCACGATGATTCCATGCACCACACACGCCAGAACACACGCGCCCAGACACGCCCAGGTCGTGCACGCGCACGACAGAGCGTGCACTGGCACGCCCAGAACGCACCTGGCCACGTCGTCGCCAGAGCCTCTCCGTTGACCCCTGCCCCTGCTTCCAGCGCCAAGCGCTTCACGACGACACGGTGAGCCGCCCAGACACGGCCATTGGCCCGCGGGAACGCCGTGCACCTCGCCCACGCCGACGACGTCCGCCGCAGTACCGCAAGCTTCCGTCATGCGCCCGTCCTCGTCTCTCCCTCTTTTTCAACGCCGTCAAGCGCTGCGTCACCGCCAGGACATCGCCCACGCGTGTGCATCATCGCCAGTGCCCCTGCGCCGGTGTAGCATCGTTGGCGACGATGACTTCACCACGGCCCCGCAGCACTGCCTCGCCACTATAAATTGAGCACTCCCCTCTCCAAACTGAGCACACCTCTCACTTCCCCTTCTCATCCTGAGTCGCCTAGCCACCTCGCCCTGCTCGATTAGCCACCGCCGCCGTCCAATTTCATCGCCGGAGCCCGTGGAGGTGCTGAGAAGCTCGCCGCCGTTGCAGTGCACCCCAGGCGACGCCACTGCTACCAGGAGGTTCCTCGTCGTCGACAACGTCGCAGCGCACCCCTCCGACGATCGCCGGAGCTCCGACGTGCTCTCCGACCCCCTACCTGCGCCGCCCGTAAGCCCCCTTCTCGCCGGAGACGACGATGATCGTCGTTCGTCCGATCGGCATCTGATCCAACGGCTCACCTCGCGCGTACCGTTTCGCTGGTTAAAACCCACTGACGCGTGGCCCCCACGCTGTCAGGCGGCCTGCTGCGCTGGACGCAGTATTGGGCCGGCCCACTTTCCTTCTCCCCTGTGCAGCCCGTTTAGTTTCCCGCCAGCCCGTTTAATTCAAACATTAATTTTCGAATTTTGTTAATTACTCTCAGATGCTGTTTTCAAATTTAAATAGAATAAAATCTACCAAACCAAATTTGACAAATTTTATATATCTGGAAACCTTGTGAAAATATCTACAAAACTACACGGGTCCCAACCCTAGAGTATTTGTAGAATAAATATGATAAAATAAACAAGGAAGGGCCTTTTTCCACTTCAATTAATTATTAAAAATTAAATAAAAATGCTTTTAAGTTGAAACCAACTCCCAAAAATCATATTTCAATATAGCTATCTGAATATGTAAAAACCTTGCATAGTTGTTTGTATGATCATGGCCTTGTTTATAAATTGGCCCTATGGCTAGTTCTAGTGCATTTTAAATCAAGATATTATTTATTAATATGTATGAGAGCCTCTCTCTCATTTAAATCTTGTCTCAGCTAAGTTAATATGAGGAAGAGACCATGGTCAAATTAAACCTCATATTAAATTAGTTGATTATATTAAATCATTAATCATGAGTTATTAAAAGGTATGAGGTGATGTACCTCATTTAAATCATTTTCCCAAATAATACTTATGAAGAGGTTGACTTGGGTCAACCTAGGTCATATGATATTAATTGAGGAAATTAAATCTTAATAAGATTCAATGGGAGGAAATTATTTTCTCTCAAGAAATAAATAGGAACACTAATTAATATTTATAATGAGAAGAAATTATTTATCTTAAGAATAAAATTAAACCCACTCACATGATAAGCATGTTGTTATGATAGACTAGTAAGAGTGATGCATGTGTGTGCTTAGCTTAGTATTTGAGTTGTGTGGTGATTGTGTGTATTATACCCGTATTTAGACGCTAGTACCGAGGAGTACGCCGAGGAGGAGGAGGTCTACACTCAAGGAGAGGAAGACCACTTTGATCAGTACAACAATCAAGGAAAGCTAATACCCCTGCAAAGTGCAAAGCTCTCCAAGAGCAAGGCACACCACCTTTTTATTTCATGTTTACCAAGCCTATCCCAGTTTTACTACAAGTTTTGCTTTCAAGTTTTATTACTTTATTTTATCAAGGTACTTTTTGATTCATGATTCACTTGGTTTAGAGTAGAACAATATCATCAAAGTTAGTCTATGGCAATCAAGCTAAGTTAGCACCCCTCATGACTAGTGGCTAGTGCTAAATAACTAAAATTGACTACTCTAGATGGGAACATTGTGATGATGATGGTGAAATTCTGAAAGGAGTTTTGAAGGTGAATATGACCAAGAGAAGATAGTGATTTTTGATTAAAAACTAATGTTGGTTGGGATGCGATACCTTTCCAATATACAAGTACCCCCACAATACCTGATTATGGGTAGGGTCTAACTAGAAGTTTATATGTCTTAGTATGGGTTCCCTCTAAACAAGCGTCATAGGGGTTATGCCGAGGCTGCCTCCGAGAAATGTGAAATGACGTGAATGAGGTGAATTGTCCGGCCCAAGCTGACATAGGCATCCCAAATGGGCCTGCCGAAGATAGTACCCGGGGTTTACTGAAGGCCCACTACCCGAAGGATAAGAAGATTCGGAAGCCCAAGATATATTAAGGAAAGTTAGAGTTGTAATAGGAAGTGTTATTTGTAATCTGGCGGTATGAGTTAGAAACCGTCCCGGACTTTGTAACTTGTACAAAACGAAACCCTCGGCTCCACCTCCTATATAAGGGGGAGTCGAGGGACAAAGAAAGGATCGAATCTATTGTCAACATAACCCTAGTTTTCATAATCGTCGAGTACTTTTCGGCTGAAACCTTCGAGATCTACTTGCCCTCTACTTCTAACAAAACCCTAGTCTACAATCCGTAGGCATTGACAAGTTAATCCTTTGTCAATTGGCGCCGTCTGTGGGGACTAGAGGTTGCAAGGAGCTGATCTCGATGGCACGTTCAAGATCGTCGACTTCGTCGGTAGCAAGCAATGCGATGGATCGAGGTAACAAGGGAAAAACTGATCTAGTCAATTTTATTCCTCACCCGCCCTCCCGTATGGATGCATGTGCCTATCTGGAGGAGCCCATCATCATGACGCTCGGAGAATTCCGATTTGGCGTCAACAAGGACGGATCTTACCGTCTCGAAGTTCCGATCTCGTCGGAATTTTCAGCTGTTGATTCTGACTTCTCGTCGACTGACGAGGAGTTTTCTTCGCCACGCTTCATCGACACCAAGGCGAAGGGAAAGCTCGTCAAGATCTTCAGCGACACATCCTTCGAGTCGTCTGCGGACTCCTTTATAAGCAGCGATTCCGATAGCGTCGACAGCTTCAACTTCATCGACAAATCTGTTGCCATTGGAAAGGTCTTCACCAATCTATACGATGGTGTCACCAATCCTGATAAAAATCAATGCTCAAAATATCATCAGATCTATGCGATCGAAGAGGCAGGCCGATCAGAGCCAGAAACATCAGAGGCTTTCGACGCTTTGGGAAATCCATACGTCGATCCCGCTGATCTCAGGAGAGGCCTAGGCACTAAATACGTCGGGTCCTCGCCTCGAGAAAGAGTACAACTCCCGCAAGCAGCATGGGACAGGGCTGCAAGAGCCATGGATGGTTCGGAACCAATGACCACCACTCGCTATCGCACAAGAGCTACAAGCATATCAATATAGACTTGCTCGAGTAAGCCGAGAGCTGGAAAACAGACAGACATCCTTGAATAGGAGAAAAGAGGCGGCTTCCGCGTCCAGCGAGCGTCGAGCGAGGGCTCGATCGACAATCAGAAACTTCGGCGGATAGCCATAGAGAGGCCCGAAGAAGATCGAGATCTCGGCTGCAAAATATACCCGAAGGAGAGAGGGGAAACCTAATTCAAAATCTCGACATGTCCTTCATGACGATCGATGAAAGGGGAAATATCATCCCAAAAACGCCAGAGGCAGGTTACATGGCAACACAGGCTTACATCTTGGCGTCCAGACCACCTCCTGGGGACCCGAGAGAACCATTGTTCAATATGGCGATGGCTGGAGTAGGAGTTATGGGAACAGCGTTTGCAACAACGCCTCCCGAAGAAAATCCTAGGCAAAATAGTCCACGACCCACCGCAGCAGTTCAAGACCCCCAAGAACAAGTGGAGCAAGAGACACAGCAGTCCAAGTAAGGGTGGACAGAGCGCGACAAGAAAGAAGGGAGCGTCAGCACTCACCAGAAGTTGCCGACGAAGATATGTGTGGGCTCCCGTGTTTCACAAGAAGAGTTCAAAAAACTCGAGTCCCAAAAGGGTTCAAGCTACCCGAAAATTTCAAAAAATTCGACGGCCTGCAGGATCCCGAGGATTGGCTCGTGGATTATCTCGAGATGGTGAAGCTGGTAGGAGGAACCAGAGCAACAGCTATGCAAAGTATCCAAGTTCACTTAAGTGGTGCCGCAAGATCTTGGATCAAGAAACTCCCCCCAAGTTCCATCGACAGCTGGGATAACTTTGAGGACATCTTCGTAAAAAATTTCCGATCCACCTGCAAGAAACCTGCGTCATTGGAAGAGTTTGAGAGCGTGTCGACAAAAACATGACGAGTCGATGAGAAAATATATACAGCGATGGAACATTATAAAAAACTCGGCAGAAGATATATCTGACGAGAGAGCAATAGATGCGTTCGTAGCAGGAATTCGGCGAGGAGACTTCGTCGAGGACTTAGGGAGAACTAACCCTAAGACCATATCAGCACTCATGGAGATAGCCAACAAATGGGCAGATGGAGAAGACGCAATATACAATAAGCGACACAGGTCGCCAGAAGAAGATCGTGGTCGAAATTATCAAAATAGAAGGCGATTTTCTCGCCAGTTCTACAACAACGATGCTCCTGGCCATATATCGGCCGGATTTCGGGGAAATCCTGGAGGAAATAGTCGAGATCACTATCAAAGGAGTAATGAGCAACAAGGCGACAATAGAGGTGATTTTCGTGGCAACAGGCAAAATAGTGGACCAAGGATTCCAAGACCTTACGTGTCTCCCGAGGAGATGATGAACGGTCCGTGTCAAATGCACTTTACCTCGACAACAATGGAAAGAGGCAGTCAGGACATCTCCAGAAAGACTGCCGTAATTTTCAGGCAATGCTGCGAGCCGCAGGAATTGCAAATGCCCAAGCAAATAACAGAAACCCTCGGGAGCCAAGGAGCGAGATCCACCTTCCACCTTGATGTCTACGGGTGCTTCTATTCTTGTAGACAGTGTTGGGCCTCCAAGAGCAGAGGTTTGTAGAACAGCAGCAAGTTTCCCTTAAGTGGATTACCCAAGGTTTATCGAACTCAGGGAGGAAGAGGTCAAAGATATCCCTCTCATGCAACCACTGCAACCACAAAGCAAGAAGTCTCTTGTGTCCCCAACACACCTAATAGGTGTACTAGTTCGGCGAAGAGATAGTGAAATACAAGTGGTATGAATGAATATGAGCAGTAGTATGGCGCCGAGAAAAGTGCTTGTCTGGCGTGCGGTTGATGGTAGTAATATTGCGGGAAGTAAACATGCGGTAGTAACGCAGCGGTAGTAACGCAATAAAACGAGTAACAAGCAGTGATAGCAGTATTTAGGAACAAGGCCTAGGGAATAGACTTTCACTAGTGGACACTCTCAACATTGATCACATAACAGAATAGATAAATGCATACTCTACACTCTCTTGTTGGATGATGAACACATTGCGTAGGATTACACGAATCCTCAATGCCGGAGTTAACAAGCTCCACAATTCAATGTCCATATTTAAATAACCTTAGAGTGCATGAAAGATCGACACGACTAAACCAAGTACTAACATAGCATGCACACTGTCACCTTCACGCCAGGTAGGAGGAATAGATCACATCAATATTATCATAGCAATAGTTAACTTCGCAATCTACAAGAGATCATGATCATAGCATAAACCAAGTACTAACACGGTGCACACACTGTCACCTTTACACACGTGCAGGAGGAATAAAACTACTTTAATAACATTGCTAGAGTAGCACATAGATAAATTGTGATACAAACTCATATGAATCTCAATCATGTAAAGCAGCTCATGAGATTATTGTATTGAGGTACATGGGAGAGATGAACCACATAGCTGCCGGTACAGCCCCGAGCCTCGATGGAGAACTACTCCCTCCTCATGGGAGCAGCAGCGGTGATGAAGATGGCGGTGGAGATGATGGAGAAGCCTTCCGGGGGCACTTCCCCGCTCCGGCAGGGTGCCGGAACAGAGACTCCTGTCCCCCAGATCTTGGCTTCGCGATGGCGGCGGCTCTGGAAGGTTTCGCGTACCGTGGCTACCTCTGTAAGGGTTTTCGACGCAGGGGATTTATATAGGCGAAAGGGCAGCCTCGGAGGGTCGAAGGGGTGCCCACACCATAGGCTGGCGCGGCCAGGGCCCAGGCCGCGCCACCCTATCATCTGGGGCCCACAGGGCCCCTCTCGGCGGCTCTCGGGTGTTCTGGATGCTTCCGAGCAAAATAGGAACCCAGGCGTTGATTTCGTCCAATTCCGAGAATATTTCGTTACTAGGATTTCGAAACCAAAAACAGCAGAAAACGAGAACTGGCACTTCGGCATCTTGTTAATAGGTTAGTTCCGGAAAATGCACGAATATGACATAAAGTGTGCATAAAACATGTAGATATCATCAATAAAGTAGCATGGAACATAAGAAATTATCGATACGTTGGAGACGTATCAGCATCCCCAAGCTTAGTTCTGCTCGTCCCGAGCAGGTAAAACGATAACAAAGATAATTTCTTAAGTGACATGCCGTCATAAACTTGATCATATTGTAAACATATGTAATGAATGCAGCGATCAAAACAATGGTAATGACATGAGTAAACAAGTGAATCATATAACAAAGACTTTTCATGAATAACACTATCAAGACAGGCATCAATAAGTCTTGCATAAGAGTTAACTCATAAAGCAATAATTCAAAGTAAAGGTATTGAAGCAACACAAAGGAAGATTAAGCTTCAGCGGTTGCTTTCAACTTATAACATGTATATCTCATGGATAATTGTCAATGTAAAGTAATATAACAAGTGCAATATGCAAGTATGTAGGAATCAATGCACAGTTCACACAAGTGTTTGCTTCTTGAGATGGGAGGAAATAGGTAGACTGACTCAACATAAAAGTAGAAGAAAGGTCCTTCAAAGAGGAAAGCATCGATTGCTATATTTGTGCTAGAGCTTTGGTTTTGAAAACATGAAACAATTTTGTCAACGGTAGTAATAAAGCATATGAGTTATGTAAATTATATCTTACAAGTTGCAAGCCTCATGCATTGTATACTAATAGTGCCCGCACCTCGTCCTACTTAGCTTGGACTACCGGATCTTTGCATGCCATGTTTCAACCAAGTGTCACAAAGGGGTACCTCCATGCCGCTCTGTACAAAGGTCTAAGGAGAATGCTCGCATTTTGGATTTCTCGCTTTTGATTATTCTCAACTTAGACATCCATACCGGGACAACATGGACAACGGATAATGGACTCCTCTTAAATGCATAAGCATGTAGCAACAATTATTATTCTCATATGAGATTGAGGATATATGTCCAAAACTGAAACTTCAACCATGATTCATGGCTTTAGTTAGCGGCCCAATGTTCTTCTCTAACAATTTTGCATGCTCCAATCACTAAAATGATAGATCCTTCGAGACAAGACGGACATGCATAGCAACTCACATGATATTCAACAATAGTTGATGGCGTTCCCCAGAAGCATGGTTATCGCACAACAAGCAACTTAATAAAATATAAAGTGCATAAGTACATATTCAATACTACGATAGTTTTTAAGGCTATTTTGTCCCATGAGCTATATATTGCAAAGGTGAATGATGGAGTTTTAAAGGTAGCACTCAAGCAATTTACTTTGGAATGGCGGAGAAATACCATGTAGTAGGTAGGTATGGTGGACACAAATGGCATAGTGGTTGGCTCAAGGATTTGGATGCATGAGAAATATTCCCTCTCGATACAAGGTTTAGGCTAGCAAGGTTATTTGAAGCAAACTCATGGATGAACCGGTGCAGCAAAACTCACATAAAAGACATATTGTAAATATTATAAGACTTTACACCGTCTTCCTTGTTGTTCAAAACTCAATACTAGAAATTATCTAGACCTTAGAGAGACCAATTATGCAAACCAAATTTTAGCATGCTCTATGTATTTCTTCACTAATAGGTGCAAAGTATATGATGCAAGAGCTTAAGCATGAGCACAACAATTGCCAAGTATCACATTATCCAAGACATTTTACCAATTACTACATGTAGCATTTTCCAATTCTAACCATATAACAATTTAACGAAGAAGAAACTTCGCCATGAACATTATGAGTAAAGCCTAAGGACATATTTGTCCATATGCAACAGCGGAGCGTGTCTCTCTCCCACACAAGGATGAACTTATTCAGATAATGAAAATAACAAAACAAAAATAAAAGCACACAAAGACGTTTCAAGTAAAGTACATAAGATGTGACCGAATAAAAATATAGTTTCAAGAGAAGGAACCTGATACTTTGTCGATGAAGAAGGGGATGCCTTGGGCATCCCCAAGCTTAGACGCTTGAGTCTTCTTAGAATATGCAGGGGTGAACCACGGGGGCATCCCCAAGCTTAGAGCTTTCACTCCTCTTGATCATAGTATATCATACTCCTCTCTTGACCCTTGAAAACTTCATTCACACCAAACTTCAAGCAAACTCATTAGAGAGTTAGTGCACAATTAATAATTCACATATTCAGAGGTGACACAATCATTCTTTACACTTCTGGACATTGCATAAAGCTACTGGACATTAATGGATCAAAGAAATTCATCCAACATAGCAAATACGGCAATGCGAAATAAAAGGCAGAATCTGTCAAAAACAGAACAGTCCGTAAGGACGAATTTTAAAATGGCACCAGACTTGCTCAAATGGAAAAACTCAAAACTAATAAAAGTTGCGTACATATCTGAGGATCACGCTCGTAAATTGGCAGATTTTTTCCAATTTTCTACAGAGACTTGTGCCAGAATTCGTGACAGACAGCAATGCTGTTTCTGCGCAGCGATCCCAAATATAACATCAACTTTGACATAGAAACTTTACTTGGCACAAAAACATGATAAGGAGAGGTTGCTACAGTAGTAAACAACTTCCAAGACTCAAATATAAAACAAAGTACTGTAGTAAAAAAACACATGGGTTATCTCCCAAGAAGTTCTTTCACGTATAGCCATTAAGATGGGCTCAGCAGTTTTAATGATGCACTCGCAAGAAATAGTATTTGAAGCAAAGAGAGCATCAAGAGGCAAATTCAAAACACATTTAAGTCTAACATGCTTCCTATGCATAGGAATCTTGTAAATAAACAAGTTCATGAAGAGCAAAGTAACAAGCATAGGAAGATAAAACAAGTGTAGCTTCAAAAATTTCAGCACATAGAGAGGTGTTTTAGTAACATGAAAATTTTTACAACCATATTTTCCTCTCTCATAACAACTTTCGGTAGCAACATGAGCAAACTCAACAATATAACTATCACATAAAGCATTCTTATCATGAGTCTCATGCATAAAATAATTACTACTCCCAACATAAGCATAGTCATTCTTATTAATTGTAGTGGGAGCAAATTCAACAAAGTAGCTATCAAATATAGGAGGTATATTGTAATCATAATCAAATTTATCCTCCATAACAGGTGGTAACAAAAGACTACTATCATTATAATCATCATAAATAGGAGGCAAAGTATCATCGAAGTAAATTTTCTCCTCAATGCTTGGGGGACTAAAAATATCATGCTCATCAAAGCCAGCTTCCCCAAGCTTAGAATTTTCCATAGCATTAGCAACAATGGTGTTCAAAGCATTCATAGTAATAACATTCCCATTAGCATGCATATAAAGTTCATGGGTTTCTTAATTCTTTCTTCAAACACATCATGTCCTAATTCAAGATAAAGTTCATAAAGATCTCTCATATTTTTGTTGTTTTCCATTATGCCCAACTAGTGTAAACAAGAAACCAAATGTCGCAATTGCAGAGTCTAAAGGAAATAGCTTCGAGAACACACACACAATGGCGCCAGAAAAGTACTGTTACCTGGAACCGAAGTATGAGAGCCTTTTACCTTTCCTCCACGGCAACGGCGCCAGAAAAGTGCTATTGCCGTGGGAGGCAATTATCTGTGGTGTAACTTTTCTTCAGTTCCCCGGCAACGGCGCCAGATAAGTGCTTGATGTCTACGGGTGCTTCTATTCTTGTAGACAGTGTTGGGCCTCCAAGAGCAGAGGTTTGTAGAACAGCAGCAAGTTTCCCTTAAGTGGATTACCCAAGGTTTATCGAACTCGGGGAGGAAGAGGTCAAAGATATCCCTCTCATGCAACCCCGCAACCACAAAGCAAGAAGTCTCTTGTGTCCCCAACACACCTAATAGGTGTACTAGTTCGACGAAGAGATAGTGAAATACAAGTGGTATGAATGAATATGAGCAGTAGTATGGCGCCGGAAAAGTGCTTGCCTGGCGTGCGATTGATGGTAGTAATATTGCGGGAAGTAAACATGCAGAGTAGTAACGCAGCAGTAGTAACGCGATAGAAACGAGTAACAAGAAGTGATAGCAAGTATTTAGGAACAAGGCCTAGGGAATAGACTTTCACTAGTGGACACTCTCAACATTGATCACATAACGAGAATAGATAAATGCATACTCTACACTCTCTTGTTGGATGATGAACACATTGCGTAGGATTACACGAATCCTCAATGCCGGAGTTAACAAGCTCCACAATTCAATGTCCATATTTAAATAACCTTAGAGTGCATGAAAGATCAACACGACTAAACCAAGTACTAACATAGCATGCACACTGTCACCTTCACGCCAGGTAGGAGGAATAGATCACATCAATATTATCATAGCAATAGTTAACTTCGCAATCTACAAGAGATCATGATCATAGCATAAACCAAGTACTAACACGGTGCACACACTCGTCACCTTTACACACGTGCGGGAGGAATAAAACTACTTTAATAACATTGCTAGAGTAGCACATAGATAAATTGTGATACAAACTCATATGAATCTCAATCATGTAAAGCAGCTCATGAGATTATTGTATTGAGGTACATGGGAGAGATGAACCACATAGCTACCGGTACAGCCCCGAGCCTCGATGGAGAACTACTCCCTCCTCATGGGAGCAGCAGCGGTGATGAAGATGGCGGTGGAGATGAAGGAGAAGCCTTCCGGGGGCACTTCCCCGCTCCGGCAGGGTGCCGGAACAGAGACTCCTGTCCCCCAGATCTTGGCTTCGCGATGGCGGCAGCTCTGGAAGGTTTCGCGTACCGTGGCTTCCTCTGTAAGGGTTTTTGACGCAGGGGCTTTATATAGGCGAAAGGGCAGCCTCGGAGGGTCGAAGGGGTGCCCACACCATAGGCTGGCGCGGCCAGGGCCTAGGCCGCGCCACCCTATCATCTGGGGCCCACAGGGCCCCCCTCTTGCGGCTCTCGGGTGTTCTGGATGCTTCCGGGCAAAATAGGAACCTGGGCGTTGATTTCGTCCAATTCCGAGAATATTTCGTTACTAGGATTTCCGAAACCAAAAACAGCAGAAAACAGGAACTGGCACTTCGGCATCTTGTTAATAGGTTAGTTCCAGAAAATGCACGAATATGACATAAAGTGTGCATAAAACATGTAGATATCATCAATAAAGTAGCATGGAACATAAGAAATTATCGATACGTTGGAGACGTATCACACCTCCTCCCGCAATTACCGACGAAAATCGACACCAGCTCAGAATAGCGGCAGCACCACACCCACCTCCATATGTTGATCCTAATTCTAACGGTGCAGTCTCGATGATTCAGAAAGCTAGGCCATCCAACAGGGCGCAGAAGGTAATCTCACAACAAGTGTTCATGGCAGAGAAGATGCCTCCACCAACAGTCGAGTACTTAAATTGGTCGGGGCAAGACATCGGCTTCACAATCGCGGACCATCCGCAGCAAGTTCCTCGACCAGGACAATCAGCACTCATTTTACCCGCAGTAATCACTGGTTTCGACGTGTCGAGAGTTTTCATAGATGGCGGCAGCAGCTTAAACCTCATGTATGCAGATACATTGAGGAAGATGAACATATCCCTGGCAAACTTGAAACCAACTGACACACGTTTCCATGGGATTACACCAGAGAAGCCAAGTTATCCGTTGGGCAAGATCAACCTCGACGTTCAGTTTGGAACCCGAGAAAACTACAGGATAGAGAATTTGGAGTTCGAAGTTGTGGATTTCCCATCGCAATATCATGCTTTATTGGGACGACCAGCATATGCCAGAGTTCATGGCGGTACCGCATTATACATATCTGTTGTGGAGGTTGCCTGGACCTAAGGGACCTATCACAATCAAAGGAAGTTTCGCGTTATCTGATAAATGCGACAAGGATTTTCATCGACTATCAGAAACTTTCGGGATGCAAGCAGAATATGCGGCACCAAGGTTCACTGATTATGATGTGCTGCCAGAGGTAGGGAGATCTTCCAAGGAGCCAACCTTCAATACAACAAAGGATTCAAAAGAGGTACAGATACACCCGACAGACCCAAAGAAAACAACATCCATTGCCGCAAACATGGATGTCGCATAGGAAAGCGCGCTCGTCGAGTTCCTCCGTGAGCACTGGAAAATCTTCTCATGGTGTCCAGCTGACATGCCAGGAGTACCCAGGGAACTTGCCGAGCACCACCTCAATTTGGATCCTCTCGCAAGACCAGTAAAGCAACCTTTGCGGCGTTTTTCGGAGCCTAGCCGCAAAGCCATGTTATCAGAAATAGATCGACTCAAAGATGCTGGTTTCATCAGAGAAATATCTACCGAAGCCACATGGGTAGCTAACCCAGTGATGGTGCCGAAAAAACACACAATAGTCCTTCGCATGTGCGTCGACTTCACGTGTCTCAATAAACATTGTCCCAAGGATCACTTTCCCCTCCCAAGGATCGATCAAATCATCGACTCCACGGCAGGATGCGAACGTCTTTCCTTTTTGGACGCATACTCTGGTTATAACCAGATCAGATTGAAAGAAGAAGACGAAGCCAAAACAGCGTTCATCACACCTTATGGCGTGTTTTGCTACAAAACAATGCCCTTTGGTTTGAAAAACGCCGGAGCAACATATCAACGGATGATGCAGAAGTGCCTAGCAACACAGATTGGAAAAAACGTACAAGTCTACATCGACGATGTCGTAATAACATCAAAGAAGGGGTCGACTCTGATCGACGATTTGAAGGAAACCTTCGACAACCTCGATAAATTCTGCCTCAAGCTGAACCCGACAAAGTGCTCGTTCGGAGTTCCTGCAGGAGAACTTCTCGGGTTCTTAGTATCAGCAAGGGGGATTGAAGCTAACCCTGAAAAAATCCAGGCCATAGTAACTATGCGAAAGCCAACAAAGTTGAAAGAAATACAACAGCTAACGGGGCGAGTCGTAGCTTTAAGCAGATTCGTCGCCAGGCTAGGAGAAAAGGCGCTACCGTTCTATGCATTGATCAAACAGGGGGAAAAATTTCAATGGAACGAAGAAGCAGATAGGGCCTTCGAGAACCTCAAGCGGGCAATTTCGACACCACCAATCCTGGTGGCGCCTAAAGAGAAAGAACCTCTCCTCTTATACATTGCAGCCACACCACGAGTGGTCGGCACAGCTCTAGTAGTCGAGAGAAGAAGAGGGCAAGCTTCATGGAGTTCGAGAGGCCGGTATATTTCATCGGCGAATCTTGTCGCCTTCAAAACAGCGGTACCCGCAATATCGAAGCTGGCATATGGAGTATTCACGACAGCAAGAAAATTGCGACACTATTTTTCGGCGCACCCGATAATAGTGGTCAATGAGGCTCCCTTGTCAAATATACTGAACAACCAGAAGCTACGGGTCGTGTCTCCCTTTGGGGAATAGAACTTTCTCCTCGGGACATCACGTATGAAAAAAGAAAAGCAATAAAATCGCAGGTTTTACCAGATTTCATTGCAGAGTGGATGGAACTACAAAACACGGGGCCTCCAGATTTATCGAGAACTTGGACCATGAACTTCGATGGGTCCAAAAGGTTCGAAGGTGCTGGAGCAGGCGTAATATTGGTATCACCTGAAGGCGATAAGTTGAAATATGTTTTGCGGATGACGTTCCCAAACGCGTCTAACAATGAAGCAGAATATGAAGCTCTCATACACGGGATGAAGATGGCGAAAGCATGCGGTGCAACCCGACTGAAAGTTTTCGGCGACTCACAATTGGTGGCACAGCAAGTTATGAACCAATGTGATGCAGTCAATGAAAGTATGATAGCATACAAAGAGGTGTACAATGAGCTGGAGAAATTATTTGATGGTTGCGAGGTAAACCACATCAGCAGGATGAGTAACGATGAAGCCGATGTTCTTGCAAACATCGGGTCACAGTGTCTCGCGATTCCTCCAGGCGTATTCTGGGATGAGATAAGCGAGAGATCAACAAAGCCAGCAAAAACAAAGAAGGAGAAGAAAGAGAAACCCTCGAGTATAACCAAAGACATAGCAGAAGAAGAAGAAGAGCAAGAGCTAGTCATGATGGTGCAAATTCCATGGATGCAGGTTTACATATCATACATCCTAAGGAAAACGATACCCGACGATCCAGTTGAAGCAAGGCGAATAATTAGAAGATCAAAAGCTTTTACTGTGATAAAAGGGGAGTTGTACAAACGAAGTATCTCGGGCGTGCTACAGAGATGTGTTACACCCGAAGAAGGAAGAATCATCCTGAAAGATGTGCACGAAGGAATATGCGGGCACCACGCGAGTAGCCGGGCCATCGCGGCTAAGGTTTTCAGAGCAGGATTTTATTGGTTAACAGCTATAGAGGACGCGAAGGAAATAGTGAGAACTTGCGACGCGTGTCAAAGATTCGCCGCCAGACCTCACTCTCCCGCAGCAGAACTTATGCCAATCCCACTATCTTGGCCCTTCGCTCAATGGGGTCTCGACATGGTGGGAAAACTACACAAAGCTTCGCCAGGCGGTTACGAGTATATGCTTGTCGCTGTCGACAAATTCACAAAGTGGATCGAAGCAAAGCCGATAAATTCACCGGACGGTGCGTCGGTGATTAAGTTCGTCAAAAGCATCGTCTTCAGATTTGGAGTTCCTCATAGCATTGTCACAGACAACGGAAGTAACTTTACATCCAAGGAGTTCAAAGCATATTGCGCAGAAGTGGGCATCAAATTGAGTTTTGCGTCTGTTGCGCATCCACAGACCAACGGTCAAGTCGAGAAGGCCAATGGCATCATATGCAATGGTATCAAGAAACGCCTACTAGGACCATTGGAGAAAGCTCGGCATACTTGGCCAGAGGAATTGCCGAGCGTTTTGTGGAGTATTCGAACAACACCAAATACGGCGACACAGGAAACGCCGTTCTTTTTGGTCCATGGCGCCGAAGCAGTCCTGCCGATAGAAATAGAGCACGATTCTCCAAGAGTCACAGAATATGATGAAGAAACCTCGAGAAAAGCTTTGCAGGACGACGTCGATGCACTTGACGAAGCTCGCGATGAAGTTCTGTCGCGAGTCGCTAAATATCAACAGGACCTGAAGAATTACCACATTCGAAGATTGCGGCCAAGATCTTTTCAAGTTGGTGATTTAGTTTTGCGACTCAATCAAAAAAGTCATGAAAAACTCGAGTCACCATGGCTTGGACCCTACATCGTTACAGAAGTCATCGAAGGAGGAGCATACAGAATCAAGGACAAGAAGACGGGGAACGTTGAGCCAAATCCTTGGAACGTGGCCCAGCTCAGGCATTTTTACGCCTAGACAGCGAAATATAGCATCCTTTGTAAACATACAATGTAGTGAAACGCCCGCGAGTTTTCAGACGCACTCTTTTCCTTTTTCGGGGCACCGAGTGGGGCCGGAGAAGGTTTTTAATGAGGCGGGCTCGCGGTGCTGCAATATAATAAAGATAGTGTCAATATAACTTCTCTTTATCGACATGCTCAAAGCCTCCGACCCGACGAATTCCAATATAGTTCCTCGAAAAAAGAAAAATCCTTGCCTTGGTATTAAAATACCTCGTGAGTCAATAAAAATACAAAATAGTACTCAACAAAATAGCTCGGGGGCTGATATTAGCCAAACCTACATATTGAATAAATGCCTTGGTTCAAAATCTCGCATTTTACAAATACAGCGAATAGCCACCGAAAACACTCGGGGGCTAGACAAATATAGAAATATGATGTTTCCTTCACAATATAATCACAATCATGATTTACAAGGAAGAATTATCTACCAAAGGAAAATAATTAGTCTTGATTCAATATATCATCAAGGGTAATTCTGTTTTCTTCAGGAGCAGCCGCCAAGAAAATCAGCATAATGACCATCTGCAAAAAAGTCGGCATCCATCCGAAGAAGGTCTTCAATCATTTCTTCGGCTATAGGTGAAACCTTCGTGTTAATACGATCGACACCAACTCTTCGGCGCCGCACCTTCTCGTGAACTTTGGCAACAACTTGGGTTAGATCAAGCTTTGAGTGGAAGATCTGAAGCATGATAAGAGCAAATCTGGCGCCAGCTACCAGTTGAGCTCTGACAAAGTTATGGATCCTGTGGGCATCCTTAAACTTCTCCATTAACTCGGGAAGAGTTTTTGGTTGAATGTTCCGAGGAAACATAGAGTTATAAACCATAGACAGGGTCTTGGTACAGAAGTCAAGATACTCGCGAACCATAAGCGCGCGATCTTGAAATCTGACAATCTGGCGAGTTCGTTCAGGCGTACCCCAAAATAGTACTCCATGCTCTTTGGCAAGACGAAGAAGTACATTGGACCGAGCTTCGACACGTTCATCCTCAGTACTAGAATCCAAAAAAGAACCTGTTTTTTCCAAGAACCAGTGCGCAGTGAGAAGACAAGCAAAAAGGAAAAGAAAAGCACGACAATGAAGCATACCTGCCATATCCAAGCTAGCATCTGTCAGCAGTTGAAGCATGGCATTTTCGCGGGAGATGGCTGCAGCAACTTCAGCAACAGCGGCGTCCTTCTCAGTCATGGCATCTCGAGCTTGTTGAAGTGCAATCTTCTCCCTTTCAGAAGATTCTCGAGATTGCTCCATAAGCATAAGCGATTGCTTCTTCACGGACTGGAGTTGTACTCGAAGTTCTTTCAATTCTTCTGCCAGATCCTTACTCGCAGAATCATGAACAAGATTAACGGGGACAGAGGATTTCTTCGGCAAAGACGAAGGAAAAACTTCGGAAGGACCAGAAACTGGCGTATAGTTGTCAAAAATCAACTGAAAAATAGAAAAACGTCGACATCAATCATTGGGACAAAGATAGACTTCCATTCATTCTCATAATATATACATGTCTATTACAGAAGAAGGACCTCTAGAAGATCTAATCATCGCTAGGAGCACTATGGCGACAATACCAAAAGGAGGAGGCAAACTAAAAACAAAGCAAAAGAATATGAAACTAGACCTCCGGCCTCGATGAGCTAGGAGTCGAAGCTGGCTTGATCCCGAGATATGCCAAGATTTTCTTCGAGTTGGGCTTAGCTGCCTTAATCAGCGACCGCCACCTCGATTGCTCTATCTGCTCCGTGTCGCCAACGTTGGCCCAGTCAATAGTCTGTTGACTGTCAGCAACTAGGGCGACGGTGCTTTCAACGGCAACCTTCATGTTCTCATGGCGCATCTTCAGACCAAGATCTTCGGGAGGATTAAAGCACTTGGCAAGACCAAGGAAGGTTGCGGGTTCCTCTTTCTTCGGGAAGAAGCAGGAGAAAAGCTTCGACAACCCTGTCCTAGCTTCATCAATGCCCTCACGCGCTTCCGTCCCATGAAATTCAAGGAATGAAACGGCGTCAAGAAGAGGATCATTGTCGGGATCCTCAAGTTCAAATTCTTGAGAGGTTTTATCTGTCAATATAAAAACCCGATCAGCAAAAGAGTGCAGATAGGAGAAATTCAAAGGATATGCAGTGGTCCAGATACTTACTGACAAAGCGACGATTTTACGTCCTTATACGTTTAGTAATCGCTTCTTCACGAGCGATTTGTGCAGCTATGTGCTCGCTTAACGAAGTCTCGGCAGCGTGCAGACGTTTCCGAATATCTTCGACACTAGCAGCATCAGCCTTGGCTTTGTCAGCTTCTCGCCTAGCTTGAACAGCATCTGACTCAGCCTTTTTACGAGCCTCTTCACATTGCTCTAATTTTTGAGCAAGCGTGTCAGCACGTTCATTGGCTTCTGCCAGTTTCTCTATAAAAGGAAGACAATATTAGCTACAAACGTCGACAATAAAGCAGAAAGGAAGCAGAAGCAAAAAAGAAGCAGCCAGGCACTACCTTCAGTTTTACTGGCGTAATCACGGTACCCAATGAATTGGGCACCGATGCGAAGAAGCTCTTTGATCATAGGCTATCAAGGAAAGAGAAGGAAAGAAAATGTCGGTAGGGGAAAAATAATGACACACAGGAGCAAAACGGAGAAAATATAGACAGTGACAAGCGCATTAAGAACTTACGTCATCCAAGAGAGGGTTAGAAGAGCTACTCGATTGAAGAGTAAGCTCCGGGATTGTTTCAACCCTTGCCCTTTTTGGTGAAGGGACAAGGGGGCTTGAAGGAGGAGTAGCAGCGCCGACGTTCTGTCGAGAAGGCGAGGTTTCTTCTCCTTCAACTGGCATCTCCGAGGCGACTAATGTATATGACGTACTCGTTCGAGCAGCCACATCAGCATTTGGTACCTCTTCTTCATCACTACGAGTAAATGTCGACAACATAAAAAGCAAGATAGACAAAAATCTTCAAGTGCAAATAAACAGGGAGAGGATACTTACGAACTGATGAGAGTCTCGAGGTATGGATCATAAGCTGCCTTCTGGCGAGAAGGAACAGCTTCTTCGGGTTTGGAGGTGCCGGAATCTTCGGCATCATTCCTTTTCCTTTTGTTCTTTGGAGAAACAGCAGGAGGAGGAGATTGTGCCGATGCGGTGGCTTCGAGAGGCATCCTCCTTTTCGTCAGATCCCGCAGATTTTCGAGATTCTGCGGGTTCATTTGCAAAAGAGGGGGCATCTTGATTATCGTCGGAGATAACGATCCTTTCTTCGACTTCCCCACCTTCCGGAAGAGGAGGAAGTGAAACAAGATCTGGGTGGTTATGTATAAAATTAACGAAGGATATCAAAAAGGAGTAACAATACAAATAACAAGGCAATAACAAATTCGAGAAAACAAAATACCTCGGGGAGAGGATTGGCGGAGCTGTATGGTTTCACGCGGCAAGAGGAAGGAACAGGATCTTTCTTGTTCAAACGGGAAATTCTTCGAATCAGCTTCTCCAAGTCCTTTGCAGGAAGATCATTGGAGAGCCTATTGGCGTCATTTTTACCAGCATACGTCCAAAGGGGATTTTTGCGAGCCTGAAGAGGCTGCACTCTAATTCTAAGAAAGTAGGCAGTAATTTGAACACCAGACAGCTCTTTGCCTCGAGTATTTCGAAGCTGATGAATACGAGACATAAGTGCTTCTGTCGCCTTTTTCTCTTCTTCGGAAGCTTCAGCATCCCAGGAACGGCGGCGCTGAATTTTGGCATTTCCGTCGAAAGGGATTATGTTGTGTTCCACAGAATTGGCACTTTCTTCGTGTATGTAGAGCCACCTTTTGCGCCACCCTTGGACAGAATCAGGAAATTTGACGTCGAAGTAATCAACGTCAGTTCGGACACAGATAACAACGCCGCCTATGTTATAGGTGGCGTTGTGGGAGCCATTGCAGCGGAGGCAGAAAATGCGTTTCCAAAGAGCCCAGTTAGGAGGGACTCCAAGGAAGCATTCACACAGCGTGATAAAAATGGAAATATGGAGGATGGAATTGGGGGTCAACTGGTGCAGTTGAATCCCATAAACAAAAAAGAAGGCCGCGGAGGAAATCATGAATTGGGGCGGAAAGGCCGTGGATGAGGTGATCAACGAAACTAACCCGGTACTCCATTGGAGGGTTTGGGTAGCTTTCTTCGCTGGGAAAGCGGATGGCGTCCTCTTTCTTCATCAGGCCAAGCCTCTTCAGCATGTTGAGGTCTTGGTTGGAGATTTTAGATCTCTCCCACTCAAGATCTTCAGCGGTCATCTTGGACTCTGGAGTACTGTGGCGAGTGAGTCGCGTGCGCGGTGGCATCAACGGCACTGGAAAAGCAATGTTCGTGTGTGTGGAAGATCAAAGAGAGTTGGGCGCAGGGGAAGTTTTTGCAAAGAGGAACAGATGTGCGGCGCAAGCGAAGGAGTGAACCGAGGTTGAAGAAAGGTTTATATAGGAATCGGGCGAAGCAATGCACCGTTGGATGGAAAAAGTATGCGGGAGATGATAACCACGTGGATATGAGGGTAAAAAAGTATTTTAACATCGACGAGGTTATAGATCGTGTGCCAGAAAAAGGGGAGAACATGTGTCCCCCACTTGCACGACGTGTCCGTTAGATCAGGAATTGGGATCCACAAGGCAGTGAAAGAGGCGGCAATGGTCAGTTTCCAAAATAGAAATCGTGGCTATCATCAGCAATGATGTCGTCAAAGTGAAAGAAAAGCTCGACTACGAAGTTTGCAGAGATTATCGACACGCAAGGATATCTCGGGAGCCTTTGTTCAAATACAAGTTTTTGCCCAAATGCTCGGGGGCTACTTTCAAAAAAATAAAAATTTCGAGTATGGCAAGATAGAAATGGCGAGAGCCTATGACCAAATGCAAGCATTTGTTCATAGCCTCGGGGGCTACTCCCATCGGGAGCGCTGGTCGCGCACCCGATAAATATAAAACTGTCAAGAAGGATCATAAATATAGCGGCAACGGATACTAATCTGTGGAGCCTACACCCAAGCACAAGTTCTTGGCTGTAGCCTCGGGGGCTACTCCCATCGGGAACGCTGTTCGCGTGCCCGATGAATTTTTATCAAAATAAAGGAACAGAAGTGAGTATATTTCGAGTTACACAGATAACTCTACATATACTCCCATCGGGAAGGACAAAATAAGTCATCAAATATGACTCGATAAAATGTGCTATTCCAAAGCCGAAAAGCACTCGACAATATATTCTCAGAACACCAAAGTTGCGATCAATTTCTGAATGCCGCAAATTTGCGAAGGTAAGACCCCAGATCCGTTCTGCTGGGCGTGGCATCGCCGAAGACCGCGCTCTGCTACTTTTATCCGTATCAACAGATACGAAGAAAAATCCTAACGGACGCGTTAGGTACTCGATAAATTTGACTCGGGACTCGACAGAATGGTAAGACCTTAAGCGGCACCCGTCGAAGTTTGCACCGGTATCCCGAGATCATGTCCAGGGACGTGATCTTGAAGTAGGTTTTTGCGGATTGCCACTAGAGCAGTTAACTAGTACCTGATCCGTCAGATGAACTAGCCCCAACTACCATTATCCCTGTACAATATAGAATTTTATATGAAGAAGTATAAAAAAGTTAAAGCTCTCGAATAAAAATAAACAGTGGAGATTTTCCCTGACTCTACGATTCAAGCAAAATCTCGGGGCTACCGACATAGGCATCCCAAATGGGCCTGCCGAAGATAGTACCCGGGGTTTATCGAAGGCCCACTACCCGAAGAATAAGAAGATTCGGAAGCCCAAGATATATTAAGGAAAGTTAGAGTTGTAATAGGAAGTGTTATTTGTAATCTGGCGGTATGAGTTAGAAACCGTCCCGGACTTTGTAACTTGTACAAAACGAAACCCTCGGCTCCACCTCCTATATAAGGGGGAGTCGAGGGACAAAGAAAGGATCGAATCTATTGTCAACATAACCCTAGTTTTCATAATCGTCGAGTACTTTTCGGCTGAAACCTTCGAGATCTACTTGCCCTCTACTTCTAACAAAACCCTAGTCTACAATCCGTAGGCATTGACAAGTTAATCCTTTGTCACAAGCCCTGTGCAGTTCCCGGGTTAACGGTTTGTTTTCACCGGGAGGCCAAGCTCATGGGGAGAGGTGCCTATACTAGGAGGTGTAAGTGAAAGGTTAGAGTTGATGATCCGCGTACTGAGTTACGATTATTCAGAGTTGTCTCTGACGGATGTAATCAAATGTTGTGGCACAAGTGTGCAACCTCTGCAGAGTGTAAAACTATTCGAATAGCCGTGTCCACGGTTACGGACAATTGGAAAGGCCATACTGTTCCGTCATTAGAACTTATTTGAAAATAATGGTTGAATTTGAAATGGTGACTTGAACTTGAAACCACAACTGAGTTGTGGTAATGACACTAATGTTCCCATTTGAGCTAGTTAATTTAATCTCAGTCTTGATGAAATACTTATGAAATAAAACTGGCTTTATGCAAATAAAACTAGAGCTTAGCACCCCCTTGTTAAAGTTGATCTTAGTTAATTAGTATTTAGTTTGCGAGTACTTTGAAGTACTCACGGCTGTGTCCCTGGATATTCAAATGGCCAGAATATGAAGAAGAGCAGCAGTATGAGGATGACGGCCAGCAGGACGTCTACAACAACTAGGAGTCGCCTGACGTCAAGCGTTGGCCTGTGGAACTAGATAGTCCACTCCTATTACGCTTCCGCTACTATGTTGTTCGTTGATCAATAGATCAACTATTTGTGTAATATTGGATCATGTGATCCTCTTTTGTAAGACAATGATGGTTTGTAATGAATGATGACTTATGATATCAACTGTTATGTCTCGCAACAACAATATTCCTGGGATTGCGATGAATGACATAATAGGCATCCGGACTTAAAAAATCCGGGTGTTGACACCTTCCTGGCCGCGCCGCCACGTGGTGTGGCCGCCTCGTGGCACCTCTCCGTATCTCATTCGGTGCTCTGGAACCTTCCATGGAAAATAAGACCGTGGGCTTTTGTTTCGTCCAATTCCGAGAATATTTCCTGTGTAGGATTTCTGAAACCAAAAACAGCAGAAAACAGGAACTGGCGCTTCGGCATCTTGTTAATAGGTTAGTGTCGGAAAATGCATCAAAACATCATAAAGTGTGAACAAAACATGTAGGTATTGTCATAAAACTAGCATGGACCATAAGAAATTATAGATACGTTGGATACGTATCACCCCCCTGCGGACACGGTCTCCCGCTCGTTGCGTGCCTCCTTCCCCTGACCCCCATGTCTCTCGCTCGCTCAGATCGGCTCCCCTGATTTTTTTCTCTCTTGGGCTGTCACACTCTTGGGCTAGGCGGTAGTACCGCCTCCCAGGCCGGTACTACCGGCCCAAGCTGAATCTTTCGACCCCAATGGGAAGAAATAATATTACCACTATTTAAGCCCCCATTTTTCTCTCTCACTTGCTACTTCTTCTTTCTTCAATTGCTCTCCTCCATTGCCAATATTTGAGAGCTTCCTCTTCCTCTCATCCCTCCATGATTCTTACTCATAATTGAGGAAAAAAAGAGGAGATCTAGATCTACAATCCCACCAATCAAATTCCCCTCTTTGTGAGGGCATCCTTAGATCTAGTTCTTGGAAGAGAAATTTGATGTTCCTCATCTTATTTGTTCTTCCTCTCTTATTCTTCCAATAGCTTTTGTAGCTTTGTTGGAATTTTAGAGAGAAGGACTTGAGCATCTTAGTGGTGTTCTTGCCATTGCATTTGGTGCATCGGTTTGAGTTTTCCACGGTGATTCGTGAAGTGAAAGTGAGAAGGTTGTTACTCTTGGGGTTCTTGGAACACTATACGGCTTAGTGGTCTTAGTGGTATTCTTGGGTCCTCCAATGAAGTTGTGGAGATTCCTCAAGCTTTGTGAGGCCTTTGTGGCGAATTTCTTGGGAGCCTCCAATTAAGTTGTGGAGATTGCCCCAAGCTTTGTGCGGGTTCGGTGACCACACTCAAGGTTGCACAGTGGATCGAGGACTTCCCTTTTGGTGGGAAGGCTCGAGGAAAATATGGTGAGACCTTCATGGCTTGTGGAGTGATTTGTCCTCCCAACTGCTCCAACGGAGAGTAGCACTTGCAATTGTGTGAACTTCGGGATACATCGTTGTCTACGTGTCATCTCGGTTATTCCTATACCCGAGCTCTTTACTTATCCACTTTACTTTGTGATAGCCTTCATGCTTGAAGTTATATATCTTGCTATCGCATAGTTTCTTGTATTGTTTAGCATAAGTTGTTGGTTCACATAGGCGAATCTTAGTTATATAGGTTTTGTGCTTGACAAATTAAACGCTAGTTTTATTCCGCATTTGTTAAGACCATATCGTAAAAAAAAATTTAAACCACCTATTTACCTCCCCCTCTAGGCGGCATCCATGTCCTTTCAATTAGTTGTGCAAATAAGCGAAGAATGACTAAGTGCGGCAATGGTAGAGGGTACTGTGCTAACCGCAACATGTCCGCGGTAGTTCTCAGCCTCTAGGTGGATGCATTTGCTCTCCTTGCACCATTGAGTTCCGCTTAGATCGCGGAGCTTGCTAATGCTGAGCCACCTCACCCTCCACTTCCTCATGTGGTTGTACACCTCTGTGGAGCTAACGTCGACATCGCAATGCTCCAGGAGGGCCTTGGCCACGACAGATAGATGGATGTCCTTGAAGCCCTTTTCAGTTCGGACGCTGTTCTAGATCAGCTCGCACATCTTCTCCAGAATGAAGATGGACATGAAGGGGACCCATTTCATGTCCCCTTCTACGCAGCCTTCCTGGCCTTCTTTGTGTCAGTGTGGTTCTTGGCCTTCGTCTTCTTGGTGGTGGCTACCGCCAGGTTTGACCTAGGCCACGAGGAAATTAAGCCAGGGGACCCATGTTGGCTGACACATCTGACACCGACAGATGGGATTCAGTAATGAGCTGCAAATCCGGCACTTATAAGGGGGATCTAAGAATCCCCAATGCACACCATGGCCTGGCTGAAGTCATCACACGACGAGTCCTACAATCACCACACAACACATATCATTGCAAAAACTTACACATCATATGAACATCCAGTAATAATCTAGAATACATAAGGTGAATCAACATACCTTTCGACAGTGCGGCCCTATATTAAGCAAGCCGAGTGAAAAATTTATCCTAGAAGCACTACATTTCAATACTACCTACACTAGATCACCGATTAGCAAGGTATTGTTATGTAAATCGTGGATAGGTCTAGAACATGATCTAACACTAGGCAAGCAAGTTGGAGGTGAGGTTACTTACAATCATTGTTGGTGCTGAAAAAAACTTGACTAAGAAGCCTCGCCACCGCCACCGTTTCCGACCGGAGATCTGTGCACCGCTTACCTGCTTGGGAACCGAAGGTGGACCTCGAAAATTGGGGGTGAAGGCAATATGCCCAAGAAGAAATAATAAAATGGTTATTATCATATTCCATGTTTATAATAGATGTTTATTTCTCATGCTACAATTGTATTAACCGGAAACGTTAATACTTCTATGTTTAATAAACAAGCAAGAGTTCCTAGTAATGTCTCTGTTTTAGCTACCTGTTTGAATAACTGATGAACAAGGTTTTCTGATCATGAACATTGGATGTTGTCAATAACGGGGTCACTTCATTAGAAGAATGATGTGATAAGAACACACCCAAGTAGGTGTAGCAATACAATCAAGTCATTAAATTCACATTGCTATGTCAAACACATACGAAGTAGCTCTATTCCTTAGACCATGAGATCACGTCAATCACTAACACCGGAATAGTACTTTGATGAAATCAAACATCACACTGTAACAGGGTGGCTATAAAGGTGGATTTGGGTACTATGAAAGTATTAGTTGAGGCTCATGGATCAAGAGTGCAATTTATCCCTCCTGATGATGGAGATATATACCCTAGGGCCTCTCGACGATATCACATTAACACCGCTTTCAAGCACGTGACTAGATCACATGAATGTCATATCACGGAATGATTAAAGAGTACTTGTCCGTAACAGGATCGAACTAGGTATAAGTTGATATCGATGATCGGATCCCGGACAGGTAAAGTATCGAGAGGTAAAAGGAAGAGAGTGGATTTGGTGATCAGGGGGATACGTGAGCACCCCCTAGACACTGTTGGATTCGCTTTTAGATTCGCTCTCCGTGAGTACATGCTCGGCGGTCAAACGGCCGTGAAATCCCAATCCCCGTCTCGATTCTCCTCTCCTCTCGTTCCCATCCCCATCCCCAACTCCTCGTGGGACGCCCTGATGGGTTCGTTGCATAGAAAACAAAAAATTTCCTACCACAAAGACGTATAAACCAAGATCCAATCTATGGAAAAGCCAAGATCTAATCCACAAGATCGGAGCAACGAGATTTATATGAGACTAACCCTCGAAGATTTCCAAAGCTTACGATTTTAGATCTCGTTGTTGGTGTAGACGATAGTCCCGGTGCTGCAATTCGGCAGCACTTTCGTACTCGGTCACGCGTACGGTGTCGATGAAGCCCTTCCTCTCCCCGTTCCAGCGGGCAGCGGAGGTGTGGTAGATCTCCACGAAATCCCAGCAGGACGATGGCGTGGTGGTGGTGGTGGTGGAGAAGAATTACTGCAGGGCATCGCCTAAGCCTGCGCAGTATATGGAGGAGGAAGAGAGGGGGCGGCTAGGGTTTGTGGATGGGTGGTGTGGCCGGCCATCCCCTCCCCTCTTTATATAGGGGGAGGGGTCGGCCTAGGGTTCCCCTGGGCCCCACCACTTCCTTGGCCGACGCATGGGGGGAGATTTCTTCCCCCTCAAGCCTTCCCCTTATCTCTTCGTTTAAACACTTTATTTTAGAGATAGATCTTATATCTAGATTTTAAACCATTTAAATTTAGAGATAGATCTTATCTCTAAGGGGTAGGCCGGCCTGGGCCCACATGTCATAGTGGGCAGGCCCCACCATGCCATGTGGCACCTATGTGGCCTCTCCCGGTGTGGTGGGCCCACTGGTGACCCTTTAGAACCTTCTAGAAGCTCCGGTCAAAACACCGGACTTTTTCCGAACCCTAGAAAATGACTTCCCATATATGAATCTTATTCTCCGGACCTCCTCGTGATGTCCTGGATCCCATCCGAGACTCCGAACAAAATTTTCGGACTCCATCTCATATTCCGAATCTACTTATGCGACATCGAACCTTAAGCGCGTCACCCTACGGTTCGTGAACTATGTAGACATGGTCGAGACTCCTCTCTAAGCAATAACCAATAGCGGGATCTGGAGATCCATAATGGCTCCCACATATTCAATGATGACTTAGTGATCGATTGAACCATTTACATACGATGCCGATTCCCTTTCTCACACGATATTTTACTTGTCCGAGGTTTGATCATCGGTATCTCCATACCTTGTTCAACCTCGTTACCGACAAGTACTCTTTACTCGTACCGTAGTATGTCATCTCTTATGATCCAATCATATGCTTGCAAGTATGGATGTAGACGGACACGTCCGTGATGTCCGTAGCATCAACTGCTTAAGCCGTTCAATCTAATTCACATGTCCGTGATTTCCGTGTAAATTAGTTCAGCTGACCGTGGACTTCCGCCGGTAGAACACGGACAAAACACATCTATTCAATAGACGGCAAGGGGAAGCGCACCCAGGCCAACGGGGTGCTCGGGCCAAAGGGCCATGGCAGCAACGAGGAGGGAATCGGGCGGCGGCCGACGGCCAAGCACTCGGCGGTGGCCGATGGCCAGGCGTTCGGCAGTGGCTGGCGGCGATGACGGGGACACCACCCCAACGGTGACGAACGGCGTTGCTGCTTGGGCAGTTGGGCTATCGACAGCGACGAATACTCTGTTTCACGGGCCTGACAGGCTCTGCAGGCGGTGTCCGTAGAGTCTGCCTAAAATACGCGGCCCGTCCCGGAAGCCGTTTAGCTGTTTCGACGGACACGGACAACCGGACATCACGGACCTCCGTGTCCATTTGCATTCTGACTTGCAAGCTTATCAGAGGACATTCCACCAAGAGGGCCCAGAGTATATCTATCCGTCATCAGGATGGACAAATCCCACTATTGATCCATATGCCTCAACTCACACTTTCCGAATACTTAATCCCATCTTTATAACAACCCATTTACGCAATGGCGTTTGATGTAATCAAAGTACCCTTCCGGTGTAAGTGATTTACATGATCTCATGGTCGAAGGACTTAGGCAACTATGTATCGAAAGCTTATAGCAAATTGAACTTAATGACTTGATCTTATGCTACGCTCATTTAGGTGTGTCCATTATATCATTCAATTAATGACATAACCTTGTTATTAATAAACTCCAATCGTCATGATCACAAAACCATGATCATCCATTAATCAACAAGCTAGTTATACAAGAGGCTTACTAGGGACTCCTTGTTGTTTACACAACACACATGTATCAATATTTCGGTTAATACAATTATAGCATGGTATGCAAACATTTATCATAAACACAAAGATATTATAATAACCACTTTATTATTGCCTCTTGGGCATATCTCCAACACTCCCTCCACCGGCGCGAGGCCGTCGCGCCCACCCTGCTCCTCCCTCACTGATGAGAGGCCCGCGCGCCGCCCCTGCTCTGGCGACGTAGCTGAAGCCTGGACACCTTCCTTCGGCGAGAGAGCTGCCTCCTCGTCGCGCTACTTCGCGCCGCCACCTCGCACCGGCCGGCACGGCCACCGTGGTTGGAAGGGGCTGCCTGTCCGCGGTTTCCTCCGGCGCCAGCGCGAGAGCAACGGTCAGGGGCGCCGTCCTCGCCCTTGACGGCCGCCCTGCGGGCGCACCACTTATTTGTGTATGAATCCCTCGTCAGACCTCAGGTCTGAGGAGGCAGCTCTCTCGGCGGCGCGGTACAGTGACCAGGAGGGGCTAGGGGAGGCTCGGGGTTGCGCGCGTGGGTCGAAACCGTGCTCGGCCACATGGCCATGGCGGGGCTCGGGCGGACGCGTGGTGCAGGAGGTAGCGTCCGTGGGATCTCGTCGGCCGCCGGTCGACCTCCCCACTACATGCGCGTTGGCGACCTCCCCACCCTAGGCGGCGGCAGCCACGGCGCTAGCCCGACAGCGGCGGCCTCCCTAGGCGTGTTCCCGATGGCGGCGGCGGCCCTGGCGCGTGCCCGGCGGCAGGGGCATTGATACTTCTCAAACGTATCTATAATTTCTTATGTTCCATGCTACTTTTATAACAATACTTGAATGTTTTATACATACTTTACATCATTATTATACATTTTCTGGCACTAACCTATTAACAAGATGCCGAAGCGCCAGTTGTTGTTTTCTGCTGTTTTTGGTTTCAGAAATCCTACAAAGGAAATATTCTCGGAATTGGACGAAATCAACGCCCAGGGTCCTATTTTTCCACGAAGCTTCCAGAAGACCGAGGGGGAAACAAAGTGGGGCCACAGGGCGCCGCCACACTAGGGCGGCGCGGCCTAGGGGGGGCCGGGCGGCCCTAGCGTGTGGGGCCCCCGTGACTCCTCCGACTCCGCCCTAACGCCTACTTAAAGCCTTCGTCGCGAAACCCTCCGTACCGAGAGCCACGATACGGAAAACCTTCCAGAGACGCCGCCGCCGCCAATCCCAACTCGGGGGATTCAGGAGATCGCCTCCGGCACCCTGCCGGAGAGGGGAATCATCACCGGAGGGCTCTACATCATCATGCCCGCCTCCGGATTGATGCGTGAGTAGTTCATCCTTGGACTATGGGTCCATAGCAGTAGCTAGATGGTTGTCTTCTCCACTTATGCTATCATTGTTTAGATCTTGTGAGCTGCCTAACATGATCAAGATCATCTATTTGTAATGCTACATGTTGTGTTTGGTGGGATCCGATGAATCTAGAATATTATGTCGAGTTGATTATCAATCTATCATATATGTGTTGTTTATGTTCTTGCATGCTCTCCGTTGCTAGTAGAGGCTCTGGCCAAGTTGATACTTGTAACTCCAAGAGGGAGTATTTATGCTCGATAGTGGGTTCATGCCTCCATTTAATCTGGGACAGTGACAGAAAGTTCTAAGGTTGTGGATGTGCTGTTGCTACTAGGGATAAAACATCGATGCTTTGTCTAAGGATATTAGTGTTGATTACATTACGCACCATACTTAATGCAATTATCTGTTGTTTACAACTTAATACTGGAGGGGGTGCGGATGCTAACCCGAAGGTGGATTATTTAGGCACAGATGCATGCTGGATAGCGGTCTACGTACTTTGTCATAATGCCCTGATTAAATCTCATAGTAATCATCGTTGATATGTATTGAATCTTTATTTGTCAATTTTCCACCTTGTCGTGGTATCGTCATGACATATGCCATAGGGTGGCTAATCGAAATGGTTCCTTGTGGTCTCACGGCGGTATCCGGATGCGGGTTTGGGCACGAGCGACACGGCGACGTACCCAGGTTCGAGGCCCTCCGATGGAGGTAACACCTCTACTCCTGCTAGAGTGTATATGATAGTGACACAGTACAATGGTGCTCCTTGAGCTGTATATCCGGCTGCTCCTGAGAGGCTAAGGTAGACGAAGGTCTCTCTCACAGGGCAGTGCTAAGACTAGTGAATGAGTAGTGATCGATCGGTCCCCCGCACGAGAGGGGGGAGTGCGGCTTATATAGGCACCGGCACTTTACATATAAGTCCCTAGAGTCTAGTGGCCGGTATGGCCGGCTCCGGCTCCCGCTCCTTCCCGAGGCGCTGACATCAGGGAGCCGTTGAGCGTAGTGGCACGTCCCATCCGCATGCTCAGGTCAGCGGCATGGCGAGGTGGTGTCGTTGTCGTCATCATGCTCTGTAGCGCGTACGATCCGACGTACGCCATGATGGCCTATCTGGCGCGTGGCACTGCTGCTCTACAGTGCCCCGTACTTTACGGGAGATGAGGTCAGCGTGGACCTTTGAACCCGGATCACCTGCCCAGTTCCTTCCGGTGCAAGACTCGCCAGCCTCGAGTCGGTCTGAGGTACAAACCCCAGTCGGATATGGCTTGTAGAAGCCGGCCTAGCTACAGCGTTGAAGGCCGCAGCCAGGCCGACTAGGACTTAGAGCCAGCCGGCTTCCGAGGCAGCCGACCACGTGATAAGGGGTGGCCCGATCTTCTCAGTAAGCAATGGTGGTGATGATGATCACGGATGATGGCAGCGGAGATACACGACGATGAAAGTGGATGATAACTTGTATGACGCAACGAGATCTCTCGATTGGTCCCTGTCGCCGCGATGCAACAGCTCTCAACCCCGCAAGATATTCGCAACTCCACACACTTGCGCACGTAGCCGCCGACCACGAAGCGGTAAGTTGCAACCGTCTAATTCCCAATGGAACAGCAGATCACACAAGACTTAAACAGGATCTACACAATATCCAAGCAATATGGTGTAGGGAATTCAATAGTTTTGCAGAGCAAACAACTAAGAACTAGGGTTTATCTTAAACGTGGTCTAAAGCAGCTAGGGGGGCGTCCCGGGCACTTATATAGGCGTCCGGACGAGTTCTGGTCGAAAAGATACAAAAATAACCGACCAAGAATAGATCTGGTCGAGACAGCACTCGGACGCGTCCGGTCGCGGGATCCGGTCGACCGGGCTGTGGACCGGCCGGTCCGGTTGGCGGCCGGTCAACCGGGCTGTGGACCGGACCGTCCGGTCTCGTGGTCCGGTCCAACCGGGCTGGAAACCGGGAAACTGCGAAGTTTCCGGTTTTCGTCCGGTACGAGGGGCTTCGTCCGGTCGTCGTCCGGTTAGCGGCCGGTCGACCGGGCCAGGGACCGGGCTGGCCGGTCTGGGGGCCGGTCTGACCGGGTTCTGGACTGGCCTGGACTTCTTCTTCTCCTCTCGCGCATGCCTCCCGCTCCTCCCTCGCGCGTCCATGAGATATCTTCATGTCCAGCTCCATGTTCAGCTTCACGACCATCTTGTCGTCCGTCTTCATGTCCAGCTGCTCCTCTCCTCGTGCGATGCTCGTCTCCTCTTGATACCTGATGATACATAAGTAATAGGACTTAGGCAGTATAAAGTTCTCATCAATCAAAGTATCGTTTAGAAACAAATTCACCTGTTGTTTAAGTAGCTTCGCACGAGCTCGTGTCATTGGTCCAATCCGAACTTCATTGGACTTGAGCTTCACAGCAGGTTCATCTTCAGTTGGTAATGACGGAGGTAGTAGTGAGGTAGGGATGTCCTCATCATCTCCCCCCTTCAAAAGGCGTCGACCCCGACGCTCCAAGGTCTTCTCCGTCATATGGTGTCAAATCAGCAACATTGAAAGAATTACTGACACCAAACTCATCCTCCGGAAGATCTATTGAGTATGCATTATCATTGATCTTGGCAAGCACTTTGTAAGGACCATCACCACGAGGCTTCAACTTAGACTTTCTCGGCTTCGGGAATCTATCCTTGCGAAAATGTACCTGAGACCAAATCACCAGGCTTGAACAACATCTCTTTACGCTTCTTATTCATCCTTGCAGCATTGCTCTTGCCTTTCTTCTCAATCAACTCTTTAGTCTTCTCATGAATCTTCTTCACATAATCTGCCCTCTTTGATGCCTCCATATTAACTCTCTCATGTGTAGGCAAAGGCAACAAGTCAAGCGGAGTAATGGGTTTGAAACCATACACCACCTCAAAAGGACATAGCTCCGTGGTAGAATGTACCGCCCTGTTGTAAGCAAACTCCACATGCGGCAAACACTCTTCCCACTCCTTCAGGTTCTTCTTGATCATGGATCTCAACAGCTTGTGACAATGTTCTATTCACCACTTCGGTTTGACCATCGGTTTGGGGATGACAAGTAGTACCGAACAGCAGCTTCGTCCCCAGCCTTTCTCCAAAGCGTCTTCCGTAAGTAGCTCATAAACTTCACGTCACGATCGTAGACAATAGTCCTCGGGACTCCATGTAGACGTACAATCTCCCCGAAAAACAGGTTAGCAATATGCGACGCATCGTCGCTCTTGTGGCAGCAATAAAGTGGGACATCTTAGAAAATCTATCCACTACCACAAATATAGAATCATGGCCTCTCTTAGTACGCGGCAAACCCAACACAAAATCCATACTAATATCCTCCCAAGGTGTAGTAGGTGTCGGTAAAGGAGTATACAAACCGTGAGGCTTCAGCTTGGACTTGGACTTGTTGCAAGTAATGCATCTTCTCACATATCTATCCACGTCCCGCCTCATCTTTGGCCAATAAAAGTGGTCAGCTAGCATGAGTAGCGTCTTCTCACGCCCAAAGTGACCCATCAAACCTCCGAGCATGTGATTCCCGCAATAAGAGCAAACGCACGGACGATTCTCGGAACACATAGTTTGTTAGCCCTAAACAAGAAACCATCATGTATGTGATATTTTTCCCATGCTTTACCAAGAGCACATAAGCGATATGGTTCAGCAAAATCATGATCGATGGCATACAAATCACATAGTATCTCTAAACCAGGAATTTTAACATCAAGTTGAGTTAATAGCATACTCTTCCTAGATAGAGCATCAGCAACAATATTATCTTTTCCCTTCTTATGCTTAATAATGTATGGAAAAGACTCAATGAACTCAACCCACTTAGCTAGACGCTTATGCAAAGTAGATTGAGCTTTCAGATATTTCAAAGCTTCATGATCAGAATGTATGATAAATTCTTTTGGCCACAAGTAATGTTGCCAAACCTCAAGTACTCTAATTAAAGCATACAATTCTTTATCATAGATAGGATAGTTTAACTTAGCACCAGATAGTTTCTCAGAAAAATATGCAATTGGGCGACCCTCTTGCATCAACACACCACCAATTCCAATACCACTAGCATCACATTCAATCTCAAATTGCTTACTCGAAATCGGGAAGTGCAAGCAACGGTGCGTGAAGTTAACAATCGTTTCAGTTCATCAAATGCATGGTCTTGGGCTGCGCCCCACTCAAAGACAACACCCTTTTTAGTCAAATCATTCAAAGGTGCAGCAATAGTACTAAAGTTGGGCACAAATCTGCGATAAAACCCAGCTAGACCATGGAAACTTCGTACTTGACTCACATTCATGGGAGTAGGCCAATTTTGAATAGCTTCAATTTTAGACACATCTACTTCTACTCCATGCTTAGAGACAACATAACCCAGAAATATGACCTTATCTTTGCAAAATGTGCACTTCTCAAGATTACCATAAAGTTGATTATCACGTAACACTTGCAAAACATGTCGAATATGTATAGTATGATCAGATTCATTGCGGCTGTAGATTAATATGTCATCAAAGTACACAACCACAAATTTGCCAATAAATTCACGCAAAACATGGTTCATCAGTCTCATGAAAGTACTAGGTGCATTAGTCAATCCAAAAGGCATTACTAACCACTCATATAAACCAAATTTTGTTTTAAAGGCTGTTTTCCACTCATCCCCTTCTTTCATCCTAATTTGATGATAACCACTACGCAAATCAATTTTAGAGAACACGACGAAGACCACTCAATTCATCTAGCATATCCTCTAAACGTGGAATAGGATGACGATATCGAATAGTAATGTTGTTTATAGCTCTACAATCTACGCACATACGCCAAGTACCATCTTTCTTAGGAACTAGAATAACGAGAACTAACACAAGGACTAAGGCTTATGCGAATATAACCTTTGTCGAGTAGCGCTTGTACTTGCTTCTGTATTTCCTTCGTCTCTTCGGGATTAGTGCGATATGGCGCCCTATTGGGCAGCGATGCTCCGGGAATCAAATCAATTTGATGCTCA